>NC_041728.1:9090909-9393939 GCF_004115215.2 Ornithorhynchus anatinus | reverse complement strand
AAAATGCAATTCTGCTTGTCTGGTCATTGAACCGGGTCATAAAGTGTGTGAGTCTCTGTGTGTGTGTGTGTTTGTGTATTTGAACAGGGTTATTTACTAGCAGAATGTAACGTCCCGATACAGTTTGATGGGCAGGAATGGCTTTGAATTCTAAAATTCCCCAAGCAGATCAAACCAGCTGGTCCTGAGGTAAAATGGTTTTGACTCTGTTACCTTGGATTTGAATGGCTCTATCTGGGGATTTCTCCTTACCTTCCGAGCAATTAAAAGAAAAATGAGCAGAGAGAAAAGCCACTGACGCGCAGCTGCTCTGTAGTGTGAAGGCGGCAGGCTGTCGGAATGCCGATTTGGGGGGGATCTGGGGAGGTTAAGATCTACGGCTCCCTTGGAGGGTTATTGATCGAAACCAGAGATCATGGACCAGGATCCAGAAATCCCAAGCACCTCAGTCAATCAGTCTTCATGATTGAGCACTTACAGTGTGCAGAGCACTGTACTAAGTGCTTGAGAGAGTACAATAAAATAGAGTTGGTAGACTCATTTCCTTCCCATAATGAGCTTACCGTCTATGGGGGAGACATAATAATAATAATATTGACAATAATGGTGTTTTAATGCTTACTGTGTGCCAGGCACCCTACTATGCGCTGGGGTGGATTCAAGTAAATCGTGTTGAACACACTCCCTGTCCCTCATGGGGCTCACAGTCTTAATCCCCATTTTACAGATGAGGGAACTGAGGCCCGGAGAAGTGAAGTGACTTGCCCAAGGTCACACAGCAGAAAAGCGGCAGAGCGGGATTAGAACCCATAATCTTCTGACTCTCCGGCTTGTGCTTTTTCCACTATGCCACCCCGCTACATGAATTTCAGTAAATTCTGGGTACCAATCAATCCATCCATCAGTGGTATTTACCGAGTGCTTACTATGTGCAGAGCACTATACTAGGCACTTGGGAGAGTACAATTCAACAGAATTATCAGACACGTTCCCTGCCCATTATAGTAATAATAACGATGTTGGTATTTAAGCGCTTACTATGTACCAAGCACTATTCTTAGTGCTGGGGTAGATGCAAGGTAATCGGGTTGCCCTACGTGGGGCTCACAGTCTTAATCCCCATTTTACAGATGAAGTAATTGAGGCCCAGAGAAGTTAAGTGACTTGCCCAAAGTCACACAGCTGACAAGGGGAGGAGCTGGGATTAGAACTGACACCACCGATGGAATAATCAGGACGTGGGTGAGAGGTCGGCGGTGAGACAGTTGAGATCGAGGTACAGTGAGTAGGGTGGAATTAGAAGAACGAAGTGGGCGGGATGGGTAGGAGAGCAGCTGGCTATGGTAGGAGGGGAAAAGTTGAACGCCCTCTTTCTTCATATCTGACAGAAAATTTTTCTCTCCACCTTCAAAGCCTTGTTGAAGATATTTCTCCTCCAAGAGGCCTTCCCCGACTGAGCCCTCATTTCCTCTTTTCCCACTCCCTTCTGCATCTTTAAGCGCTCAGTATAGTGCTCTGCACACAGTAAGCGCTCAATAAATATATGACCAAATGAATGAATTGTCTCCTGTATTCACCCCACCTCCATCCCACAGCACTTCATTTATTCATATCAATGTCCATCTCCCCTCTAAAACGTAACTACTCTCCCAAGTGCTTCCTACAGTGCTCTGCCCACAATAAGCACTCAATAAATACCACAGATTGATTGGTAATGTTAAAATATGCATCAATTCCCTAATGTCCGAGGAGAAGGAGCCATGAAAAAAAACAGTCTGGAGCCCAGCCGGTCACAAGAGAAGAGAAACAGTGTGGCTTAGTGGATAGAGCACAGGCCTGGGAGTCAGAAGGTCCTGAGCTTTAATCTTGACTCCTCCACTTGTCTTCTGGGTGACTTGGGCAAGTCACTTCACTTCTCTGGGGCTCAATCACCCCCTCTGTAAATTAGGGATTGAGACTGTGAGCCCCATGTAGGATATGGACTGTGTCCAACCTCATTCATTCAATTGTATTTATTGAGCGCTTACTATGTGCAGACCACTGTACTAAGCGCTTGGAATGTACAATTCGGATTACTTTGTATCTACCCCAGCAGTTAGAACAGTGCCTGGTACACAGTAAACACTTAACAAATACATTTAAAGAAATCAGGTTTATTCGAGCAGCTTTGTAATATGCTTTTCAACTCAGAGAAAACCGTGGGAGCCGGTTTTAGCTTAGAACTGTCCTAGCTGGTGACACGAAACAAACCTGGCCTAGTCACGTCACTTCTCTGGGCCTCAGTTCCTTCATCTGTAAAATGGGGATTAAGACTGTGAGCCCCACGTAGGACATGAACTGTGTCCAACCTGATTAACTTGATTGCTCCCTCTTCCCTCCCCCTCAGCCCCACTCGCTCCCTCTGTCCTATCCCCTCCCTGCCCCACAGCACTTGTGTGTGTATATGTATCTATAATTCTATTTATTTTATTAACACTGTGTATATATCAATAATTCCATTTATTTATATCGATGCTATTGATGCCTGTTTACTTGTTTTGATATCTGTCTCCCCTCTTTTGGACTGTGAGCCCACTGTGGGAAGGGATTTGCTCTCTTTGTCCCCGAACTATACTTTCCAAGGGCTTAGTACAGTGCTGTGCACACAGTAAGCGCTCAATAAAGATGATTGAATGAATGCCTTAACTTCTACGTATCCCAACTCTCCGTACAGTGTCTGGTACATGCTAAGCACTGAAATACTGCTATGATTATCATTATTATTGTGGCATTTGTTAAGTACCTACTATGTGCCAGGCATCGTACTAAACGCTGAGATGCTTTACTAAGTCATTATTGTGTGCAGAGGAGCCCACCCTTAGGGAGAGAGGGCAGTTTGGGTAAACATTCTGTAAATGGACACCTTAAAAATAGCAGTGAAGAGAACAAGTGTGGCTTATCGAAATTCTCACTAATCCCAAAGCTGTGATTTTTGTACTTTTATTTTTGCAGCCATTACACACCTCCAGATAAAGCTGTAGGCCTGCTGGATAAGTGGGACCTGACAGGATGATGGAAATAAAAGTAGGAATAAAAATGGAATTTTTGTCCCGTTCCCCAGCCGGTGCGGTCAGAATACCCACAGATGCTTATGCATTCACGGACACGCGTGCGCGTACACGCAAAACCCCGCCTCGCCATTATCCGGATGTAGTACACACACCTGTTGTCACAGAACTTAAGAACATGATCTTGTTGGGAGAGGGAGGAAATCACGCTAAAGATAGAAAATCAATCTAAATCTTTCTAAAGGAGCGAGGCCCGTCCTGCCTCTGGCCTTTAACTCCCTCCCTCTTCCTATCCGCCGGACAATTACTCTCCCCCTCTTTAAAGCCTTGAAGGTGCTTTTCCTCCAAGAGGCCTTTCCTGGCTGAGCCCTCCCTTCCTCTTCTCCCACTCCCTTCTGCATCACTATGATTTGCTCCCTTCATTCATCCCCACCCCCCCAGCCCCACAGCACGTATCTGTAATTTTATTTATTTTCTCAATCTCTGTCTCCCCCTCTAGACTATGAGCTCACTGTGGGAAGGGAATGTGTCTCTGATATGGTTATATTGTATTCCCTCCTGCGGTTAGTACAGTGCTCTGCACATAGTAAGTGCTCAGTAAATACATTTGACTGAGTAGTGAAACAAAATACTTCTTTCTGTCTTGCACAGACACACCTTGAGAGGGAATAATAATGTTGATATTTGTTAAGCGCTTACTATGTGCCGAGCACTGTTCTAAGCGCTGAGGTGGCACAGGTTGTCCCACGTGAGGCTCACGGTCTTAATCCCCATTTTACAGATGAGATAACTGAGGCACAGAGAAGTGAAGCGACTCGCCCAAAGTCACACAGCTGACAGGTGGCAGAGCCGGGATTAGAACCCATGACCTCTGACTCCTAAACCCGTGCTCTTTCTACTGAGCCACGCTGCTCTTCTAATGAATGATTAGATTGATGATGAATGATGAATGATTAGATTGAAAGCCCGTCACTGGGCAGGAACTGTCTCTATCTGTTGCCGACTTGTCCATTCCAAGCGCTTAGTACAGTGCTCTGCACATAGTGAGTGCTCAATAAATACTATTGAATGAATGAATGAATGAAGCCCACCCTTAAAGAATGTATTTTCCCCTTCTCCAAGGAAGAGGAACCTGCAGTTTGTTGGTAGTGGGCTATTTATCAATCAATTCAGTCAATCATATTTATGGAGTGCTTACTGTAATAATAATAATACTAACGTTGGTATTTGTTAAGCGCTTACTAGGTGCAGAGCACCGTTCTAAGCGCTGGGGTAGATACAGGGTCATCAGGTTGAACCACATGAGGCTCACAGTTAATCCCCATTTTCCAGATGAGGTAACTGAGGCACAGAGAAGTGAAGCGACCTGCCCACAGTCACACAGCTGACAAGTGGCAGAGCCGGGAGTCGAACCCATGACCTCTGACTCCGAAGCCCGGGCTCTTTCCACTGAGCCACGCTACTGTTCTTAAGCGCTTGGGAGAGTACTGTAGAACAACGGAACAACAATATTCTATTTGGGAGAGACAGCCAGGAAGCATATTTGTACAAATTTCCTCAAAGGTATGGCTCTGGTCCTACCATTCCTCACCAAGATTAGAACTGCCTTCCTTAGAGGACTCCGCCTACAGCTGGAATCACCAAGGAGGCAATGAGGAGACGTTTTGATTAGAGATATTTAGCCAGGCTCAAAGCCTTCGGCTTTAGTGGACTGAAAGGTGACTTATATTCATTCCTTCTGGCTAACCCAGGGGGAATCCAAGCAGCGTGGCTCGTCGGAAAGAGCGCGGGCTTGGGAGTCAGAAGTCATGGGTTCGAATCCCGGCTCTGCCACTTGGCAGCTGTGTGACTGTGGGCGAGTCGCTTCACTTCTCTGTGCCTCAGTTCCCTCATCTGGAAAATGGGGATTAAGACTGTGAGCCTCACGTGGGACAACCTGATGACCCTGTATCTACCCCAGCGCGTAGAACGGCGCTCTGCACCTAGTAAGCGCTTAACAAATACCAACGTTATTATTATTATCCCTCTAGACTGCGAGCTCGTTGTGGGCAGGGAATGTGTCTGTTTATTGTTCCACTCTCCTTAGTGCTTAGTATAGTGCTCTGCACACAGTAAGTGCTCAACAGATGCGATTGAATGATTGAATTAATGTAAGCTCCTTGTGGACGGGAAATGTGTCTACCAATTCTATTACATTGTACTCTCCCAAACACTTAGCAGGGTGCTCTGCCATCAGTAAGTGCTCAATAAATACGATCGAATGAAATTCAATTCATATGTATTGAGCACCTACTATGTGCAGAGCACTGTACTAAGCGCTTGGAATGTACAGATCGGCAACAGATGGAGACAGTCCCTGCCCACTGACGGGCTTACAGCTCCCTAAGTATTTTATGAGAAGCGGCGTGGAGTAATGGATAGAGCATGGGGCCTGGAAATCAAGGGGTCATGGATTCTAATCCCAGCTCCAACACTTTTCTGCTGTGTGATCTTTGGCAAGTGACTTCACTCCACTGGGTCTCAGTTACTTGATCTGTCAAATGGGGATCGAGACCGTGAGCCCTACGTGGGCCAGAGACTGTGTCCACATGATTTGCTTACATCCACCCCGGTGCTCAGTGCAGTGCCTGGCATATAGTAAGCACTTAGCATTAGACCGTGTGCATTAGACCAACACATCCTGGCCGGTTACTACATGCCACCCTGAGATTGAAAAATGTTTTCACCTGATTTTTCCTTTCCCAGGGGCAACCGATCACTCCTTGGTATTGACTGATGACTTACTGTGTGCAGAGCACTGGAATAAGCGCTAAGAGGGGAAAATGTTCTGTTTCCTTGACAACTCTCCTGAGTTGACCTTTGGCTTTAGTTGTCCTCCCTGGGTCCAATCAAAAGCCCAATGATTACACTTGATCAATCAATCCATGGTATTTATTCATCGCCAATCTTAAACCCCATTTTACAGAGGAGGTAACTGAGGCACAGAGAAGTGAAGTGACTTGGCCAAGGTCACCCAGCAGACAAGTGGTGAAGCTGGTCTTAGAACCCAGGTCGTTCTGATTTCCAGGCCTGTGCTCCATCCACTAGGCAGTGTGGCTTCTCCCGTTGTACTCTCCCAAACATTTAATATGGTGCTCTGCACACAGCAAGTGCTCAGTCAATATCATTCTCGTTCACTGTGCCCCGATCTAGTCTATCTCACTGCCGACCCCTTTCCCGCATCCTCCTTTTGGCCTGGAACTTCCTCCCCGTCCATATACACCAGACCACCGTTCTCCCCGCCTTCAGAGTTTTGTTAAGATCGCATCTCTTCCAAGAGGCCTTCCCCCTCTTTTCCGCGGCTTTCTCGTCCTTCTGCATCTGCTGTGCGCTCGGATCTGTGACATTTGGGCATTTGATATTCGTCCCACCCTCCACCCCACGGCCCTTATAAACGTATCTATAAATTATACGTTATAAATTATTCATCATAGTGTCTGTCTTTCCCTCTCCGCTCCAAACTCATTATAGGCAGGGAATGCGTCTCCCAAGTCTGTTGAAGGGTTCTCTCCCAAAGCTATGCACACAGTAAGAGCTCAGTACATACTATGGAGGATGACGTTGATGACCGTAATGTATTTCTTCATGCTCTAATGCTAAAAGAACCCACAATGACTGTGTTTATCTTTACTTTATGATTCATATCCCCCACTCAGTGATGCTGTGGTGACTAAGCTCCATGTTAACTCCAGGAAAATCATCATTTTGGCTTCTAGTGAGGCATAGACAATGGATGCTCCATGAAGCGGTACTGAATTTTCAATACACCCAAGTAATGACAAAGCACCAAAAAAATTGGGAAAAAGATAGAGAGGGATAGAGAGAGAGAGAGAGAGAAAGAGAGGAAGGAGTATATTTTTAAGAACTCAGTGGATCAAAATAACCCCAAATGAGATAACCAGCCTACGCTCCAGAGTATGGGAGTCATCTGTAAGCTTTTAGTGCAAGAAAGAAGGCTGAAAGTCTTCCTCATCTGCCAGATGCCTGTAATAGAGACCGATGAGCTATTTCTCTGAACTCCATCAACAAAGCCAGCTGAAAAAGCAGACCTTTTCCACCAAGGGTCACTTGTTGAAATTCTTGACTGTAAATTAGAGTTCTCCTTCTGGACTGGTTTTCCCAGCAAAATGAGACCGAAATATCCAAATGCCCTCAGTTATTTGGGAAAAAAAAAAAAACACACACGTCGTTTCTCGGAGCTTACGCGGCCTAGGCTTTCGTCCCAGGGAAACAGAACTGCTGGTTCGCATGTTGGGGGCGCAGCTTTGCTTTCTGGTGGGTCCAAGTTATACCATCTGTTGTTCCGGATTGACAAATGTCACATTTTGTCCCTGCTGGGAAAGAGAAAGAAGGATTGTTTCGGGTTTACAATTCCAGTGTGGCCTCGTGGAAATTCCAGCGTGGACATTCCATGGAGTCAGTTTATGTGGCTTGCCTGTATCCCAAAATGGCTGCATTGAGCTCCTCTCTCTCTTTCCTTCCTTCTTCCTTTCCTTTGGAGGATGTTGTGCTCAGCATCAATGAGCCTCTTTCTCTCCCCCGACCCCGTGGGTCAGAAAGACTTAAGTTGCAGGGGGTAAATCAATCAGGGGTATGTACTGAGCACTTACTATGTGAAGAGCACAGTCCTAAGCACTCGGGAGAGTACAGTACAACAGAATTAGCAGACACGCTCCCTACCCATAATGAGCTTCCAGGCTAAAGATAAATCAGAATGGCTTGTGCTTTCAACTTGAATGTTAGTTGGTTGTCCCATAAATGTACATTGATCTTGTTGATTGTGCTAATGTTTCCCTGTCGTGCTGCCTAAAAGTCCCTGAAATTCAAGAATCTCCCTTTCTGAGTAGCACGAGCCCAGACCCCGTTGACTATAGCATCTCTACTCATTCATTCGCATTCGGTTCTATTTCCTGAGTGCTTACTGTGTGCACAACACTGTACTAAGCACCTGAGGGAGTACAAGGTAACAGTAAACAGACACATTCCCTGCCCACAACTAGCTTAGTCTAGAGGGAGCTTACAGTGCTTAGCCCTTAGAAGCAGCGTGAAAAGAACATGGGACTGGGAGTCAGGGGACTTGGGTTCTAATCCCAGGTCCACCACTTACTGTTGGGTGACCTTGGACAAGCCACGTTACATTTCTGTGTCTCAGTTTCTCCATATGCAAAATGGGAATAAGATCCCCGCTCTTCCTTTCCCCTTAGACCAGGAGTCCCATCGGGGGATGGAGACAGAGTCTGACCTGATTACCGCAGGGCTTGGCACAGAGTAAGCGCTTGATAAATACCATAATTGTTAATACGTACTAAGTGCTTAACAAGTTCCACTATTATGATGGTTAGCATACCCTGTGACTCAACTCTTTTCCACAGTTTCATTTTCAAGACTTGCCCAGTGGTGAGGTTTGTCTGGAAGAAGCAGATAATTCTCAAATCAGCTACATGAGGAGAGCTCTCTGAAGTGGCAGCTGAGAGAAAGATTATTTGCATTAAACAACAGGTGAGAATGGCAAACATCTCAGTCGATGGATCAGATACCACAAATAGACCGGGTTACAGAGGCAGATCTTTGGAATTTCTTGTCAGCTAACACTGGAAAGGAGATTTAGAAACCCTTTGGAAAAATGCTGCTCCCTTTCCATGATTAATGGATCAACCTCACTAGATGTAGCATCCTTGTTAGGAATATTTTTAATATATATCATTACTTATGATGATATTTGTTAAGTGCTTGCTGAACGTTCTGCCCCGCTCTAAGCACTGGGATAGATATAAGGTAATCTACACTGTCCCTGTCCCACACGGGGCTCACAGTCTCAACAGGAGAGAGAACAGGTATTGAATCCTCTTGTTTTACGGCTGAGGAAACAGAGGCACAGAGAAGTTAAATGAGTTGCCCTGGGTCATGAAGCAAAAAATGGCAGAGTCAGAATTAGAACCCAGGTCCTCTGACTCCCAGGCCCATGCTCTTACCACTAGGCCACTCTGCTTCTCATTAATTGAGTACTTTCTGTGTGCAGAAGACTGTATTAAGCACTTGGAAGAGTCATTTCCATCCCATAGCAACTCCAAGGTCACACCCTCTTCAGAATGTCCCATCTTCTGTCATAAAGTCATTCTGGTGTGTGTATCCATAGAGCTGGAAGAGTACAGTACAAAAAAGTCGTCTGTCTTCTACACTGTAAACTCCTTAAGGGCAGGAATCATGTGCTACCTGTGTATATTTTATTAATCAATAGTGATTGGGAGCCTATAACAATTCATCCAGCACCCAGAGAAGGTGTGAAATGCTCCAGGTGTGTATTCAGGGAGCAGCTGGGTAAGTTATTTTTCATAACTGCTTTTATTCCCGATTAAATTCATTCATTCTTTCAATCGTATTCAATGAGCATTTACTGTGTACCGAGCACCGTACTAAGTGCTTGGAATGTACAGTTCGGCAACAGATAGAGACCATCCCTGCCGAACAATGGGCTCACAGTCTAAAAGGGGGAGACAGACAACAAAAGGGCAGGGACTGTCTCTATCTGTTACCGATTTGTATATTCCAAGCTCTTAGTACAGTGCTCTGCACATAGTAAGCGCTCAATAAATACTATTGAATGAATGAATGAACAAAACAAAACAAGTAGTCAGGCATCAATACCATCAAAATAGATAAAGAGAATCATAGATATATACACATCATTAATAAAATAGAGTAATACATAATATATATAAATATACACCAGGGCTGTGGGGAGGGGAAGGGGGTAGAGCAGAGGGAGGGAGTAGGAGGGGGCAGAGGGAAAGGGAGGGCTCAGTGTGGGAAGGCCTCCTGGAGGAGGTGAGCTCTCAGTAGGGCTTCGAAGAGGGGAAGAGAATTAGTTTGGAGGATGTGAGGAGGGTGGGCATTCCAGGTCAGTGGTAGAACGTGGGCCAGGGGTCGACGGCGGGACAGGCAAGAACGAGGCCCAGTGAGGAGGTGAGCGGCAGAGGAGCGAAGTGTACGGGGTGGGCAATAGAAAGAAGGGAGGTGAGGTAGGAGGGGGCAAGAGGATGGAAAGCTTTGAAGACAAGAATGAGGAGTTTTTGCTTCAGGCAAAGGTTGACAGGCAACCGCTGGAGGTTTTTGAGGAGGGGAGTGACATGCCCAGAGAACTCAACGAGCTCTATTTCATCATGCTCTCCCAAGTATTTATAGTACAGCAGTCAGAGCACAGTAAGCACTCAATAAAGTTCATTGATTGAGTTCGGCGAAGTTGGTTCAGGAGGAATCTAGCTAGAATATTGCTGGAGATAGCCTCCTCGAAGAACCCAGTGATTTTCCCCAAATAGCTCTCTCACCTTTCTTTGTGAAGATGATAATTACAGTTGCATCTCCAAAGTCCTTTAGTGTTTCCTCAGCATTCCGTAGGCTGTTCTCTACGGAGTCCAGAAGACTGCCACCTGGCCACAGGACTTTTCATTCATTCATCCAATCACCTTCATTTAGCGCTTACTGTGTGCGGAGTACTGTCTGTGTGCTTGGGAGAGGACAATATAATGGTAAACAGACACATTTTCTGCCCACAGAGAGCTTACAGTCTAAAGGGGGAGACAGAAAAATCAATAAATGACAGATATGGACATAATTGCTGTGGGGCCGGGAGGGGAGAAGAATAAAGGGAGCAAGACAGCGCGTCGCAGAAGGGAGTGGGAGAGGAGGAACGGAGGGTTTAGTCAGGGAAGGCCTCATGGAGGAGATGTGCCCCCGGTAAGGCTTTGAAGTCGGAGAGAGTCATTTTCTGTCGGATGATTTCCCAAAAACTCCATGGGTGAGTGATTTGGATCTAATCAGGAATAACAGCAGTTATGAAAAATAACTTACCCACCTGCTCCCTGAATACGCACCTGGGGCATTTCACACTCTCCCTGGGTGCTGGATGAATTGCTAGGGGCTCTCAATCACTGTAGATTAATAAAATATGCATGGGTAGCACATAAAGAGAAGGCAGGGTACATTTCTTGTCTCCTCTTTAGAGAGTGTGAGAAACATCCTTCAGGGGAATTATAGATTGAACAGTTGATTTTAACCCAAATCAAGAAGAGATCACCATGTATATCCAACAGCAGAGTGGTATCTTGCAAATAATCCATCTGACTTCCCTTGAACTGTTTGAAGTTTCCCTTCAAGATAGCCAGACCACACAGACTCCCTGTCTTCAAAAGCCTCCAGAATATTTACCTTTTCCAGGAGTTAGTTCCCAATTTGTCTCCACTTTGCCCGTCTAACTGGTGCCCTTCGCAGATGTGTCCCACCGGCTGCCCTTGACTCTAAGACCTATTCTCAATTTAGATTAATCTTCATGGATATCAATCAGTCATTCAGATTTATATAGTGGACCAAGTATCATCCTAAGCGCTTGGGAGAGCACAGTATAACATCGTCGCTGGACATATTCCCTGCCCACAAGGAGCTTACGATCTAGAGGGGGAGAAAGACATTAATAGAAATTTTAAAACAATATGGAAAAGGATGTAAGTGCTGTGAGGCTGAGGGTGGGATGAAAAAAGAGTGCAATTCTAAGTGCAAGGGCAAAACAGAAGGGAGTGGGAGAAGAGGAAGTGAAGGCTTAGTCGGGGAAGGCCTCTTGGAGGAGATGGGCTTTTAGTAAGGCTTTGAAGGTGGAGAGAGTGATTGCCATCTATGAAGAGGGAGGGACTTCAGAGGCAAGACGTGGGCGAGAGGTCGGCGACGAGATAGCCGAGATGGAGGTGCAGCGAGTAGGTTGGCACTAGAGAAGCAGAATAGAGGGGCTGGGTGGTAGCTGGAAATCAGGAAGGTAAGATAGAAGAGGGCAAGGTGATTGAGTGCTTTAAAGCCTGTGGTAATGTGTTTCTCTTTGGTGCAGAGGTGGATGGGCAACCACTGGAGGTTCTTGAAAAATGGGGAAACACGGACTGAACGGATATCTATTTTACCTTTCGTACTTTTACGCTCAACAGCTCTTTCTCCTCTAAAAATTGGTGGATTGCTTCTGTCTGTCAATCTCCCTTTTAAATCGTAAGCTCTTTAAGGGCAGAAATCCTAACGCTTTCTCAACTGAGGTGGGAAGCAGCATGGTCTAGTGGATAAAGCATAGGGCTGGGAGTCAGAGGACCTGGGATCTAATCCCAGCTTGCCACTTGTCTGCTGTGGGACCTCGGGCGAATCACTAAACTTCTCCGTGCCTCAGATTCCTCAACTGTAAAATGGGGATTCAATATCAGCTCTCCCTCCTACTTAGACAGTGAGCCCCATGTAGGACCTGATTTTCTTGTCTCTATCCTAGTGCTTGGTACATACTAAAGTGCTTAACAAATACCATTATTATTATTATTATTATTATTAACACAACACTATGTGACATCCCCTTCTGGGACTTCTCATACACACATTTGCTGCCTTCCTTGTTGTGTTCCGATTTTATCTCAGCATCTGACATCTTTCAACAGAAAAAAGGTTTAGGGAACCCTTGTAAAGCAGCACTCTAGCCCCTAAAACTTGTCTTCCGAAGCCAGCGTTCCCTAGTGTGAAATTAGGCCTTAGAACAATATACCCAGCATTTCCAACTGGAAACATTTTGTTCCGTTCTTTGAGATCTGCAAACATTTTCACACCCAGGACCAAACCAGCAGAGTTTCTGGCCATCTTCCAGCCTCACTTTTCACATTGTTTTACTGGAATGAAAAGTAATTTTGCGGTTGCAAATGAAAACTTCTTTTTTCAACCGCGTCTAGCCTTTGGGCCCGGCCGAGAGATTCCACGAGGCATAAGCCTCATTGCAGGATTTCAGCACAAAGGGAATCTGGATTTGAAAAAGATATTTCGGAAAAACTTGAAGCATCTCCAGAAAATTCCCCACTGGATCTTCCCCTGGACCGCCACCAGTCCATATTAATCTCCGTCTCGCCTTTTAGACTGTAAGCGCTACAGTCCTTTATAGACTGTCATTACGGTGTGATGTCTGTTGTATTGTAGTCTCCCAAGTGCTTAGTACAGTAAGTGCTCAATAAATACAACGGACTACAGTTGACTGACTGAGAAGTTCTTTGGAAGCTTTTGGCTAAAACCAAGGGCTTATGTTTCCCCTTTGGTCCTAGGAAGAAAGTGAGACCTTTTTTCATACCTTTGCCCATTTGTGGTAGATGACCTACCACAAATCCGAGAAGATAAGCAACTGAAAGAGCTGGCCAGGAGAGTCGAGAGAGAGTGACTTTGGGTTTCTTTGGTTCCTACCAAGGAGTCCATCATTTCCACCAAGAGAATATGGAAAAGATCAATTTGAAGGGCAGGGAACTCTTCATATTACCCTCACCCGAGTCCTTTCAGTATAGTGCTCTGTACACAGTAAGCACTCGATAAATATCATTGACTGGTGGATCGATTGAACACAGATTGGCACCATGGCTGGCCTCCAAAACGTGCTTTTTAAAGGTGAAATCCTCTGCTCGACAGCACTCTGCTCCCCACTGCCTCATCATTCAGTGGGTCATCATTCAATCATATTTATATTCATTCATTCATTCAATAGTATTTACTGAGCGCTTACTATGTGCAGAGCACTGTACTAAGCGCTCGGAATGTACAAATCGGCAACAGATAGAGACAGTCCCTGCGCTTTGACGGGCTTACGGTCTAATCGGGGGAGACGGACAGACGAGAACGATGGCAATAAATAGAGTCAAGAGTGCTTACTGTGTGCAGAGCACTGTATTAAGCTCTTGGGAGAGTATAAGGCAACAAAAAACAGATGCATTCCCTGCCCACAGTGAGCTCATCATGAGAAGTGGCATAGCCTATTGGATAATAATAATAATGGTATTTGTTAAGTGCTTACTGTGCCAAACACTGTTCTGAGCGGTGGGGTAGATACAGGTTTATCAGCTTGTCCTATGTGGGGCTCACAGTCTTACAGATCCGGTAACTGAGGCACAGAGAAATTAAATGACTTGCCCAAAGTCACACAACTGACAAGTGGCAGAGCAGGATTCAAACCCACAACCTCTGATTCCCAAGCCCATGCTGTTTGCACTAAGCCATGCTGCTTTGGAGCTGGAAGTCAGAGGATCTGGGTTCTAATCCTGAATCTGCCAATTGCCCAAGTGTGACCTGGGGCAACCCCTTAATTTCTCTGCGCCTCCGTTTCTTCAACTGTAAAGTGGGGGTTAAAGCCTACTATTGGTAGATAGTTGGTGGCTGGGGATGGAGTCCAGGTGGGCTTTATCACTATTAATAAAATTATTCATAATAATAATACTTGTAGATTTTGTTGAGCACTTACTATGTGCCAGGCACTATACTGAGCACTGGGTAACTACAAGGTAATTGGTCTGGACACAGTCCCTGTCCCACACTGGGTTCAGAATGTTAATATCCATTTTACAGATGAGGTAACTGAGGCTCAGAGAAGCTTGGTGGGGATAAAGGGGCTGCAGAGAACTGTGAGCAGAGTGCAACAGCTGCCTGGGACCAACATTTTCACTATAAAGGAGCCACAGTGAGAACCTCTGTAATGGTGGGGGTTTTTTACTGGAAATAATCCAGCAATTAGGGAGAGGATCACCTGGAACCTCCCCCTGGCTATGACTGAGGAGTCTAGTGGAAGCAGCCTGTCTCTCTTTGAAATAGAGGGCTCCCACCTGACCGGTTCTGCTGGTACAAAGCACCCCCCGAACTCCAAAGGGTCGAGCTCAAGTTCTCGTTGTCCAACCGGGGTGGCCCTGCCTGAATAGCAGTGGATTTCAGGGGGACCGTTGGAAGATCGACACTGAACCCGGTTACACTGGAGAAGTTTAAAATGGGGTCTCATTCTGTGTAAACTTAAATAATGGCCTGCTCCGGCAGAGTTAACGGGCAGGGAGGTGTTAAGCTTGAGGCCGATCCAGGGAAAAAACAAAACTGTCTTCTGGAAAATTCTCTCCCAGCAGCACTCTTGACCCAGGACAGATAAGTTCCCTTGGGTGAGGATAACCACCCATTTTCCTTGAAGTGAGTAACAGATGTTCGAACTACCAACACCAACAATTATAACCTTCAAGACTCAATTTAGGAATGTATTGAGGGTCTGAAAATAATTTGGCCAGGTGGTTTACTGACTCTCTCACTCATCTGCATGCCCAGGAGACACTGAAGAGTCAGCTTCACTTCTGATCCCCCTTCAGCCCCACACTAGCAGTAAATCCCAACACCCCGAAATTACCCAAACAAATGGCTGAACACTGATGTTCTGGAAAGGTTTCTAATGACTACTGCGAGTTATTCAGATGGTACTCCTGTGTGTTTGGGAATGTAAATGAGCTCAGATGTACTTCATGAACCTTGGAGGAGAGGAATGGCATCTGAATTCTGAACTTTTATTTACCCCGCCCATGTACAGGACCACGGAAGAAGCCTCTTGAATCGATTTTGGGTTCTTTTCCTGCATTTCTTGAGAAAGGAGGCTCATAACATCAGCTGGAGCTGGGAAACCTGTATCCATTCATTTAATCTTCCTGATTGGAGGAAGAATAATACTAAGAGCTTAACAAAGATAAGCCAACCACGGAAGCAGCTCGACCTAGTGGAAATAGTTTTGGCCCAGGAGTCAGAGATTATGAGTTCTAATCCTGGTTCTGCCACTTCCCTGTTGTGTGACCTTGGTGAAGTCACTTAACTTCCTTGTATTTCAGTTTCTTTAACTGAGAGGGAACTCGATACCTGTTCTCCCCCGGGGGGCACAAGAACTGTGATCAACCTGATTTACTTGTACCTATCCCAGTGCTTAGAACAGTGTTTGACACATAGTAAGCAGCTAACAAATATTATTGTTATCATCAGATTCATATTCCATTCCACACGGGGCTCACAATCTAAGAGGCCACTTGTCTTCTGTGTCACCACTTGTCTGCTGTTTGACCTTGGGCAAGCCACTTAACTTCTCTGGGCCTCAGTTACCTCATCTGTAAAATGGGGATTAAGACTATGAGCCTTATGTGGGACAAGGACTATGTCCCAGCTGATTACCCTGTAAATCCCCCAGTGCTTAGTACAGTGTCTGGCTCATCGTAAGTGCTTACAAATATCATTTTAAAGAAAACAAATGTATCATTTCTATTTTACAAAGTCTCCCAGCAATCCAGTGGTGGAGCACACAGCGAGTTTGGGACACAGTGAGCCCTCAATAAATGCCACTGTTGGTGATGATGCAGAGCTGGAACTAGAACTCAGAACGCCTGACTTTCAAACCTGTCTTGTCTTGTGCCGTCGAGTAGTTTCCGACCCATAGCGACGCCACGGGCCCATCTCTCCCAGAACGCCCCGCTCTCCATCTGCAATCGTTCTGGTAGTGGATCCATAGAGTTTTCTCGGTAAAAATCCGGAAGTGGTTTACCATTGCCGCCTTCTGTGCAGTAAACTCTGCCCTCGACTCTCTCCCATGCTGCTGCTGCCCAGTATGGGGGAGTTTTGATTTGTAGCAGATGGCCTTCCACTAGCTAGCCACCGGCCAAGCTAGGAACGGAACGGACAGGCCTCTGCTTGACTCTCCCTCCTGTAGCCGAGGCTGGTAGAGGACTGGAAACTCGCCAGGTGCTGTGCTCACTCCTCTAAGCCACGCTGCCATCGATTATCTGATGGTGGAGAACATACTGGGAGAATCCAATAAGCCCCAGAGGAACTCTTTGCTGCAGGATAGAAGCTTAGTCCTCACCATCTCGGGAAACCTAGAATATCGGGAACTGCATCGGGAGGGTCTAGGCTTCATCTTCTAAAAGGATGTGGAGATTCTTTCTTCCAATCTGCCAGGGGCTTCTGACCAGGAGAGCCCCGGAAGAGTCACTGCTGAGAGTTGGTCTGCATGCTTACTAAACTTCGTCAATCTACTCTCATCTTGAGAGCCTTTTGGGTTTTTTTTTAAATGGTATCTGTTCCGCGCTTACTTTATGTCAGACACTTTACTAAGAGCTGTGGTAGATACACACTAATTGGGTCGGATACAGTCCCTGTCCCACATAGGGCTCATGGTCTTAATCCCCATTTTACAGATGAGGTAGCTGAGGCACAGAGAACTTAAGTGACTTGCCTAAGGTCACACTGAAGCAGGATTAGAGCACAGGTCCTCTGACTCTCAGGCTCATGCTCTATCCACTAAGCCATGCTGCTTCTGTGGATCTTCCCTTCCTGGGTCCTGCTTCTTTCTTTCTGTACTTTGCAACAAAGATTTAGGTGATATGTAATGCAGAGGAACATAAAACATCCCACTACCCTCATTGTACCAGGAATTTTTGCAATTACTGGAACTAAAAATCATTACTTTTATATTTCTGATTTATTTTAAGATGGGATTTGGTGCACTTGTCAAAGAAAACATTCAGCAGTTTCCATAAATGAATTGGGCTTGAGAAGATTAATGAATCCCGAATCTTCGGCGTTTAAAAACAAAAGGCCATTCACTTGTTAGGATCAATTTGACCATGAAGTGTATACTAGAGCCAGAGTGATATCATTTAAATGGATATTCAATAATAAAAGTGTCATCATCCTTGTAATACCCCGGAGTCTTTTCTGAAGCATTTGGTGCTAATCCAACATTTAGCTTTGAGTGTGTAGATTACTAATGGATGTTAAAAGGAGATGGGAAATTCCAAAGTCGTTCACACATCCAATCAATCAGTAGCATTTATTAAGCATTTACTGTGCGCAGGGGACTGTACTAAGCACTTAGGAGAGTACAGTACAACAGAGTCGGTAGACACATTCCCATTCTGACTTTAATATTTGCAGAAAAGAGTTTGCCCGTCCATATCAGCTTGTCGTTTTAAAAACTGATTAAGAGTAGTGGTTCCTTTTGGAAACTCCTTCAAATATCTTCACACATCACACAGAGAAGCAGCGTGGCGTAGAGGATAGAGCACGGGCCTGGAAGACAGGAGGTCATGGATTCAAATCCTGGCTCTGTCACTTGCCTGCTACTTGACCTTGGACAAGTCACTTCACTTCTCTTGGCCTCAGTTCTCTCATCTGGGAAATGGGGATTGAGCCTGTGAGCCCCAGGTGGGACAAGGACTGTGTCCAACCCAATTTGCTTGTAAGCGCCCCAGCGGTTAATACAGGACCTCATACATGGTAAGTGCTTAACAAATACCATTATTATCATATCTAGAGCCAGTGTGGACCAGTGGGATTCCTGGAAAGTCCTGGTGGGCCGGGATGTCTATGGGGTGATTGTGCTGGGGGAAATCGGGAGGAAAACTGGACCAGGGGAAAATTGGGCCAGGAGAATCGAGCCAGGGGAGAATACGGCTAAGGGAGAATCAGGATGGGGCGTATCGGATCAGGGGAGAATTGTGCTGGGGAGAATTAGACGGGAGAGAATTGGACCAGAGAGAATCACAGCAGAATTATTCCTCACGTGGCTGCACGAGTGACTCCATAGTGATGATGATTGTTTTGGGACTAGGAATCCAGCTGAAACCCTCAGATCAATTCCAGTGACGCACCCAATGGTCTTCACTGCCTGGTCTTCACTTGATACTTTTAGAATGATGGAGATATGAACTGACTCGGAGCTCACGTGATTGGATGGGAAGCACTGCAGTGAAGAAGGGCTCATCGTGTTCTAAAGAAATCGACCATTTGACCTAAGGCCCCATTTTTCTTGTTTCTCTTTACAGCTGCTTATCAATCGATGGATTAATCACTTATTTATTGAGTACTGACTCTGTGCAGAGCATTGTACTAAATGCTTGGGAGAGTACAATAGAATAATTAAATTTGATCCCTGCCCTCAAGGAATTTACAATCTAGGGGAGATACAGATAAGAGGGAGAAAGACACTAAAGTAAATTGCAGGTAGAGGAAGATAAGTACAAAAGTACTCATTCATTCAGTCTTATTTATTGAGCACTAACTGCTTGCAGAGCACTGTATTAAGTGCTTGGAAAATACAATTCAGCAATAAAGAGAGACAATCCCTGCCCACACCGGGCTTACAGTCTAAAAGTACTACCTGTAGGGGATGGAGAGGTGAAAAGTTAGGGCCTGGGAGTCAGAGGACCCAGATTCTAATACCAGCTCTGTCACTTGTCTGCTGTGTGATCTGGAGAAAGTCACTTCACTTCTCTGTGCCTCAGTTCCCTCATCTGCAAAATGGGGATTCAGTACCTGCTCTCACTCCTATTTTGACTATGAGCCCCAAACGGGTCCTGATTATCTTGTATCTATTACCTCAGCACATAAGAGAGTGCTTAGCGCATAGTAAGTGCTTAACAAAAACCACAATCAATTATTATTAAGACTTCCCAGAGGAGGTGTGACTTTTAGTAGGGCTTTAAAGACGGGCAAAGCGAGGCTTTGCAGAATGTGAGGTTGGAGGGAATTCCAGGCATCGGGGAGAGAGTGTGACCAAGAAGGAAGGTTGGGAGCAAGAGGTTGCCTAGCAATTTCAGTGTTTGCTTCTTCAAGTAACTACAATTTCAATAGTTTCAGGAGTGTATGTGTTTCTTTTTAACTTACAAGGCACCTCGGCAGATCCAGTCTCCCATTGTTCATTTACTCGGCATAGTGTCTCTGGGCTAATTCTGTTATAAATGTTCAGATCTAGTAGACTTGTTTACTACACTTTCTGAAAGTTGTTCTCCTGCCCTTAAGCTGACTTTCAGTGAGGAATAAAGAGATGCTTTATATTCATGTGACACAATCCAAAACCACTGACCTCATCCAGAGTGTCAAAATTAGCTACTGAGGGCTGCTATCTTCCTCTAACAGTGCTCAAATAAGAATCACCATTTCCAGCTTCGCAGATTGCGACAGTCACATGCTGTCAGATGGTTCTTTTGTTTATAAACATATTTAATCACTGTAAAGGACCATTTTAGCATCACAGTTAAAACGTTCACAGTAGCCTATTTTATGCAAACTGCTTTTCAGAATCGAACCCTGGAGATGAGGTTTTAAAAAGCAGTGAGTGGGGATCAGCACGGAAGAGTTTTCTAGAATGGAAAATGTCACGTAGTCTGGATTTGCCGGGAAAAGTTAATGGAATAGTTGTTGACAGTATCTGGAAGAAAGCTCAGAGGTAAATCCTGGGATTGAGCTACGAAGAGAGAGGTAGATGGGTGAAAGGTAGTTAGATATGTAGACACGTAAATACGTGCAGTAATAAACAAATAGATAAATAGATGGATAAAGACAGGTAGATAGATGTATAGATATATACATAGATATTCATTCATTCAGTTGTACTCATTGAGCACTTACTGTGTGCAGAGCACTGTACTAAGCACTTGGAAAGTACAATACAGCAATAGAGACAATCCCTGCCGACAAAGGGCACAAAGTCTTGGGACGTGGGGGCGGTTAGACACGTATATAGATACAAAGAATGGATGCAATACATACCTGGATGAAGAAAGATAGGTAGGGAGTGTTCAGTAAATATAATAATTGTGTATAGATAGATCACAGATAGATATCTGTTCTTCATATTGAAGATGATACTATTCAGGATAAAAGTCTAGCCATGTTTGTGGGTCTTTCTGAAAAGACCTAGGTCCAATGCTGATTCCAATCCAGATTAAATGTTATTATTTTTCAATCTAAGCTCTCAATTACAATGGTTTGGGCTTCTTTGTCTTCCCAAACCCCCTGTTCAAGGTGAGTAACGCTTTTACTCGTCACTATATCCAGCCGCTGCATGTACTAGCCATTTTGGCTTGGGTGCCCCTGGGGATAAGATAACCGGAATAGAGATTGTGGATGGCTCAGTGCAAATCCTCACTAGTACTGCAAAAACAAGTCAAACTCATAGACAATTACTTAAACTAAAGGCTTATAGGATAATAGGGGAGCCCCAGGCTGGTCTTATGGGGAAGGAGAGAAAGGCCTTTGGAAGCAACGACTCTGTTATGCTGTATGCTTCATTCATTCAATCGTATTTATCGAGCGCTTACTGTGTGCAGAGCACTTCGGTTCTTAGTATAGCGTTCTGCACACAGTAAGAACTCAATAAATATGATTGATTGACTGAGCAATGCTTGCCCAGAAAGACAAATAAAGGACAAAAAAGGGGTACTGTTCTTTCATTGATGCTCGGTGCACAAGAGCGCAAGAGATTTTTTTCTCACTGCCACTCACACCCATGAATGCAATCTCACCCCATTAGCGGCACCATCTTCAAAACCCAAGGAAGTCATTTCCTACTGCTATTTTATTTTAACTTTGGTCAATTTTTCTGAAATTTGGTCACTTTGTTAACCTGCTTCTTTGAGGAAGACGTCGCCTTTGAACTGGGATGAACTAACTATAAATTAGAAAATTGTTTTAAACCTTACACCATTCCAGATCAGGGGACAGTTCTTTAAAATCAAAGGAGTCACATAAGCATCATTGTTAGGCAAAATCTCTGAGGGGATCTCTAATGTTTTTCAAAGACATTATTGATAATGTACAACAATTAATATTATGTTTTTGTGAATGTAGTGGTCGAGAGAAGAGAATGTCATACTAAAGATGCATTTCTCGGTTAAAATACTCTTCAGAGTTAGCAGTCACCCCCCCCCCCCGCCCATAACAAGCTTACAGTCTAGAGTACCGGTCCCAGGCGTGTGAGCTAATTCTTGTGAAACAAGGAAGCAGTATGGCCTAGTTGAAAGAGCACAGATCTGGGAGTCAGGGGACCTGGGTTCTAATCCTGCTCTGCCACTTGTCTGCTGAGTGACCTTGGTCAAGATACTTAACTTCTCAATACCTCAGTTCCTTCATCTGTAATGTGGAGATTAAGGCTATGAACCCCATGTGGGACAGGGAGCGTGCTCCACCTTGTATCTACTCCAGTGCTTAGTACAGTGCCTGGCACATAGTAAACGCTTAACAAATGCCATTAAAAGAAAAAGGAAGCTCCTCCCTTTTATCCAGGCTTGTTGTTGGTTCAGGGGAAAGTGCTAGTCTTCGTTTTGCCCATTCTATCTGCAGCTGCAGCGGTGTAGTCGGGCAAAAACTGCGCATGCGCCTTTCATTTGTTGCACTCTGTGCCCGTTGAGAATCTGCCTGGCAAGGTGAGTGGAGAACGTGTCTACCAACTCTGTCATATTGGTCTCTCCGAGCACTTGGTACAGTGCTCTGCACGCAATAAACATTCAACAAATACCATTGAATGAAGAGATCAGTGCTGATGTGCAAGCCTCTGGTCCTCTAGACCATTGTGGGCAGGGAATATGTGTGCTATATTATATCCTCCCAAGCGCTTAGTATGGTGCTCTGCACACAGTAAATGCTCAATAAATATGATTGCCTGGCTGGCTGCAATCCATTAGTAACTATAATCAACGGCTCATCACAGGTTTTCTGTCCTGATGAATCAGACTGAGGCTCGTCCGTCTCTCCTGGAGGGAGACTCCATCGTTTCAGGGAGGTGGAAAAGCGGAAATACAGGAGAGCAAGGAAAGGAATTGAAGAGGAAGAGCAGGGAGGTTTCGGTGAGTCACTGACCACTCTGACCAGCCTGGCTTGGCCCGCGGAAGGGCCTGGACTGAAGTCCTGCCTCCCTCCATGACCCACAACCGGCCTAACTCTGCTGGAGGACATGAGTGGCTCTAGGAGTCTTGCCAACACAGCCCAGCACAGCCAGGTGGATTCTGAAGTAACCGTGACTTCCAGCCTGTAAGCTCCTCTAGACTGTAAGCTCGTTGTGGACGGGGAATGTGTCTGTTTATTATTATCTTGTACCCTCCCAAGCTCTTAATATGGTGCTCTGCACAAAGTAAGTGCTCAATAAATATGACCGAATTGAAAGCTCACCTCCTCCTGGAGGCCTTCCCAGACCGAACCCCCTTTTCCTCTGCTCCTCCTCCCCTCCCCACCACCCCTACTCCCTCTCTCTGTTCTACCCCCTTTCCAGCCCCACAGCACTTGTGTATATTTGTATATAATAATGTGTACCTATCTATAATTCTATTTATCTATTTTGATGTTATTAACGCCTGACTACTTGTTTGTTTTGTTGCCTGTCGCCCCTTCTAGACTGTGAGCCCGTTGTTGGGTGGGAATTGTCTCTCTCTCTCTTGCCCAACTGTACTTTCCAAGCACTTAGTACAGTGCTCTGCACAAAGTAAGCGCTCAGTAAATGCAACTGATTGAATGAATTGAATTGAACTGTGAGATTGTGAGACTCCAAAAACATCTCTCAGTTTTTTGCTGTTGTTGTTTAATGGTATTGATCAGCACTTTCTCTGGGCCAGACACTGTTCTAAGCATTGGGGGAGATAAAAGCTAATATCAGGTTGGACAGTGTCCCTGTACCACATGAGGCTCACAGTCTTAATTCCCATTTTACAGATGAGGTAACTGAGCCACAGAGAAGCAAAGTGACTTGCTCAAGTTCCCACAGCAAATGAGTGGAGGAGCCCTCATTAGAATTCAGGTCCTCCTGACTCCCAGCCTGTGCTTTATCTGCTACTAATAATGACAATTTGGTATTTGTTAAGCGCTTACTATGTGCCAACCACTGTTCTAAGCATTGGGTAGAAACAAGGTAAACACGCCGTCCCACGTGGGACTCACAGTTTTAATCCCCATTTTCCAGATGAGGTAACTGAGGCCCAGAGAAGTGAAGTGACTTGCCCCAGGTCACACAGCCGACAAGTGGCGGAGTGGGAATTAGAACCCACGACCTCTGACTCCCAAGCCCGGGGCTCTTGCCACTGAGCCACGCTAGGCCATGCTGCTTCTCTGGTATGGCCAGTAGCCACAAACTCAGAGGAAAGAACCAAAGTAGCAGCAGCGTATAGTAATTTGCCACATGTTTAGTAGAGTGCTCGGCCCTCAGTAAGCACTCAGTAAATATCAGTAATTGATGGGTAATAGTAACAGTAGGAGTACTAGCAGAAGTGGAAATACTTTCCCAAGTGCTTAGCAGAGTGCTCTGCACATACTAAGAACTTAATAAATACCATTAATTGATTGATAGCAGCAGTAGCAGAGTAGAAGTACTTTCTCAAGTTCTTAATATAGTGTTCTGCACACAGGAAGCCCTCAATAAATATCCTTAATTAACTGATAGGAGTGGAGAAGCTGATACGAAATTTACTGGGAATATATTTATAGCGACTTCACGTGAATAGGAAGCAGCGTGGCTCAGTGGAAAGAGGCCGGGCTTGGGAGTCAGAGGTCATGGGTTCGAATGCCAGCTCTGCCACTTGGCAGCTGTGTGACTGTGGGCAAGTCACTTAACTTCTCTGTGCCTCATTTACTTCATCTGTAAAATGGGGATTAAGATTGTGAGCCTCACGTGAGACAACCTGATTACCCTGTATCTACCCTTGCACTTAGAACAGTGCTCTGCACATAGTAAGCGCTTAACAAATACCAACATTATTATTATTATTATCATTATTATTATTATTATTATTATTATGGCCCTAAGAGTCAGAGAACCTGGATTCTAATCCCAGCTCTCCCATTTGCCTGCTAAGTGACCTTGGGCAAGTCCTCTAATTTCTCTACGCTTCAATTTCCTCAGCTGCAAAATAGGGACTTAATATGAGCCTCATGAGGGATCTATCTTGTACCTATCCAGTACAGTGCTTGGCACCTAGTAAGTAATAATGATAATAATAGTAAAGATAGTAATAGCAGTAGATTCTATTGAGCATATCTTAGGTGTGCTGCACCGTTCTATGCACTTGAGGAGTACGCAGTAAAGAAGCCCCCCAAGGAGCTTACGTTCTAAACATGGAGAAAAACCAAAAATCCTCCCAGTTTCCAATAATACGTTAATCTCAGTCACCGTTCATCGGTGGGTCTCTAAGGGAGCTTTTCTCTTTCAGATTTGGTCACTATGGAAGTCTACATTCTTTCATTCCTGCCTCTTCTCATAACTATTAAGCTAGGGCGTCTTCTGTCTCAGCCTCAACTTGCCCCACACCACACACCGACTCCCCTCACACATCTCAGTTGCCCGTCCGCTCTGGTTCGAGAGAGAGTAATGGAGGTAAATAATTATCTCCGGGTGCCGGCTCTGGAAAAGCAGTAAGCTCACGGTGAGAAGGGAACGAATCCGTTTATTGTTGTATTGTACTCTCCCAAGCGCTTAGTACAGTGCTCTGCACACAGTAAGTGCTCAATAAATACAAGTGGACAAATGAATGAACGAATGAATAGCAGTATACTCCCTCGCAAAGATTGCTGCCACGTGGCTCCTCTCAAAGATGGGGGTGCTGCTCCCTTCACAAAGATGGTTACCATCTGGGCCTTCCCTGAAGACGGAGGTGGTGCTTCCCCTCACAAATGTGGCCGGCTCGTGGCCTCACCCAAAGTGGAGTTGTCCTTCATAAAAGCGGTGGCAAGTGAACTGTCAGTGGGGTGGAAGACAGAGACTCCGAGCCGAACTGGCCCGGACGCTTGGTCAAGGGGCTGCTGGGATGTGGCAGCAGTGATGGCTGGGCCCTCGGGGCCGAGTGGTGGTAATGCAGAGACGGGCAGCGGTAAAAGAGAGGCACTCTCCGGACAGTCTCCCACAAAACGTGGCTTATAATAGAACCGTTACACTATTCGTGTGCCCAGTATAGTCTAGTGATATCTTGCGGGATGGGTAGGGGCAGCAAATTTTTCCTCACCTCGGGGCAGCCATGATGAGGAAATGGTTAAGCCGGTCAGCCCTGTGAACCTAATACTTTTCCTAACATCTGAGAACATGCTGGGATTTACCTAGGGTTAGCTCTAATTTCCTCCTCTGTAAAATAGGGATTGATTGATTCATTCAGTAGTATTTATTGAGCGCTTACTATATGCAGAGCACCATACTAAGCCCTTGGAATGTACAATTCGGAAACAGAGTCAATCAGAGGGAGGGAGTCGGGGCGATGGGGAGGGGGAGCGGAGGAAAAGGGGGTCTCAGTCTGGGAAGGCCTCCTGGAGGAGGTGAGCTGCGACAAGTCACTTCACTTCTCCGGGCCTCAGTTCCCTCATAATGCCTGTTCTACTTAGACTGTGAGGCCCACGTGGGGTAGGGACTGCTTCCGACCTGATTATCTTATATCTACACCAGCACTTAGAACAGCGATTGACAGAGCAAGTGCTTAACAAATATCGTCATCATCATCATTATTAATCTTACTAATAACAAATACCGTAATCATCATTATCATTATTCACTATAACCGGAAATGTACTGTGCCTAACTGAACTGAGAAAGCTTCCAGAGTCAAAAGGATTTGATATGGATAACAGGACCAGGACTGAATTCACTCAGACTCCTTTGAACAAGCGTTTTCCAAGAACTACAAAGGAAGGAGGTGGCGCTTAAACCCTGAAGTTCCTTAACGAGTCTGCGGACGGTAGGCGCTAGGGATTATTCTCAGAAAAAGTGTCCAACCTTTTATGATACGCTGATCTAGGCGCTGGTTTCCGTGTCTAAACTTTAACTTCTTTCATTTGCGTTGTTTTGTGTAACAGATCAGTTATTGTAACTCTGTTTCTCGCATAAAAGTAAGACATCTTTAGCTATTGGTAATGGTTGTGATCTTTTATAAGGATAATAATAATAAAAATGATAAGGAGGATTCTTTGCACGGTGTACTTTTGAGACGGGCTCAAAGCATCTGTTGCGTTCCAAGCTGATAGGATTTTTATGGCTGCTGCATGCTCTTTCATTGAAGTTGGAACCATTTGCTGTCATAAATAATTCCAAAAAAGAATAGTGCCATTATACTGTTTTATTAGTTCAGATAAATGAAGATATTGACCATAATCCTGAATCCTTTTTATACTTTTTAAGTTATTCCTTAGACCTATTCACATAGAGGAGGCGGCCACAAAAACTGTACGGCTTTTCCAATCCATGGATCGTAAAAGGCGTATAAGTTATCCATGAGACTATAAACCTTCATTTCTGACAGACCGTCGCTCTCCCGACCTTCAAATCCGTATTAAAGTCACATCTCTTCCAAGAGGCCTTCCCCACCTAAGTCCTCATTCCCCCTCTCCCTTCTGTATCACGCTTGCACTTGAATTTGTACCCTTTATTCACCCCACACTCAGCTCCTCAGCACTTGTATGTGTATCCTTAATTTATTTATCCCTAAATATTAATTTATCCTTAATTTATTGAGAAGCAGCGTAGCTCAGTGGAAAGACCCCGGGCTTGGAAGTCAGAGGTCATGGGTTCGAATCCCGACTCTGCCACTCGTCAGCTGTGTGACTGTGGGCAAGTCACTTCACTTCTCTGTGCCTCAGTGACCTCATCTGTAAAATGGGGATGAGGACTGTGAGCCTCACGTGGGACAATCTGATTACCCTGTATCTACCCCAGCGCTTAGAACAGTGCTCGGCACATAGCGCTTAACAAATTCCAACATTATTATTTATATTAATGTCTGTCTCCCCCATTAGAGTGTAAGCTAGTTGTGTTCAGGGAGTGTGTCTGCTGACTCTGTTATATGGGGAAGCAGCTTGACCTAGTGTTTAGAGCATAGGCCTGGGAGTCAGAAGGACCTGGGTTCTAATTCCGGATTCATCTCTTGTCTGTTGTGTGATCTAGGACAACCTCTAGGATTACCTCCGTCCCCACCCACACACCATCAGCGTGGCTTAGTGGAAAGAGAGCGGGCTTGGGACTCAGAAGGCGTGGGTTCTAATCCTTCTGCCGCTACTTGTCTGCTTTGTGACCTTGGGCAAATTACTTCACTTCTCTGACCCTCGGTTCCCTCATCTCTAAAATGGGGATTAAAAGTGTGAGCCCCACGTGGGACAACCTGATCACCTTGTATTAACTCCAGCACTTAGAACGGCGCTTGGCACATAGTAAGTGCTTAACAAATGCCGACATTACCATTATTATTATTATTATTATTATTATTAAAAGGGGGATCAAGATTGTGAACCCCATGTGGGATAGAGACTGTGTCCAACCTGATTAGCTTGTATGTACCCCAGCGCTTCGTACAGTGCCTGGCACGTAGTAAGAACTTAACATATACCATTAAAAAACAAAAACAAAAAACCATGAGTCTTCTCCCCTTGTATTCCCAGAGAATTTCCCCTCAGTAAGGGACTTCCCCATCATTCCAGGAGACTTTTACCTTTGAAAGACATGAAACTAAATTACACAGCAGGCAATCTGCGAAGCTGGGATTAGAACCCAGGTCCTCTGACTTCCAGGTCTGTGGTCCTTCCACACAGCCACATTTTCCCCCGAGTTTCTATGATCCTTATCCACTCTTGGGATTTCTCAGGCAGCAGGGCCAGGGCTGTGTTGACCAAAGCACCCAATCAACAGTGATCCTGCAAGCAAGAATTCCCAATGCCTGCGCTCTCCCTCCCTGGAATTCTCTAAGCAATTCTCTCTCTTTCTGTGTCCACCTTTGTCTCTCCCTCTGTTCCTCCACCTCTCTTTACTTTCCTTCTTAGATCTGTGTCTCTCTCAATTCCAGGAGTCCAATTAACACTGATCCCGAAAGCAATAACTCCACCGACCTCTCTCGCAGTGTCTGAGCTCTCTCTCCCTAGGATTCTGAGCGATTCTCTCTCTGTCCCCATTTTTGTCTTTCCCTCTTTCTCTCCACCTCTCTTTACTTTCCCAACTCCCTTTTCTACCCAGGCTGTCTCTGGCTGTGGGTCGTGATCCTCTGGCTGTTGGGTGTCTTTGGTTGCATCCCAGCCTGGAGCCGAGGAGTCAGGGTCACACACCTGTGAGGTTGCTGCCTTCCCCCTCCTCTTCCCCCGTCCACCGTGGGCTAGGGACCGGTGGATGAGGAAGTCCAACAGGGACTGCTTAGCCGTAAGCAACAGAGTTCTGAACACCAGCCTCCGGATGGCGGGAATCACCGCGTTGCAAGCTGTACTTTCAGGATGAATCGGTCCCCTCCTCCATCTCCTGGACCACTACTCCGTTTTTTTTAGTTTGTTGGTTGATTTTTTTTATGGTATTTATGATGCACCTACTATGTGTCAAACACTCTTCTAAGCACCGGGGATGATAGAGCATAATCGGGTCGGACATAGTCCCTGTCCCGCATAGGGTTCACAGTCTAAGTCAGAAGTAGGAAGGATTTAATCCCCATTTTACAGAGGAAGTAACTGAAGCACAGACAAGTTAAGTGACTTGTCCAAAACCACACAGCGGACAAGGGGCGGGATTAGAAGCCGGGTCCTCTGACTCCCAGGCTCGTACATTATCTGCTAAGCCATGCTGTTTCTCAGTCTTTGCCTGCTGGGACTGAACCAGGAAGGAACCAAGCCCTTGGTTTATATTTTGGGCAAGGGATTGAGTCTACAGGATGGAATCAAAAATCTGGGCCCAGGATCCAGCTGTGAGCCCTGAACATAACCCCATCTCTCACTAAACTTGGAACATCCCATGCTCAATTAGACTGTAAATCCATCAAAGGGCAGGAACTGTCTCTATCTGTTACCGATTTGTACATTCCAAGCGCTTAGTATAGTGCTCTGCACATAGTAAGCGCTCATTAAATACTATTGAATGGATTTATTAGAGTGATCTAGTCTGCTTAGAGTATCTCGCCAAATGGGCAACCTCAACTCCACACTGCAGTTGCTATGCTGGCTTGTTGTGGGCAAATGATCTCAGGGATGCCTGAAGTGTGTAAGGGAGAAACCTCTTTGAGATCCTCTGGCCCATGCGGAAAAAAGTTTAAGAACTGGTCGTAATTAGAGTAGCCTGCCTTCAAAGCCTCTCTCTCTTTTTCTCTCTCTCTCTCTCTCTCTCTCTCTCTCTCTCTCTCCTTCTTTTCCTCTCATTCAATTTTCCTTCTCTTCTCCTTTCTTTCAGCATGCCCCACAGAAAGCGCTTTGAGAGGATTAATAATGAATTAGTCTTTTTGACGCTTTCAAAAACCGAAGCAGAGAAAACCTCTATAAATTCGTATGTGCATTTCATGTCAGCTGCTTGGTTCTCTGAATTTGTTTCCTCCTCATGTTTAAAATTTTATAGCAGCTAAGATTTTTATGCCTACGATCTTACTATACTCCGGTGCTCAAATATGTATGAGTACAATGTGAGGGTCATAGTCTTGGCCTTACCTCAAAAGGCCTGTGAAATGTGTAGTATTAAAACAGGACCTACAGTAGAAGACATTAGCTCTGTTTCATTCTTTGCACATTTGCACAAGTACATTGTAGACTCACAGAATCCTAATGGCTTCTGGAAATTTCAGCTTCTTTTCCCAAATTGTCTTGGGAATCAGGAAAGCCATAAATCATAGTGATTGACAGCAAGGGCACGATGCAGAGGTGAATCTCCAGCACGGAACTGTGCGACTGCACATTTTTCAACACATGATATCTGGCCTGTCAGAAATCATGTTTTCCCTCCCTTCAAACAAAACAGCGGGTTGTTTCCAATCCCTGCGTCCCTTGAGATAATTGTACAAGTGATCAGGAGTCTGGGGAGGGTTGTTTTAAGAATTCCATCATCCTTTCACCCTGGAGGAAAAAGAAATTACCAGTTTTGTTTTGGGTTTTATTTGTTCATAGTATTTGTTAAACAATTACTATGTGCTATTGTAAGCTATATGCTTATTAAGTGCTGGATAGATACAAGCTAATCAGGTTGGACACAGTTCACTCCCCACATGGGGCTCACAATCTTCATCCCCTTTTACAGATGAGGCACAGAGAAGTGAAATGACTTGCCCAAGGTCATACCACCGACAAGTGGAGGAGCTGGGATTAAAACCCAGGTCTTTCTGACTCCCAGGCCAGTGTTCTATCCCACTGGCCATGTTGCTTCTCTTGGTTATGATCTTATAAGTTTGGAAATTTCCTGTATTCTTTTATGACTAATATCAAGGCAAAGAGACCAAGGTACCTTTACAACACGATAATTTCCCCCCATGTTATATTTTTCAACCATAATAATCCACACCGTGATTATTATGTCGAATTCATTTTACATTCATTTTAAGACATAGTCCTTCAAATAAGCCCTTGTCACCGGGAAGTTGCAGGAGGATGGGGAGGAGAGAAATCCCAAAAGGATATTACAATCTGAGTTGCAACCAGACTGTTATAATGAAAGAAATTCTTTACCCAGAAATACTAATCTAATCTACTCTAATACTAATCTAATCTAATACTAATCTTACTCATTTTAAACGCTTAGTACAGTGCTTTCCACATAGTAAGTGCTTAATAGATACAATTAAATGAATGAATTAAATGTGTGCATCTTTCTATATGGCAGGAGTACTTCAGTCTAACATAGAAGCAGCATGACCTAGTGGAAAGAGCACTGGCCTGGAAGTCAGAAGACCTGCCCGGGTCTGCCACTTACCTGCTGTGTGACCTTGGTCAAGTAGTTTAACTTCTCTGCTTCTCAGTTTGCTCTTTCCAAAATGAGGATTCAATACCTGTTCTCCCTCCTGCTTAGACTGTGAGTCCCATGTGGGATCTGATTAAGTGGTATCTATATCGGTGCTTAATACAGTGCTCTGCGCACAGTAAGCGCTCAATAAATACAATTGAATGAAAGTGCTTGACCCATAGAAAGTGTTTTAACAAATACCACGATTGTTATTATAATTTTATTATTATTAATGAGCCTATTAAACTTCTCAGGGAGTTGCATCAGGATCACCTGCAAAGTAGAATCAGCATCGAACGGGCAGATTGGATCAACAACAGGATCCAGACACAGATAACTCAATGGGGTTCAAACAAGGCTCATTCTGGGAGAAGAATGGGTGGTAGCAAGATGTACAAGCGACTACTATATGGTGGCCTAGTGGAAAAAACATGGTCCTGGGGCGTCAGAGGACCTGGACTGTAATCCCAATGTGCCACTTGATTGCTGCGTGACCTTGGATGAGTCACTTCTCTGTTCAGTGCTTTATTTTCCTCATCTGTAAAATGGGGGTGAAATACCAGTCCTCCTTCCTACTTAGATGGTGTGTCCCAAGTGGAACTGGGACTGTGTCTGACCTAATAATAATAGTAATAATAATGGTATCTGTTAAGCATTTACTATGTACCAAGCACTGTACTAAGCGCTGTACAAAGTCATCAGGTCGTCCCACGTGGGGCTCACGGTCTTAATCCCCGTTTTTACAGATGAGGTAACTGAGTCCCAGAGAAGTCAATTGGCTTGCCCAAGGTCAAACAGCAGACAAGTGGCATAGCCAGGTTTAGAACCCACGACCTCTGACTCCCAAGCCCGTACTCTTGCCATTAGACTATGCTGCTTCTCTACAATAATCTTTTATCTACCCGAGAACTTAATACAGAGCTTAGTACATAATAAGCACTTAGCAAATACCACAGTTATTAACTATTAACTGAAATGGAACAGATTGGGCAGAAAGAGGAGTAAAAAAAGATCTACAAGACCAATATCCAACTTTCCATATGGCTGGGAGACGTGGACCGGCTACTGAAGACCAGGGAAGCAGTGCTGCCTGGGAGTCAGAAGGATCTGGGTTCTAGTCCCGGCTCCACCACTTGTCTGCTGTGTGACCTAGGGCAAGTCACTTCATTTCTCTGGGCTTTAGTTCCCTCATCTGTAAAATGGGGATTAAGACTGTGAGCCCCGAGGGGCACAGGGACTGCATCCAACCTGATTAGCTTGTGTTTGACCCTGCGTTTAGTACATTGTCTGGCACAGTGAGAACTTAACAGATGCCTTAATAAAGACACTGTCAGCCAGCATCCTGAGCACTTCTGCCAGAGTCATCTATGAATGATGCTCGACCAACTCTGAGATCCTGAAGGGGAATCAGCTCTCCAGCATAAAAGCATCGCTCCCATCCAAGGATCTCTGCTGGTCAGGGCGTCTAAGGAAAACAGATTGGCAACAGGCTACCCGGAATTATTACTCTATGGAGAACCGAAAGGGAGCCCACCCCAGATTGGAGGGTAGAATAAAATCGTTTACAGACTTCTCCAGCAACGAGACAAAGTAGCGCCCTGCTGGGAGGCCACTTCCGCACACGGATCAGACCGGTAGGCGGCCAGAGTTTCTCTAAGATCAGAATACCAAGAGGAAGAGGTGGAAACAGTCAAATGACAGTCAACAGAGAAGCAGTGCGGCTCAGTGGAAAGAGCACAGGCTTGGGAGTCAGAGGTCATGGGTTCTAACCCCGCCTCCGCCACTTGTCAGCTGTGTGACTTTGGGCATGTCACTTAACTTCTCTGTGCCTCCGCTCCCTCATCTGTAAAATGGGGATGAAGACTGTGAGCCCCAAGTGGGACAACCTGATTACCTCGTATCCTCCCTCACCAGAGCTTAGAACGGTGTTTGGCACATAGTGAGCACTTAACAAATACCATCATTATTATTATTATGAACACTTTAGCACAATAAGGATCTAGTTTAGGGGCAAAAAGTCTGGAAAGGAGCCCTGGGTAGTTCAGGGACTTTGTCTGATCTGGTTATATTGTTTCTACCCCAGAGCTCAGTACCGTGCTTGGCACAGAGTAAGCACTTAAATGCCATAAGCCCTATTATTAGAGTTATTATTATCATTTTAGCTACATTCACCTGATGGGAAAGGATCTCACCAACAGTAGCATCATCTTCCCAAAGCAAAGGAAGACACATTCACAAATCTGTCACTCTAGGTCTCCCTCCGCGTGTCTCTCTGTCTCGCTCTGTGTCTCTGATTCACGGGCTTTGGAGTCAGGGCTCATGAGTTCAAATCCCAGCTCTGCCACTTGTCAGCTGTGTGACTGTGGGCAAGTCACTTAACTTCTCTGGGCCTCAGTTCCCTCATCTGTAAAATGAGGATTAAGACTGTGAGCCCCACATGGGACAACCTGATTCCCCTACGTCTACCCCAGCACTTAGAACAGTGCTCGGCACATAGTAAGCACTTAACAAATACCAACATCATTATTATTATTATTATCAGAAATGATCAGAAAAGGCCATTTCAGGGGAGTGTGGCATCTGCTGAAGAAGGAAGCTCGGAGTGGGAATGCCGGCCATGGAGATACCCCAAGGAGATTAATAATAATAATATGGTATTTGTTAAGCACTATGTGCCAAGCCCTCTTCTAAGTGCTGGGATAGGTACATGGTTATCAGGTTGTCCCTCGCGGGGCTCACAGTCTCAATCCCCATTTTACAGATGAGGTAACTTGGGCACAGAGAAGTAAAGTGACTTGCCCAAAGTCACACAGCTGATAAGTGGTGGAGTGGAGATTAGAACCCACGACCCCTGACTCCCAAGCGAGTGCTCTTTCTGCTAAGTCACGCTGCTTCTAGAGGCGATGGGAAAATGGAGACGGCAGATGAAGGGAAGGGTCTGCTGACCCCCTTGCTGCTTGGGAAGCATCATGCCAGCTTCCTGTGCCTGACCCAGCAGTCAGAAAAGCTCCGCTGGGTAAATCCCTCCAAACCCACGCTCCCTATCAGGAAATCTCCGCGGCCAAACAAAGGCCTGTGTGTGAGGGAGTGGGCTCCATCAGCAGAGATGGGATGGAGATTGAATGTCCCCCCCACAGCACAAAGACAGCCAAGTCAGTGCCAGCCCACCAGCAAAGGGGCTTTCTTTTCACCAGGAGAAAACAGATGGTCAGAGTGAAAGAGGCCAGTCTTCTCAGAATAGAAATTCTTCAACCCCTCCACGCCTCCACCCCTTCCCTTGCAGCTCCAAACCACACTTGATATGCTGGAGCATCATCTGATGTTTGGGGTCCTTTTAATTAAACCAAGGGGTTCAGAATAGGGACATCCTTGTTTTCTCAGACAAGTGATTTCAGAAGGGAGATAATGGGACCTCTTTTCTCTGGGCCCGGATAAGGCTTCAGTGTAATTTGTCCTTGCAAGAGCAATCAAAGATAACCTGTGTGCAATTGATTACAGGCATTGTGTCCTTTTAATTACTCGTTTCTACACACTGGACTAGTAACAGGCTGAAAGCAGATCCAACTGAGCTGTCTCTAAACTAGGGTGCTTTCCTTTGCTTTCATGGTTAAATAATAACGCCATTAGCAGTCTACCACCTATTCCACAATCCTATCAGTTTGGGACAGGTCCTGAATCTTGCCTCTCTTTATTCTTTTGATGGGTTATTTGATGTCTGGGTGGAACACCTAGTTAAAAAACATCACAGCATTCCAGGACTCAGGAAAACATGCAGGCGCAAACACACACGCGTATGATCAGGAGGCAAAACATTTCTTACTCTCAAAGAGCGGTGCGGCCTAGTGGATAATGCACAGGCCTGGGAGTCAGAAGACTGGGTCTGTCCAGGTCTGCCACTTGTCTGCTGTGTGACCTCGGGTAAGTCACTTCACTTCTCTGGGCCTCAGTTACCTCATCTGGAAAATGGGGATTGAGAGAGTGCACGCTCTAAGAGCTCAGTAAATACGATTGAACGAATGACTGTGAGCCCCATGTGGGCCAGGGGGTTGTGTCCAACCCAATTTGCTTGTATTCACCCCAGCACCGAGTACGGTCCTGGCACATAGTAAGCGCCGACCCAATACCACAATTATTATTAGTATAAGTATCATGTGGGCTTTGAGTCAGAACACTGACTGCCAGCGGGGACAATCAGCGGATTGTCCACCTAAGGCGTGGAACCGGATCCAAGGGTCTGCTATTTCTCAGGTCTCGAGTCCCTGTTCTTGAGCTCAGATGGAAATCCACCTCCCGCCCCACACCCTCCCCCACCAGAGCGGCTAGCCCATATTCAATCCATTTGCGGCCAAACCAGCTTCGGACTCGATGCTCTGGGCTCAGACTCTCTCTCCCTGGCAAGGGCCAACTGGCTTCCACCCTTTTTCTCCCACCCCCGTCCCCAGCCCTCAGAGGAAGCTCACCCTGGCCCAATCCCACCTCTCGACTCTCCTAAATGTTGCTCTTCTTCTCCAGGCCCCTCCCCGGCTTCCCTTCTCTCACCCTGGGAGGGCCTCAGAGATCCCAGGGAACCGCTTTTTCTGCCAGAGAGAACCAAGTCTGGGGAACAGCCGGTGACACGCAATCCAAACAAGCCGAGGTCTGTGTGCACTAACGGCTCCGAATGAAGGATTCATTTCCTCATTACCATTTCAATCCCACAACCCACCCACGGAGAGCGAGGCGCTCCGACTGCCAGCGTCGAGCCGTGGGATCCGCCAGGCCCGGCGAGGTCGGCCGGCTCAACGACAGACCAGAGACACCTGGTTGGGCCTGCTGCCATCTTGAAACCAGAATGAATCTCCTGGTGACTCTGACAGGCCTTGGCTATCTGCAGTGGAGGGTGGGCCCACAACTAAGGATTTGTTACACATCTTGAACCCCTTCGAAGCCTTATCTCCTTCAAAGCCTTACTGTAGGCCCATCTCTTTCAAGATGCCTTCCCTGACTAAGCCCTGCTTTCTTCAGAGAAGCAGCGTGGCTCAGTGGAAAGAGCCCGGGCTTGGGAGTCAGAAATCATGGATTTGAATCCTGGCGCTGCCACTTGTCAGCTGTGTGACTGTGGGCAGGTCACTTAACTTCTCTGTGCCTCAGTTCCCTCATCTGTAAAATGGGGATTAAGACTGTGAGCCCCACGTGGGACAACCTGATTCCCCTGTGTTTACCCCAGCGCTTAGAACAGTGCTCTGCACATAGTAAGCGCTTAACAAGTACCAACATTATTATTATTATTCTCCGTGCCTCAGTTACCTCATCTGTCAAATGGGGATTAAGACTGTGAGCCTCACGTGGGACCACCTGATTACCCTGTATCTACCCCAGCGCTTAGAACAGTGCTCTGCACATAGTAAACGCTTAACAAATAACATTATTATTATTATTATTCTTCTTCTCCCACTCCCTTCCGCACTGCCCTGACTTGCTCCCTTTATTCATCCCCCCTCCCAGCCTCACAATGCTTATTTACATATCTACAATCAGTGTCCGTCTCCCTCCTTAGAGTGTAAATTCACTGTGGGCAGGGAATGTGTCTGCTTATTCTGATATAGTATTCTCCCAAGTGCTTAGTTCAGTGTTCTGCTCACAGTAAGAGTTCAATAAATGTGATTGAGTGAATGAAAGATATAAGGGCTTGCTTCACGCACCCATTCAGAGCACGTGGTTGTACACAGGGGAAAAATGAAGCTACCTTATCCCCATCCTTTTGGCTAGCTGAAAAGCCATCCCGCAACTTTCTAGTCCCGGCTCCATCACTTGCTTGCTGTGTGACTTTGCTTACGTCATTTCACTTTTCAGGGCCTCTGTTTCCTCCCCTGTATAAACAGGGATGCAATAACTATGCCTCCTTTCCCTTAAACTGTGAGCCACGTGTGGGTCAGGAATTGGGTCTGGTCCGAGTATCTTGTATCTATTCCAGTGCTTAGCGTGTGCTTTATGCATGGTAAGCATGTAACGGACACCACAATGATATATTAATATTTAAAACTTCCACGGGTTCTAGATTTAGGACCTACCTCCACCCACAGACTGCCTAGTGTATCTGCTCTACTTATAAACATTTCTACTGCCTTCTCTCTCTGCCATCCTCTCCTTTAGGATGAAGCCCTGAATGGAGAAGGATCAGGGGGAAGGAGGGAGGTGGGGAAAGTAAGGGGAAGGGATAGATCGCCCTCAAGCCCCCAGCCATGACGGGGTCCCAGCAGTGACTTAGTTTGGGCTTCCTCACAGAGGCATCTGTTTTCTTTACGTGCCAAACCCTGGACAAAGCGCTGGGGTAGTTATAAGTTAATCAGGTTGGACAGAGTCCATGTCCCACATGGGGCTCACCATTTTATCCTATTCCATTCTTGATTCTATTTATAGCTATATTGATTCTATTTATTGCTATAGTTTTTGTCTGTCTCCCCCGATTAGACTGTAAGCCCATCAGTGGGCAGGGACTGTCTCTATCTGTTGCCGATTTGTACATTCCAAGCGCTTAGTACAGTGCTCTGCAAGAGAAGCAGCATGGCTCAGTGGAAAGAGCACGGGCTTTGGAGTAAGAGGTCATGAGTTCGAATCCCAGATCTGCCACTTGGCAGCTGTGTGACTGTGGGCAAGTCACTTCACTTCTCTGGGCTTCAGTTCCCTCATCTGCAGAATGGGGATTAAGACTGTGAGCCCCACGTGGGACAACTTGATGCCCCTGTGTCTACCCCAGCGCTTAGAACAGTGCTCTGCACATAGTAAGCGCTTAACAAGTACCAACATTATAGTGCTCTGCACATAGTAAGCGCTCAATAAACACTAGTGAATGAATGAATGAATGAATTTTATTCCTCATTTTACAGATAAGATAACTGAGGCCCAGAGAAGTGAAATGACTTGCCCAAGGTCATACGGCAGACAGGTGGCTGTGCTGGGATTAGAACCCAGGTCCTTCTCACGTTCAGGCCCCGGTCTGATCACTAAGCTATGCTTCCTCATCCATTACGGTACTGGCCGATCTCACCTGCCAAGGACTCGTACCTACGTCCTGGCAGATCAATCATTAAATACGTAGTATTTATTTAGTGCTCGCTGTGAGCAGAGCACTGTACTAAACTCTTGGGAGATTACAAAAGAGTAGGGTAGGTAGGTACGACCCCTGACCGCAACAAGCTTACAAGCTAGAGGAGGAGATGGACATAAATATAAGTCATGGGGATGTATATAAATTCTGTGGGCCTGATAGTGGGGTGAACATCAAGAGCCCAAAGGGTGCAGATCCAGTGACTAGACGATGCAGAAAGGAGAGTCAGGAAAAAGAGGGCTCAAGCAGGGAAGGCCTCTTGGAGGAGATGTAACCATATAAGGCTTTGAAGCCGGGAAGAATCCAGACCTGGGAGATAACACTCATTATCAATCAGTCATGTTGACGGAGCGCTCACTGTGTTCAAGACACTGTATTAAGTGTTTGGGGAAGTACAGTGTGACACTGACGCACCCCGACTCACACTGTGCTGTGTCTGTGGGTCGGTTACACTGTGTCTGCGCTGGAACGGGCCTGGGAGCCAGAGGATCATGGGTTCTAATCCTGTGTCTACCACCTGTCTGCTGTGTGACCCCGGGCAAGTCGCTTCACTTCTCTGTGCCCAAGTTCCCTCACCTGTAAAATGGGGATTGAGACTGTGAGCCCCGTGTGGGGCTTGTATCCGCCCCAGTGCTTCATACAGTGCCTGGCACCAAGAAAGCGCTCAACAAATACCACGATTATTATTAACATCTCCTCCCCACCCCCCACTTGCCGGGAGAAGTGGATCTAAGCCCCGGTTCCCGGAGTGGTAGTCCAGAGACCCCACGTGTCACTGCTCTGAGCGGCTTGCAAGTTTAATAATAATAATTACTAATAATTATGGCATTTGTTAAGCACTTACTATGTGCCAGGCACCGTAGGAAGCGCTGGGGTGGATACGAGCAAATCAGGTTGGTCACGGTCCCTGTTCCCTCATGGGGTTCACAGTCTCATTCCCCATTTTACAGATGAGGAAAGTGAGGCCCAGAGAAGTGAAGTGACTTGTCCAAGGTCACAAAGCAGACAAGTGGCAGAGTCAGGATTAGAGCCCATGATCTTCTGCCTCCCAGGCCCGTGTTCTATCCACTACGTCACGCTGCTTGTCAAGTCTTGACTTCTTAAGTCTTCCAGCCGCTTGTAGTCCAAGTCGCTCTTGGACTCTCCCCGTTCCCCTGACAACCTCTGTCTTTTCACGTGGGCCTCGTCTCACTGTTGCATTCTGAGGGTCCGCGGTCCAAAGCTGGACAGTTTTATAGAAAACTTGCCTCCAGTAGAGAATGCCTTCCGATTCGGCCGTCGACCTCTCCGGCACCTGAAATACCAAACATTTTCATCCACGGCTCATGGAGAAAATTGCCCGGCATGCCAAAATGGGGGCCCATGGGAAGAACAGATGTTTGTTTACTGATATTCCGGCACATGAAAAAGAATGCGCATGCAATTCAAAAGAAACGGAGGGGATAAAAGGAAAGAAAATGACTTTAATGTGCTGAATATTTTAGGGGATGAAATTCTCCTCCTCCTCCTCTTGTCAACTCGCCCTAAATTAAGCATCTGGCGTGTGATCTGCCAAAGACAGATCAGCAGAATGAGCAGTGCAGATGTGCAGATATGGGATGCAGGTGTTGTTCCTGGAATTTGCCAGTCAGTCTGCCAAGCGGGTGACATTTTTGAGGCGAATCCACCACAGCTGTTTCCCAGGAAAATGGAGGCGGCAAAGACCACCCACGGCTAGTAAACTGGCCTGCTCAGCTGGTCTCCTTCTCTAAAGTGTAAATTGAAACGGGCATATTCAGCACCTGGCAAATGAGATCCATTTGTCTGAGACCAAGGGAGCTCACATAGGCCTACCTGAGCTTTACAAGGTTGTTCTGTAGGCAAGACTGTTAGCAGCAGGGAATGCTAACGGGGACTGTTGAGCAGCAGTGTGGCCAAATGGAAAGGGCTTGGAAGTCAGAGGACCTGGATTCTAATCCCATGTCTGCCAGTTGTTTGCCATGTGACCTAGGGCAAGTCACTTGGCTTCTCTGGGCCTCATTTACCTCATCTGTAAAATGGGGGTTAAGACAGTGAGCCCCCCGGGGGCCATGGAACGTGTCCAACCCGATCTGCTTGTATTCCCTGCCCCCTCCAGAGCGTAGTACAGTACCTGGGACGTAGTAAGCGCTTAACAAACTGTAAAGGGGAGATCAAATGCTATTTCCTCCTGCTTAGACCGAGAGCCCCATGATTAACTCGTATCTACCCCAGCACTTAGAAGTGTTCGATACATAGTAAGTGCTTAACAATACCATTAAAAAAAGGGAAACTCTGGGGGCTCAGGATTTCACAGACTATGGACACTGTAAATATGTTTACATGGTACGGTGGATAGAGCACAGGCCTGGGAGTCAGATGGTCAGGGATTCTAATCCCAGTTCCACCACTTGTCTGCTGTGTGGCCTTGGGTAAGTTGCTTTTCTTTTCTGTGCCTCAGTTCCTTTATCTTTAAAATGGAGATTGAGTCTGTGAGCCTCATATGCTACAGGGATTGGGTCCAACCTGATTCACTTGTGTCCATCTAACTTTAGTACAGTGCCTGGCACTTATACATTCATTCATTCAATCATATTTATTGAACACCTACTAAGTGTTGAGCATTGTACTAAGCACTTGAAAAGTACAATCGGGCAACAAATAGAGACAATCCCTACCCAACAATGGGCTCATAGTCTAGAAGGAGGAAGACAGACAACAAAATGGAACAAAACAAGTAGACAGGCATCCAGAGCATAACTAATACCTCTATTACCATTATTAAGTCATCTGACAGAGTGACCCACAGCTGCCTCCTAGTTTTTTAAGAGGTTTCCCCCCACCCCACCCCCGAGCCGCAACAGCCTTGTCGTCCACCAATGCAGAGGCTCTAGAATTTGAGAAATTCTAGAATTCTAGAAAGCTTGATAGTGGTAGTGATTATTGAGCACCCACTCAGTGAGGTACACTGGTCCAGATGTTTGAGGAGTGCAGAAAAGCAGTGGTCTGTTCCCTGTTCCACGAGGAGGCAAACGTGAAGTTAAATCTTTCTTGAGATGTCATAGTGCTGTAAGAGGAAGCTGTTCCTCTTCAGCGAATCACCAGGCTTAGCCAGCATGATGACTTCCTTAGGGAAGCCTCATCCTGGACTTCTAAAATTAATAGTTTGAAGCAACACGTACTCGGAAGTCAGCCCTCATGAAATGATGGGCCCTGGCTCCTTTGTCCTTTCTTGTGCCGTCAAGTCGTTTCCAATCCATAGCGACACCATGGACAGATCTCTCCCAGGACGCTCCGCTCTCCATCTGCAATCGCCCTGGTAGTGGATCCATAGAGTTTTCTTGGTAAAAAAAGGTTTACCGTTGCCGCCTTCCACACAGTAAAATCGACTCTTCACCCTTGACTCGCTCCCGTGCTGCTGTTGCCCGGCATGGGTGAGTTTTGACTTGTAGCGGATCCCCTTCCACTCACTAGCCACTGGCCAAGCAAGGACTAGAATGGACAGGCCTCTGCTTGACTCTCCCTCCTGTAGCCGAAACTCGTTGAGTACCGGAAGCTCTCCAGGTGCAACCCTGAGAGGGGTTGGCTGCCTTAGCTGAAATAATAATAACAATAATACCATTTGCTGTGTGCTTACTATGTGCCAGGCACTGTATTAAGCACTGGGATAGGTACGAGATAATCGGGGCAGACACAGTTTCTGCCCCACATGGGGCTCACGGTCTAAGTGGGAGGGACAACAGGGATTGAAGACTTGAATCATTTTACAAAAAAGGAACCTAAGGCACAGAGAAATAAAGGTCACTTGCCCAAGGCCATCCAGCAGGCAAGTGGCTGAGCTGGAATTAGAATCCAGGTCCACTGCCTTCCAGACCCATGCTCTTTCCACAAGGTCACGGGAAGCTGAAGGAATAGTATAGAAGGCCCAATAAGTGGGGAATACTAAGTGGGAGAGGGCAAGAGAGTAAGGAAATTTGATCCCTGAACTCTGGGAGCTAAACTCTTAGACTTCTTCAGAAGATTCTCCAAGCATCTAGCACAACAATTCAAGCCCCCAGCAAGTAAGAATGAATCCCGTTGAGGAATGATGATTATACTCTGCGTTGGCACCTAATCAATCTCCCACCCATCTACCCTGTTCCTTTTCAGTTCTCCCAGCCTTGGCCTTACCAATCCTCTTAAAGGCATGGAATTATAACTCTACAGTAGCATAGGAAAAGCAGCGGGGAAGGAATATTTACTCTCTTTCTTTCACCCTAGGCTCACTGAACCAGTGAAAGAAAGATCAACCAGGCCTCTAAATGATCATAGTAATCCCGATATTGGTTAAGCGATTACCCTGTGCCCAACACTATGATAGGTGCTGGGGGAAGATAAGATATAATTAGATTGGATGTAGTCCCTGGAGATCAGTCCCACCACACTTATGAATATATCCGTTAACTTATTTATATTAATGCCTGTCTTCCCTCTAAAATTTAAGCTCATTGTGGGCAGGGAACGTGTATACCAACTCTGTTGTATTGTACTCTCCCAGAAGGTTAGTACAGCACTCTGCAAACAGTAAGTGCTCAATAAATACCATGGATTGATTGATTCATGGGGCTTACAGTCTAATGGGGAAGGTATTTGTTACCACGTTAATCCAAGCATTTATCCTGCCCCGCCTGGATTACTGTATCAGCCTCCTTTGCCTGACTTCTGTTTCTCCCCACTCCGGTCTATACTTCACTCTGCCGCCTGGGTCAGTTTTCTACAGTAGCGTTCGGTCCACGTTTCCCTCTCTTCAAGAACCTCGAGTGGTTGCCCATCCACCTCCGCATCAAACAGGAACTCCTCACCATTGGCTTTAAAGCAGTCGATCATCTCGCCTGCTCCTCCCTCACCTTGCAACTCTCCTACTCCAACCCAGCCCACAAACTTCACTCCTCTTATGCCAATCTACTCACTGTACCTCCATCTCTTCTATCTCACAGCCGACCTCTCGTCCACATTCTGCCTTTGGCCTTGAACACCCTCCCTCTTCGTCTCCGAATTACTTGCCCTGCTTCAAAGCCTCACTGAAGGCGCTTCTCCTCCAAGAGGCCTTCTCTGACTGAGCCCTCTTTTTCTTTTCTCCCACTCCCTTCTGCGTCACCCTGACTTGTTCTCCTTATTCATACCCCCTCCCAACCCCACAGCACTTTTGTGCATATTCATAATTTATTTATTTATATCACTGTCTCCCCCTCTACACCGTAAGCTCACTGTGGGCAGGGTATGTGTCTGTTATTTTGTTATATTGTACTCTCCCAAGCATTTAGTACAATGCTCTGCACACGTAAGTGCTCAATAAATATGACTGATTGATTTATGGATTGAGGGAGAACAGTAACAGATTTTCATTGCATAGATGAGGAAACTGAGGCCCAGAGAACAATAATAATAATACTAATAATGTTGGTATTTGTTAAGCGCTTACTATGTGCAGAGCACTGTTCTAAGCACTGGAGTAGATACAGGGTAATTAGATTGTCCCACGTGAGACTCACAGTTAATCCCCAATTTACAGATGAGGGAACTGAGGCACAGAGAAGTTAAGTGACTTGCCCACAGTCACACAGCTAAGTGGCAGAGAAGTATAATGACTTGCCTTAGGTCCCACTATAGGCAAACAGGGGAGCCAGGGCTGGAACCCTGGTCTTCTGCCTATCAGTCTTGTGCTCTTTCCTCAAGAGCTCACTGCTTCTCCCTCTCTCATCCGGTCCTGCTTTGCTCTTTATGCCAACTTATTTCCTCTCGCTCCCTTCCCACCTCCATTGGCCATTCTCTGCCTCCTTCCACCTTCCTTACTTGCTTCTTACTTGCTCCGACCCATAGCGACATCATAGACCCATCTCTCCCAGAATGTCCCACCTCCATCTGCCATCGTTCCGGTAGGGTATCCGTAGAGTTTTCTTGGGAAAAATCCAGAAGCGGTTTACCATTGCCTTCTGCCATGCAGTCAACTTGAGTCTCCACCCTCGACTCTCTCCCATGCCGCTGCTGCCCAGAACAGGTGAGTTTTGACTTGTAGCAGGTTGCCTTCCACTCGCTAGTCCCTGGCCGAGCTCGGAATGGAACGGCCATGCCTCAGTTTGACTCTCCCTCTAGTAGTCGAGACTAGTAGAGTACTGGAAGCTCTCCAGGTGTCACCCTGAGAGGGACCCCCTTCTTCACCCAGGCTGAAATCCTTAACGGGGTCGTTGATACCATATACAATCTCATCCTCCCAAATGTTTAGTACAGTGCTCTGCAGACTCTAAGCGCTCAATAAATATGATCGATTGGTTCATTGATCATACTAACTGGCTCCAGGCAGGAGGGTTCCTTTAATTAGACCTCTCTGACTGTCTTGCTATCTTGATTCTATTTATTGGCTATTGTCTTAATGAGATGTTCATCCCCTTGAGACTATTTATTGCTATTGTTCTTGTCTGTCCGTCTCCCCCGATTAGACTGTAAGCCCATCATAGGGCAGGGACTGTCGCTATCTGTTACCGATTTGTACATTCCAAGCGCTTAGTACAGTGCTCGGCACATAGTAAGCGCTCAATAAATACTATTGAATGAATCAAATGAATGAATGAATCAGTACTAGACTTTCTCCAAAACCAAATCTCTGTTCTCCAAAAGCTGGTCAGTCAGATGCAAAATAGACCTTAAACTTCACGGACAGATGGCTTCTTATTCTCTTGGAGAAGATCATGGGTTTTTCCTTCCACATTCCAATAAAACAGGAGAAGCAGTGTGACCTACTGGAAAGAGCACGGGCCTGGGAGACAGAACGACCTGGTTTCTAATCCTGGCTCTGCCAGTTGCTTGCTGTGGGACCTTGGCCAAGTCACTTAACTGCTCTGTGCCTCAATTCTCCTGTTCTCCCTCCTACATGTGGGACCCCTACGTGGGACAGGAACTGGGTCCGACCTAATTAACTTGTTCCTCCCCCAGCATTTAGAACAGTTTTTGACACATAGTAAGCGCTTAACAAATACCATTTTAAAAAAAACAAAAAAATCCCTCCGTCATTGATTTTTGATCCCTGCTCATCATCCTGTGGCCAAAAAAAGAGAAAAAGAAAGTAATGATAAATGAGTTCAGGCAGCTCTCTGAAGAGATGATGTTTGACTGAAAAATGTAAACTCAAGTTCCTTGGGAGTTTCCAAGAATGCTTGTGGGTTCTCGTTTGAGAGCTCTGTATTCAGCAGAAATGTGCTGGTTCCTGTTCAGTGGAAAAAAAAAAATGGAGCAGGGGCCTCCTAGGAAGCAGACTATGTGGAAAGGTGCCCTAAATTGAGCCCCACTAGAAAGAAAACACAAGAAAATACTGGCAAGCCCGAGTCAGCAGGTGATAAACTCCAGCGTGGAGAAGGCTGAGTGAGGGTTTGGTGTCCTGCTCCACCTCACTCCAGCGAAGGCATTGAGAAGACTTGGAGTGAAAAGCAGTTAGGCCTAGCGGAAAGAGCCCGGGCCTACGCATCAATAGGACCTGGGTCCTAATCTCCGCTCTGCCATTTTCCTGCTGTGAGACCTTGGGCAAGTCCCTTAACTTCCCTGAGCCTCGGTAACCTTATCTATAAAACGGGAAATAAGACTCTGAGCCCTGTGTGGGATAAGGACTGTCCATCCTGATTAGCTTGTATCTACCCCAGTACTTAGTAGAGTGCCTGGAACGTAGCAAGTGTTTAACAAATACCATTGAAAAAAAAAAGAACCGAAGGCAGATTTCACACAGCAACTAGCTCTGCAAGAGGTAGACACAATCTTTACATGCTCAAATATATATATAGTTGTCCTATGTGAATGTATATACACCCACACATATATATAGTTGTCCTACTTATTGGCGTAATACCCCACTACGCGTGAAGTTCACCAATGAGAACATGTGTGGCTGAAAAGGACAATGTGGGACCCACAATCCAGTCACACCGTGCACAGAAAAAGGTTGTGCCTTGTTGTATTGTTGTGTTTAATGAATGCAGTGCCTGGCTCTGTTTTCTCTTGTGCCTCCTTGTCTCTCATTCCTTCTGCAGCTTTGACATCTTCCGTGAATCACCTCTTTCATTCAACCTGCCTTTGCAGTCAGTCATTCACCAAATCCTGTCGTTTCCCCCTTCACGACGTCACTAGAATCCACCCTTCCTTTTCCATTCATTCATTCAATAGTACTCATTGAGCGCTTACTCTGTGCAGAGCACTGTACTAAGTGCTTGGAATGTACAATTCTGCAACAGATAGAGACAATCCAAACTATCACCCTGGTCCAAACCCTGGTCAGATAGAGCCTCGACTACTCCTTCAGTCTCCTCACTGACCTCCCCGCCTCCACTCTCTCCCCTCTCTAGACCGAATTTCATTCTGCTGCCCAGATCATTTTTCCGTTAGATTGTAAACTTAACTAGATTTCAAGCTCTTTGGGGGCAGGGATCATATCTACCACCTCTTTTGGATTGAACTCCCCCAAATGCTTAGTACAATGCTCTGCACCCACTAAGCTTTCAATAAATACCAGTCACTGACTGATGGATTGATCGAGAGTGAATTTCTGTGTGACCAAAATCAAGATGAAGGATTTGGGGAACCAAGCAGCAATCAATCCCAAGGCAATTTGACCTAGATATCCTGCCCAGAATCTTCCTGGGGTTGCTGAGAGTAGAATTGGATCCCCAGGTTATTTTTTATTATTATTCATAGTAATAATAATTAAATAGTGGCATTTGTTGAGCATTTACTATGACCAAGCTCTGTTCTGAGCACTGGATTAAATAAAATCAGATCGGACATAAGCCTTGTTCCACATGATGCTCACAGTATGAGAGCAGGTATTTTATTCCCATTTTATCGATGAGGAAACGGAGGCATGGTGAAGCAGAGAATGCTACTAATTAGTTGGGTGGTTCCTGAGATTGTTTATCCGGCATCCCAACATCAAATTCCGATTAAACGTTCAGTGCACCATGCTGATAAGACCGGGAGAAGACTTTAAAGGAATTGGTAATTACTTTTTAATTCGGTCTCTGGAATTTTGAAATGAAGATTATCTGAATGGCCTTATCTGTATTAAAGAGGATCACTGACAAGCTGTGATTAATTTTCTGTAAATTGATATTTGTGACAGCGTTATCCTGCAAATGTTTTTAGCCCCAGGGATTTTAAAAATTTGGAACATTTTTTTTTAAACGAAGACACCTGAGTTTGTATAGATTTTAGTCTTTAAATACACTTTAAACAAATTTCTCCAGTCTAATCAGTCAGAAGTATTTAAATCCAAAGATTCTTGCCAGCTGACAGGATGGACCGTAGGAGCTGCTCTCTGGTTCTGATTTGAATCAGAAATAAAATTCTTGAAAATAAACTCTATCCCCACCCCTTACGGCGCCTTTGAAATCATCATCACCCACACAGGAGAAGCAGTACAGCGTAGTGGCTAGAGCACGGGCCTGGGAGGCAGAAGATCACGAATTCTAATCCCTTCTCCGCCACTTATCTGCTGTGTGATTTTGGGCAAGTCGCTTCACTTCTCTGTGAGCACAGTTACCTCATCTGTAAAATAGAGTTTGAGAACGTGAGACCCACGTGGGACAGGGACTGTGTCCAACCCAATTTGTTTGTCTTCACCCCAGCGCTTAGTAAAGTGCCTGGCAGAGAGTAAGCTCTTAACGAATGCCAAAATTAATATTAACATTATTATTATCTACAACCCCCATGATCCAGGACTTGCCCACTGATTTAGAAGATACCGGACTGTTCAAAGTCAGGGATCAGGCCTACCAAATCTTCTGTATTCTCCCAGCTGCTCAGCACAGTGCTCGGCACACAGTATATGCTCTATAAAACCATTCATTGGTTAATGGAGGGTGGCGTTTGGCGATTCCTAGAGACGTGAGAAACACCTCCAGGAACGTCCGTGACCTCGAAGGAATCATGACCATCGTCAACCCTGGGAAATTAGCCAAAGTCACAACATAAAATCACCTGAGCTCCGTTTTAAGCCCTAAGTGACAGCTATAACCATTTAAGGAAGACTGTGGAATATCAGTAAGGTATTCCTAATTTCTTAAAGCCCCTGAGATCCCTTCCCTGCCCTTCCACAGTTCTCCCCACATTCAACTCCCTCCTTCAATCCCACCTCCCCCAACAAACCTTCCCCGCTCAATCTCCCAGCCCTCTAAATGATATCATCCCTTCAGTCAACTCTACCCTTAGGGACTTATTTACACCATCCCCACCATGCATAAGTACAGATACACATATATTCACTATTTATTTTGATCTCTCGAGTTGTCAATATTTTTACGTTTGTTCTCTCCACTGGAGTCTAAACTCCTTCCGGGCAGGGAACTGGATGCTTTGCTATTCTGGACTTTCCAATTCCTAGGACGGTGCACGCCAACAGGTGAGGCTCAATAAATACTACCACTTCTATCACTACTACTACACTACTAATCTACTATCCTACCTCTGTTACTACCACCACTACACTACTACAACTATACCACTTCTATTACTGCTACTATTATTACTGTTATTACCATTACTTCTATGACTACTATACTCCTATTACTACTCCTATTTCTATTATTGTTACTGCTACGACAACTGTACTACTTCTATTACTAATTCTATTACCGTTACTACTACTTCTGTGACTACTATACTCCTCCTATTAGTACTACTACTTCTGTTACTATAATTGCCACTAATTCTTCTATTACTCCTATTTCCATTACTACTCTTGCTATGACAACTACACTACTTTTATTACTACTACTACTTTTTATTTTTATAAAATAATTTGTATTTTATTTTTACTACTACTTCCGTGACTACTATACTCCTCCTAATACTGCTACTACTTCTATTACTACTGCTGCCACTAATACTTCTATTACTCCTATTACTAATATTATTTCTATTGCTATCACCGCTACGACAACTGTACTACTGCATTGCTAATTCTATTACTCTTACTAATGCTTCCGTGACTACTATACTCCTGTTACTAGTACTACTTCAATTACTCTTACTGCTACAACAACTATACTACTTCTATTACTAATTCTATTACTGCTAATAATAATAATGTTGGTATTCGTTAAGCGCTTACTATGTGCAGAGCACTGTTCTAAGTGCTGGGGTAAATACAGGGTCATCAGGTCATCCCACGTGAGGCTCACAGCTAATCCCCATTTTACAGATGAGGGAACTGAGGCCCAGAGACGTGAAGTGACTCGCCCACAGTCACACAGCCGACAAGTGGCGGAGCCGGGAGTCGAACTCATGACCTCTGACTCCGAAGCCCAGGCTCTTTTCCACTGAGCCACATTACTACTTCTTCTATCGCTACTATACTCCTATTACTAGTACTACTTCTATTACTATTACTGCTACTACTACCGCTATACTACATCTATTAATAATTCCATTACTGCTATTACTACTACTTCCGTGATTACTATGCTCCTCCTATTACTACTACTCCTTCTATTACCGATTCTATTACTGCTATGGCTACTACTTCTACAACTACCATGGTACTTCTATTACCATTACTGCTACTACTGCTATACTACTTCTATTATGAATTCTATTACTGTTATTACTACTACTTCTGTGACTACTATACTCTTATTACTAGTACTACTTTTATTACTATTACTGCTATGACAACTATACTACTTCTATTACTAATTCTATTACTGTTACAACTACGTCTGTGACTACTATATTCCTCCTATTACTCTTACTGCTACTACTGCTATACTACTTCTCTAACTAATTCTATTACTGTTTAAACTACTTCTGTGACTACTATACTCCTATTACTACTACTACTTCTATTGCTATTACTGCTCCGATAACTATACTACCTCAATTATTCATTCCGTAGTATTAATTGAGCGCTTACTATGTGCAGAGCACTGTACTAAGCGCTTGGAATGTACAGTCGGTAACAGAGCCAGTCCCTGCCCTCTGACGGGCTTACGGTCTAATCGGGGGAGACGGACAGACAAGAACAATGGCAATAAGTAGAATCGAGGGGAAGGACATCTCATTAAAACAATAGCAAATAAATGGAATCAAGGTGATGTACATCTCATTAACAAAATAAATAGGGTGATGAAGATATATACAGTTGAGCGGACGAGTGCAGTGCTGAGGGGGTGGGACGGGAGAGGGGGAGGAGCAGAGGAAAAGGGGGGGAGAAGATTACCATTACTAATTCTATTACTGTTACTCCTACTTCTGTGACTACTGTACTCCTATTACTGCTAGTACTTCTATTACTATTACTGCTATGATAACTATACTACCTCTATTACTAATTCTATTAATATTACTACTATTTCCATGACAACAATACTCCTATTACTACTACTACTTCTATTACTATCACTGCTACTACTACTGCGATACTACTTGTATTAATAATTCTATTATTTCTATTATTATTACCACTTCTGTTACTACTATACTCCCATTACTAGTACTTCTATTACTATTACTGCTACTCCTACTACTTCTATGACTACTATACTACTCCTGTTACTACTACGACTTCTATTACTATTACTGCTTGTGGCTTGTTAAAATAAAACGTTATTTCTTAGCAGGATGGGTAATCAAGTCTCGGAATCTAAGCGAGGTGGCTCTTGTCTAAGACCGTACCCTAAAGGTTTCTCTCGGGGCAAGAATGATGGGCATTTTTCCAGTTTCCATAGGAAAGCAGAGCAAAGATTTGGAGCCACCTCACTTAGATTCCGAGACTTGATTACCCATCTCTGCTAACAAATAATGTTTTAAATAGAATTGAAAAGGATGCAATAAAATACACTGAAATCGAGATTTTACATCACAGACTAAGATTTACACCAGGGAAACTCCAAAACAGATCTTCATCCTCCAGTCTCGGACCTTCCTTCCCATCGGCTTTAATTATTGCATCTACCAAATCTGTTGCACTGTTCTCTCTTAAGTGTTTAGTGTAGTGCTTTCTACACAGCAAGTGCTCAATAAATACCTTTGATTGATGGATTGATTCCAGGTCCCGAGCTCTCAGGATGGAGGTTGTTTCTGTCTGGAAACTCCATCATCTCATCGTCATCAAGCACTCTGCATTAACCGATCAATCAGTCATATTTACTGAATACTTACTGTGTGCAGAGCACCGTACTAAGTGCTTGGGAGAGTACAACACAACAATATAACAGATACATCCCCTGCCCACAGTGAACTAACAGTCTAGAGAGGGAAAGCTGGTCGGGTCTGTTTAAGGCCTAATCATGTATCCACAAGAGATGGAATAGAAAATATCTCCTCTAGGGATCTATACTCAATACGGATCAGGGTAAAAAGGCTATCAGTTCTTCTAATACCTGAATGTATAGTCCACTCATCCATCAATCAGTGTCAGTCATATTTATTGAACGCTTTCTGTGCTCAGAGGACGGTACTAAACACTTGGGAGAATATGAAAGAGTTGGTAGGCACATTCTCTGCCCACGAGAACCTTACAGCTAGACGAGGAGACACACATTAATATAAATAAATAAATTACGGATACGGACACGTGCTGTGGATCTGAGGGGGGCATGAATAAAAATGCGAATCTGAGCACAAGGGTGATGCTCCCCTCTCCACCTTGAGATGCGGGGTATCATTCATTCATTCGATCATATTTATTGAGTGCTTCCTTTGTGTAGATTACTGTACTAAGCACTTGGGAGAGAACAATACAACAGTGAACAGACACATTCCCCGCCCACAACGAGCTTACAGTCTAAAGAGGGAGACAGATGTTAATATAGGTAATTAAATTACGGCTATGGACATAAGTGCTGTGGGACTCATGGGGTATTTACTGATCACTTCCTACGTGCAGAGCACTGTACTAAGCGCTTGGGGGAGTACATTACAGCAGTGATGGGATATAATTCTAACACTGGGTTCTGAATTCTGCCGAACACAGAATAAGCTCCAGGAGATAGAGGAAAGACCAGAGACTACCAAATGAATCATTTCCCCCAGGTTTCCATCTAGCTGCCTTGCTCCATTAATCTAATGACTTCAACCTGTTTTCCCTTTGCAAGCTCAGCATGGTTACAAAGGCAATAAAGAGCTGTGTTTCTTCCACTAGAGCTGGTCCCAAAATAGGCTTGAGCCAGACACATCCATTTAACTTGCCTCCTTGGCACTTTCTCATTAACCCAGTGTATTTTTCCTGAGATTTCTGTTCCTAAAAATTAGCCACTAGCTCTTTACCCACCCATGCTGACCTTACTCAAAAGTCTCCTAGGTTGCCGTATCTTCTGGTCCGGTGTCTTCAGTCGATCAGTCACTCAAGAATATTTATTGAGCACCTACTGGGAACAGAACACTGAACTAATAAAAATTATTATTCAATTTCCCAGTTTTCTCCCCAAGCCCAACATGATGGTCTACTGTTTTTAATGAAATCCTCACCCTAACGAAGTGGTTGCAAATATTATCTTGCCAAGGTGTTTTTATGGTATTTGTTAAGCACTGTACTGAGCAGTGGGGTAGATTTAAGCCAATTAGATTAAACCCAGTCCCTGTCCCCCAAGGGGCTCATAGTCTCAATCTCCAGTCTACAGATGAGGTAACTGAGGCATAGAGAAGTTAAGTGACTTGTCCAAGATCACACAGCAGACAAGTGGTGGAGTCAGGATTAGAACCCAGGTCCTTCTTACTCTGAGACTAGTTAGCACGGTTTCTCTTTAGTGTTGTCTTTAATATCGTCACTTGTGATCTTTCCTATTTTGGGTGATTTTGCTCTTATCTGGCTTGGAAATTTGGATCAGCTATGGTTGCTAGGGCCGCCATGGACCTCTTATTTGGAGAATAATGACTTCGTTGAATTTTGTCTACAAACTGGATTGCTTTTTCACCTCAGATGCTGGGACTAAATATTCCCTCTCATTGATATACAACAAACTCCAAGCTAGAGTATTAAAAGAATCTTTGAGAGAAATTGCTGCTAACTTTGGCACTTTTAAAGACTTGAACTGATAAAGAAGAATTTTCCACACAACCCACAGCTTGTCAGTGAAGGGAGCAGAACTAACGTCAGTCAACCAGATAGGAGAGACAGTTGAAAATGACTTTAAAGAGAAACTGTGAGCCAAGGCACCTTAAAACAATCCTAATAATATTTAGTCAGAGTCAAAGTTTTACTTCCAGTTTGAAGTCACGACAACTCTAACATTCCTTGGGGTGATTTTTAACTTTTTTTTTTCTATTCCCCTCCTTAAGGCTTTGGATCAAAAAAACCCACCAAAACCCCGTGTTTCTCTAGACTTTTTTCCCAACTTCATTCATATAATCTTTTATCCCCTCAAATTGTGTTTTCCTTTCTACTGTCATGGCAATCTTCTTTTTTTGCCTTGAATTTGCTTACACTTTCTCTTTGTTTTCCACACTAGAATCAAAGCCAATAAAATCTCCAGTCATGATTTGCGGCAACTTAATAATTATGATATTTTTTAAGTGCTTACTCTGTTCATTCATTCATTCAATAGTATTTATTGAGCGCTTACTATGTACAGTGCTCTGCACACAGTAAGTCCTCAAAAAATACGATTGAATAAATGAATGAACTGAGAGTACAGAGAATAATAATAACCATATGAATAACAATAATAATAATTTGGGTATCTGTTAAGCACTGTACTATAGGCCAAACACTGTACTAAACACTGGGGTATTCATTCATTCAGTCGTATTTACTGAGTGTTTACTGTGTGCAAAGCACTGTACTAAGCACTTGGGAGAGTTCAATAGAACAACAGACACATTCCTGCCCTGTCTAGAGGCAGAGACATATATTAAAATAGATAAATTACAGATAGATACAGATCTATATATAGGTGCTGTGGAGATGGGAGGGAGGATGAATGAAGGAGCAAGTAAGAGCGGTGCCGAAGGGAGTGAGAGAAGAGGAGAGGAGGGCTTAATCTGGGAAGGCTTAACTTGGGCTAGATACAAGATATTCAGGTCCTCCCGAGGGGCTCTTAGTCTAAGTAAGAATAGAACGGGTTTTGAATCCCCATTTTGCAGATGAGGGAACTGAGGCCCAAAGAAGTTAAGTAACTTGCCCAAGGCCACACAGAAGGCATGTGGTGGAGCCAGGTTTAGAACCCTGGACCTCTGATTTCCAGGCCTGTGCACTTGCCACTAGGCCCTGCTGCTTCTCAAGAGAATTTGATCTATTTCTTTCCCTCCTTTAGAATGTTGTCTCTGCTTGAGATTGTTGAGATGGTAGAAACCATCTCCAGTGGGCCTTGAGAGGGTTTGGGGTGTTTTTTTCGTATTTGTTCAGCGCTGATTATGTGCCAGGCACTGTGCTAAGAACTGAAGTACATGCAAGTCTGGACAAGTCCATGTCCCACATGCAGCTCACAGTCTTAATCCTCATTTTGTAAATAAGGTAAATGAGGTCCAGAGAAGTTAAATGACTTCCTCCAGGTCACACAGCAAACAAGTGGCAGAGCCGAGATTTAAACCCAGGTCCTTCTGACCCCTCGAGCCCACGCTCTATTCTGGTCCGCAGGTCTCACTGAAGCCCTCGAATTTCATTCATTCACTCATTCAATCATATTTATTGAGAGTTTATTGTGTGCAGAGCACTGTACTAAGCTCTGGGGAGAGTATAATATGAGAATAAGCAGACACATTCCCTATCCACAGTGAGCTCACAGTCTAGAGGGGGAGACAGACATTAATATAAATTACAGATATGTACATAAGCCTTACACCGGTACTTAGTACAGTGCTTGGCACACAGTAAGCAATCAACAAAAACATCATTATTATTATCATTGTTATTTTTATCTTCTTTCTTCTATAAGTAGTTTTTTCATTTCTTTTTTAATATTTATCCTCCTTGATGGTTTAGATTTCGCTTTCCAGCGAAATGGTTCGGGGACCAGTCGAGTCCTCCACACCGCCTAAAGCTGCAGTGACCTGCACATCTTCCAAAGCCATTACAATAACAAATCGCCGAATTTCCAACAACTAATAGTCAAGGTCAACATTTCCAATTAACTAGCATTAATTGGAAACGCTCCAGCCAAACCGATCAAGCCAATCATCGACAGGCCAAGAAAATTGCTAGCCTTGAGCAAATCCAATAATCCCTCACCTACTTACGGAAGATGAAACCAGGCGGAGGTGACTCGCAGAGCGGGGGATGGGGGGTCTCCACCAGGTTGGAAATTAGATGGAAAGTCACTGCCTCTGGCTCTTCAAGGATTGATTGCATTTGTGGATATGGAAAACAGAATCCAACCAGATTGGGAGAGGTTCGATCCCATCAGGGAAGCAGCGTGGCCTCGCGGAAAGAGCCCGGGCCCGGGAAACAGAAGGACGTGGGTTCTAATCCCGGCTCTTCCACTTCTTCGCTGTGTGACCTCGGGCAAGGCACTGCACTTCTTTGTGCCTCGGTTTCCTCATCTGTAAAATGGAGATTAAGATTGTGACCCCTATGTGGGACAACGTGATTAGCATTTTTCTATCCCAGGCCAGGCCAGTGCCTGGCACATAGTAAGCGCTTAATAAATACCATTTAAAAAGGCGGGGGGAGTTATATTCCACCAGAAATTGCCTCTGTATAAATATCTCTCAATAGAATCTAATTTTGCCTCCTCAAATTAGCTGGAGCCCGAAATGAATTGACAAAATCCTAAGGGTTGCTGGAAAAGAGCCAACCTTCCAGAGCATTTCAGTTTCTTCCCTCCAAGCAGATGATCATCGATCAATCCATCACCGTATAGTCATTGAGCGCTTACTGTGTGCAGAGTACTATAATGAGCGCTTGGGAGAGTACAATATAACGGAGTTGGTAGGCAAGTTCCCTGCAAATCAAACGGGCATATTTACTGAGCACTTACTGCATGCATAGCACTGTACTAAGCACTTGGGAGAATACATTATGACAGAGTTGGTTGTCATGTTCCCCACCCACAAGGAGATTACAGTTTAGAAGGGGAGACAGGCATTAAAATCAATTATTGATATGTTCATAAATGCTGTGGGGTTGAGGGTGGGGTGAATGAGGGTGTAAATCCAAGTGCAGGAGTGATGCAGAGAAGGAGAGGGAGAAAGGAAATGAGGATTGAGTCAGGGAAGGCCTCTTGGTGGAGATGTGATTTTAATCAGGCTTTGAAGTTAATTTCTGTTTTACATCCCTCTTGCTGTTTCAAGAGAATTATTTATCTCATCTCCTGTCAAAGTCAACTCCCTCTGTAATTCTGCAAGAAAGTTCCGATCGTGCCTTAAGGAAGTCCCCTATTGCAACTCTCGCGCTTCGTACTTCAACAGTCTAGATAATGCCGTCTCCGTGCTTTCGGAAGAGGGTCCTTCGCTCCGTTTTCCAGATGAGGAAACTGCGACACGGAGGGGTGAGGTCATGTTGTCAGTCTTCTTCTCTGAGTCAATAGCCAAGTGGGAAGGTTTTCCCTTTTAATAATAATAATAATCACGATAATAATTATATTGCATTTTGTTGAGCACTATGTACCAAGTACTGTACCAAGTACTGGGGTAGGTATAGGATAATCAGGTCCCGTATGGGGCTCGCAGCAGTATGGCCTAGTGGACAGAGCACAAGCTTGGGAGTCAGAAGGACCTGGGTTCTAATTCTGACTCTGCCATTTTTCGGCTGTGTGACCTTGGGCAAGTCAGTTCACTTCTCTATGCTTCAATCACCTCATCTGTAAAATGGGGATTAAGGCTGTGATCCCCATGTGGGCAGGGACTGTGTTCAACCTGATTATCTTGTATCTACCCCAGTGCTTAGAACAGTGTCTGGTACATACTAAGCACTTGAAGAATACCACTATTATTATTATTATTATAAAACATTGCTTGGCACACAGTAAGCACTTAATAAATACCACAGTAATAATAATAATGCACCTCCTGTTCCCCCTCCCATTTTTAAATGGTATTTATTAATAATTATTATTTGTTTAAAAATAATAAAAAATAGGAGGGAAAACAGGAATGGAATCCCCATTTTGCTGATGAGGGAATGGAGAAGTAAAGCAACTTGCCCGAGCTCACAAAGCCAGTAAGTGGCAGAGCCGGAATTAGAACCCAAGTCCTCTGACTCCCAGTCCTGGGCTCTTTCCACTAGGCAACGCTGTCCTTCACTGAGTTCCCCAGGAGAGCGGGGGCTTGTCGTTAAATTATGGTTTAATTCTAGCTTTATTTACTCTGTCTTCCACATCATTAATAAAAATGAGAAACATAACCAGACCGCATCCCGACCTGGAGCTGAAAACATTACCTGTCCCCTTCGGGCTAGTTCTCCAAGCAGTTGGCAGTCAATGTGACTGAGCTCATATCCAAACCAATGCTAACAAGGTTGGCTAATAAGATTTTATGGGATCCTGATTCAAATGCATTACTAAAATATAAATATATCTGTGTTAAGGTACATCCACCGCACCCGCTAATTTTTTAATCCTATTGAAAAGAGCCATCAAGCCGGCCTGCGATGATCTGTCTTTGTGAGTTTATTCTTCGGACGGCTCTTAGCCCTTTTGATCCCATTATTCTCTCGATGTTTCGATCTCGGTGCCTGTTCTCTTACGTTAACGTGGATTGATTTTACAATGAGTCTCAAGCGATATTACGCCTTTTCGATGTTGCTATTAATAAGGTTAATGACCACTGAGCCCATGTTACCCAGTAAGGGCAAGGAAGCAGATGGGATTTCTAGCAGAGGCGTTTAGTACAGTGCCCACTCGTAGTATAGTACATGGCACAGAATAAGTGCTTAATGAATATTCATTCATTCAATCGCATTTATTGAGCGCTTACTGTGTGCAAAGCACTGTGGTAAGTGCTTAGGAGAGTCCGATACGACAATGGACACATTCCCTGCCCGCAACGAGCTCAGTCTAGAGGATGTACCACAATTAATATTATTATAGAGATCAGGGGGATCCGCAGACCAAAGAGACCCCAAACATAATCATCGTAATTATGGTACTAGGAAAGCGCTTACTACCCCTCTCGGGACGGCACCTGGAGAGTTTCCACTACCAGTCTCGGCTACAGGAAGGAGAGTCAAGCAGAGGCCTACCAAATCCATTCCTAGCTTGGGCAGTGGCTAGCGAGCGGCAGGCAATCTGCTGCAAGTCAAAACTCCCCTGGGCTCGGCAGCAGCGATACGGGAGAGAGTGGAGGGAGGAGACTCAAGTTGACTGCGCGGAAGAAGGCGATGGTAAACCAATTCCGGATTTTTCCCAAGATTCTACGGATACGCTACCAGAAGCACTGCAGTTGGAGAGTGGGGTGTTCTGGGAGAGATGGGTCCGTAGAGTCGCTGTAAATAAATATAAATTAATATAAATAAATAAATTACAGATATGTGTGTTCATTCATTCAGTCATATTTATTGAGCGCTTACCGCGCGCAGAACACTGTACTGAGCTCTTGGAATGTACAATTCCGCAACATATAGGGACAATCCCTGCCCAACAACTGGCTCACAGGCTATTATGGGGCTGGGAGTTGGGGAACGGCAAAGGGAACAAGTCGGGACAACGCCGCAGAAGGGAGTGGAAGATGAGGAAAAGTGGGGTTTAGTCCGGGGAGGCCTCTTGGAGGAGATATGCCTCAATAAGCCTTTGTAGACTACAAAGTGCTGGAGGTAAACACTAGATAACCAGGCCAGACATAGTCCTTGCCCCAGCTCCACCCCTGTCAGCTGTGTGACCTCGGGCAAGTCACTTAACTTCTCTATGCCCAAATCACCCCGCCTGTAAAATGGGAATTAAGACTGCGAGCCCCAGATGGAGCATCAACTGTTACAGAACTATACCAACTCGGTTATGTTGTCCCATTGTACTCTCCCAAGTCCTTTGTAGAGGGCTCTGCACACAGTAGGCACTCAGTGAATACAATTGATTGGTTGCATATAAAGGATGGGAGGAGTAAAGGGGATAGGAGAGGTGGAGGGAGGAGAAAGAGTAGAGACACTCGAGGAGCCTGCTGATTCGGAATATATTTTGCGGCCTGAATCTATAGGAATCCCTGTACCTAGAGACACTTCATTCACTCGTATTTATTGAGCGTGTACTGTGTGCTGAGCACGGTACTAAGGCTCCAGCTCATTTTAGGTGCAGGTACAGAGGTATATAACTAGAACCTCATTATAATCCCCTTTACCGCATAGAGACATCTGCCCGCAACAAAAATGAAAGCCGTTTGGATTTCAAGAATTGCCTGAGGGATCCTGCTCTCTCTGTTGTGTTTTGCCTCAAGAACTGTTTTGCACAAGCAAGTTTCAAGTCTTGTTGGAAAAACAAAGTAAGGTGCTTTATTATTTGCTAAAAATAAGTCGTGTTTCCCTTTAAGGAGGCCGGTTACAGGATCAAACTTGCACGTCTGTGACTCAGTTCATTCCCACTGATGGACAATATCCTTGTTTTCTCTGGACAGATTCTTCACGGTAGGTTTTAGTTAATCCTGTTAGTCACCTCTTCAATGGAGGTCTTTTTAAATATTCATATGTTCACCATAAATGCAGATCCGCAGGACTTTTTGTACTGACGGAGAGGCTTGAGGCCTTGCCAATAAGAATGGGTAAAAGAGGCCTAAGAGCACTGAATTCTAGTAGAGAAGCCACGTGGCCTAGGGGCTGGAGCCTGGGCCTGGGAGTTGGAAGGGTCTGGGTTCTAATTCTGACATTCATTCATTCGATCATATTTATCGAGCACTTACTGTGAGTGCTTACTGTACTAAGCGCTCGGGAGAGTACAATACAACAATAAACGGTGACATTTCCTCCCCACAACGAGCTTTCAGTCTGCGGGGGGCGGGGGTGAGACAGACATCGATACAAATTTAAAAAATGACAGATATGTCTATACGTGCTGTGGGGTTGGAAGCGGGGAAGAGCAAAGGGAGCAAGTCAGAGCAATGCAAAAGGGAGTAGGAGATGAGGAAAAGTGGGGCTAAGTCTGGGAAGGCCTCTTGGAGGAGATGAGGCTTCAATAAGCCTTTGAAGAGGGGAAGAGAAATTGTCTGTGGGATTTGAGGAGGGAAGGCGTTCCAGGACGTAGGCAGGACATGGGCTAGAGGTCGATGGTGAGACAGGCGAGGTCGAGGCACAGTGAGAAGGTCTGCTGTCTGATCTTGGGCAAGTCACTTAACTTCTCTGTGTCTCAGTTCCCTCATCTGCACAATGGGGATTAAGACTATGAGCCCCACTTGGGGCAGGGACTGTGTCCACCCAGGATTTGGTTTCATCCACCCCAGCAGTTAGTACAGTGCCTGTTACACACAGTAAATGCTTAACAAATACTACAATTATCATTATCACTGAACAAATGACCACCCCCCCACCCCCGCCAATGATAGTGGTATTCTTTAAGCACTCCTCTGTCTCAAGCACTTTACTATGTGCTACCTTAGAGATTCTCTATCCCACATGGATAGAGAAAGTCAAAGAGAAAGGGAGAACAGGTATTTCATCTCCATTTTACGGATAAGGAACCTGAGGCACAAAGAATTTAAGGGCCTTGACCAAGGTCATGCAACGGGCAAGTGGCGGAGCTGGGATTAGAACCCAGGTCCTCTGACTCTCATTAGGCAACTGCATTAGTCAGTGTAGCTTTAATAATTTCTCCTGGAGGGTTTCCAGTTGATCAGCAATCAGCTCCAGGGTGTTAGCAACACCAGTGGTGGGGGTTGGGGGAGACCCTCACCCCCATATAACTGCAACTGAGTGGAACTGATTGGAAACACTTGCAGCGGCTGCTGATTCGGGAATATATTTTATGGACTGAATCTATAGGAATCCCTGTACCTAGAAGCGCTTCTGAGGCTCCAGCTCATTTTAGATGCAGGTACAGGGGTATGCAACTAGAACTTCATTATAATCACCTTTACTGCATAGAGACAGTTTGGCTCACAAGAATGCAATATGAAAAATCACGATGGGAGAAATAGCACCTCTTGCTATTTTTGGACTCCGAAACGGGGATTTTTTTCATACCTGAGTCAGGGCTCAGTCCACTGGCATCATTTGGCTGCTTCCTTTATAGATTTCCCTTTATTATTTGCTTCTCTTTCTCATCTCTGCTGTTTGTGAAAGTTTCTCTCAGCAGATTTGGGGATTTGGTTCAGATTGGGGCTCCTGAAATCTATGTTTCAGATGCCGACGCTGCACTAAAATGAAAGGTGATCTGGGGTACGTGGGTTTCGGTCTGTGGAGGAGAATTTTCTCGGTGAAATTGGGATCAGAAACAAAAGCTTTCACGGACTGATGTTGCTGCTTCTTTGCCTCCTCCCCAGTCTAGGAGTGATGAAGAACTGGGGAAAATTGTCACTATATTCGGTATTAATGGATTTCAGGAGGTGGGGGCCGGGGAGTACTTTCTCAGTGTTAATTGACCTAGGTTTCAGAAACCCAGTTTCTGTCGTCTCCCAATGAAGAGAAAGGGAGATAATAGGTAGAATCTCTGACTTCCTAGATCCTGTTACAGAACGGATGTCTCATTTCCTTTCATTTGAGAAATGACCCACATGTCAGAGATAATAATCATAATAATTATTGTATTTTTAAATGCTTACTATGTATGCCGGGCACTGCACTAAGCACTGGGGTGGATACAAGCAAATCCAGTTAGACACAGTCCCTGTCCCTAATGGGGCTCGCCGTTTTAATCCCCATTTTACAGATGAGATAAGTGAGGCTTACTTTGACTGACTGCTTACTTTGGAGAGTATGATAGAGTAGGTTGACAAGATCCCCACCCGCAGGGAACTGACCGAATAATGGCTCATCATCACCAGAGTCTAGTGAAGCCCTTCCAGTACCTACAAGAGCCAACTTCACTCTGATAACACACTCCGAGCTTGATAACAACCCCCCAGATTGAAGCGGTGTGGCCAAGTGGATAGAGCACGGGCCTGGGAGTCAGGAGGACCTGAGTTCTAATCCTGTCTTGCCTGCTGTGTTATCTTGGGTAAGTCACTTAGCTTCTCTGTGCCTCAGTTATCTCACCTGTAAAATAGGGATTGAGACTGGGAGCCCCACGTGGGACAACTTGATTACCTTGTATTTATCCCAGCACTTAGAACAGTGCTTGGCACTTAGTAAGCACTTAACAAATACCGTAATAATTATCATTATTATTATTATTATTATTAGAGTTGGTAGACACAATCCTTCCCCTCAAGGAACTTACAGTCTAACGGGGAATCCACCAAGTGTTTCCATGTTATTAAATGCCTCACCTCCCCTCATTCTTTGTGGGCACAGATATAGGTCACGGATGGGCTGGCAGAGAATCTCCCTGGATTGGGAGATTTTTCCAGACAAGCAGAACTCCAACACAACAGGTGGCTCGCTCTCTGATGGGGATCTGCAGGAAACTATTTTGTGGAGAAAGGGGATTTGGAGAGAAGAGCATCTCTGGAAAAATGGGACCGAATTGTGCTTGCAGTCAATCAGTGGTGTTTCTTGAGCTCTCGTTCCGTGCATGAAGCACCTGGGGGAGTGTAATGTAATAGATTTGGTAGATGAGGGTCCTGCCCTCGAGGAGTGGTGGAGATGTACTTAACTGTGGTGGAGATGGGGTGGGGAGAGAATCAAAGTGCTAAGCAGGCAGCCTATAAACTCCTTATGGGAAGGGATCATGTCTACCAACTCTATTGAACTGTACTTTGCCAAGCACTTAATTCAGTGTTCCGTACACAGTAAGCATTTAATAAATACTATCGATCAATTCACTGGTTTACCCAAGAACATAGGTGACACAGAAGGGAGGGTGAATAGGTGGAAAAATCAAAGCTTAGTTTCTAGTCTTTGAGCTCCTTGTGGACAAGGATTATAACCACCAGCAGTATTAAGCATATAATAATAATGTTGGTATTTGTTAAGCGCTTACTACGTGCAGAGCACTGTTCTAAGCACTGGGTTAGATAGAGGGTAATCGGGTTGTCCCACGTGAGGCTCACAGTCTTTATCCCCATTGTACAGATGAGGTAACTGAGGCCCAGAGAAGTGAAGTGATTTGCCCACAGTCCCACAGCTGACAAGTGGCAGAACCGGTAAACGCTCAATCCCTCTCAGGGTCGCACCTGGAGAGTTTCCAGTGCTTTATCAGTCTCGGTTATGGGAGGAAGAGTCAAGCAGAGGCCTACCCATTCCATTCTTAGCTTGGGCAGTGGCTAGTGAGTGGAGGCAATCTGCTCCAAGTCAAAACTCACCCGTGCTGGGCAGCAGCGGCATGGGAGAGAGTCGAGGGCAGACTCGAGTTTACTGCATGGAAGGAGGCAGCGGTAAACGGCTTCTGTATTTTTACCAAGAAAGCTCTACGGATCCACTACCAGGACGACTTTAGATGGAGAGCGGGACGTTCTGGGAGAGATGCGTCCGTGGTGTCGCTATGGATCGGAAACGACTCGTCGGCATAAGACAAGACAAGCGTTCAGTAAGTACCAGTGATCGAAATACCATTGGAGACCTTTTGGAAGCCTTGCTCCTTCCCATGTTTAAAGTTAATCAAATAATCATATTTATTGAGTGCTTCCTGAGTGCAGAGCACTGTACTAAGCACTTGGAAGAGTACAGTATGATAGAGTTGGTAGACGCAGCGTGGCTCAGTGGATAGAGCCTGGGCTTGGGAGTCAGCGGTCATGGGTTCGAATCCCGGCTCTGCCACTTGTCCGCTGTGTGACTGTGGGCAAGTCACTTAACTTCTCTGTGCTTCAGTTACCTCATCTGTAAAATGGAGATTAACTGTGAGCCTCACGTGGGACAACCTGATTACCCTGTTTCTACCCCAGCGCTTAGAACAGTGCTCTGCACATAGTAAGCGCGTAACAAGCACCAACATTATTATTATTATTAGACACATTCCCTTCCCACAACAAACTTATAGTCTAGAGGGGGAGACAGACATTAATATAAATGAATGATGGATATGTACATAAGTGCTGTGGGGCTGAGGGAGGGGTGGATAAAGGGTGAAAAATCCAAATGCAGTGGTGACACAGAAGAGGGTGGTCTCTTGGAGACGTGCTTTTAATAAGGCTTTGAAAGTGGAGAGAATGATCATCTGTCGGCTAGTCATTCATTCATTCGATCGTATTTATTGAGCGCTTGCTGCGGGCAGAGCACTGTAAAACCACTTGGGAAAGAACAATGAACAATAGACACATTCCCTGCCCACAAGGATGAAGTGGGATCCTAGGATGTACTCTTTGCCTCGGGTTCAATCCAAAAGTAGGGTTTTCTACCCTTCGTTAAAAGCAAAACCAGCAGAGAGAATGACTCTAAAAGAACTGAACATAAATTTAGCCCATAAATCTTCTTTCAAAACGTTCCCCTGGAGGTTGTACAAGCCCAACTATAGCAAAAGTGTGGTCTTTTGCTATAGGAGGCAGGAGATATGTGGAAAAGACACAATATATGGTAAAGCGTGTCAACTCGGGGAACATGAGGCCCGCTCCATAACGGAACTTGACTTTCCCTCTAACCTCACATCTGGAACAATTTCCCTGTGAGACCCTTCCACCCTAGGAGTGAGATAACAGAGAGGTATTTGTCCTTGTTTTACTAGAAATACAATCACCCCTACAGCCTACACCTGAGGTTAAATTACAGGAGCACTGCCTTTGATCTCTCTCTGTATTTGCTCTGTAGCCTATTTTGATAAAAAGCTGGCGGCTTCTGGCTTTGTTTTTCCTGAGGCCTTCTTGAAATTCTGAAATTAGTTCCCTTAGGGCAATGAAGAGCATCACTGGGGTTTGCTAGAACAGTGCTTGGCACATAGTAAGCGCTTAAATACCATAAATATTATTATTATTAAACCTGGCAGATCCAATCAGTGGTATTGTTTGAATGCTTACTTTGTGCAGAGCACCGTATCAAGCATTTGGGAGAGAACATTATAATAGAATTAGTAGACAGTTCCCTGCTCATAACAAGTTTATCATCAGATTTACAGAGCGCTTACTATGTGCAGAGCACTGTTCTAAGCATTTGGAAGAGTACGTTATAACAATATAACAGAGTTGTTCAAAACAGTCCATCCCTACTGTGAGCTTTACAGTTCAGTAAAATCCCTAGGGTTTCTAGTTAGGTAAAACAGGGATCTATTGAAGCACATGTCAGGAAATGGATACATGTGGTCGGGAACTGGGTCTGCTAATTCTGTTGTATTACACTTTCCCAAGTGCTTAGTACAGTGCTTTGCATTTAGTATGTGCTTAATATGATTGATTAAAATAATAATAATTATACCATTTGTTAAGCACTTACTATGTGCCAGGCATTGTATTTAGAGCTGAGGGGAAACATTTAGCAAATCGGGTTGGACACGGTCCCTGTCTCGTATCGGGCTCACGGTTTTAATCCCCATTTTAAAAATGAGGTTAACCTGAGGCACACCAGAGAAGTGAAGTGACTTGCCTAAGGTCACTTAGCAGAGACATGACAGAGCAGGGATTAGAATCCATGATCAAATCTGGGCAATAAGTAAGAGATGCAAATATTCTATTGCCTTACGGCACCCCCAGAACAGAGGGGCTCTTTCCCAGTCCCCCGCAGGTTTCCGGCTAGCTGAATTCCAAGTGTTTTGCAATACTAATCTAGAGCCTGCACAAGGCAAAATGGCCCCAGAGTTCAAACCATATCACTTGAACAGTGGCAGGAGCACGAGCTTGGGAGCTTGGGATGTGGGTTCTAATCCTGCCTCTGCCACTTGTCCACTGTGTGATGGTGGGCAAAGCACTTCACTTCTCTGTGCCACAGTTACCTCATCTGTAAAATGAGGGTGAAGAGTGTGGGCGCCACGTGGGACAGGGACTGTGTCCAACCTGATTATCTTGTAATTACCCCAGCATTTAGAACAGTGCTTGGCATGTAGTAAGTGCTTAGCAAATATCATAATTATAATTATTATTATCCTGAATGCAGCTGAGACTAGCTCAAATTCAGGTGGTCCCAACCACTCCCCCTTCCCACACTTCCCCTTGGTCAGCTCTCACGCATCTGTTCCCAGACTGCGGAAGGGGGGGATTTGGGTGGCAGAAAAGAATCACTCCTCCGTCCCAGCTGCAGGCTTTAGCGGAGCTCTTTGTGTGGTCCTTGGAGAGAAGCTTTAACCCAGCTGGGCTCATGCTGTGTGAGGGAAGGTGAGCCCCAAACATCATTCTTCCTCTGTGGGGTCCCGGCTGCTGGGGGGGACCCCAGGAAGGGGCAGGGTGAGGCCAGCTGAGGGAAGGGTTCAAAAGTCAGTCTGTTCCCACTGGGATGAAGAAAGGAATATAGAGACCAAACAATTTTTGACTGGCTCTGAGGTCTTGTTAGTAAAGGCAGAAACACGACGTGTATAAATGATTCATTCTAGGACTCAGGCCGTCTCTGAACCAAAGCAGAACACTCTCAGACGAGATGCGCTCCCAACTTTTCTAGAAGCCTCACTGGGGCCAATGGGAGTGAGTTTGTCTTCCCTCTGAGAGAAAAGAATAAGAATCAGAAGAACACTTAGTTCCCTGGAGATTCATTTTCTCTCAATAGATACAGTATATTTATTCACTGCTCCTGAAGCTATGTCATTTAGATGAAGATAAGATTCTTTTGTTCCACCATGAAGCCGGCAAAGTATAGGCTTACACATTAGGGTACCAACGTGTGACTTATTTTAAAATGGTTTTACTGAATGAAGAAATCCCTTCCTCCTCACCATCCTACACATCCCTTTCCAGGCACCTTTGATGTTGCAGCCCTCTCAGAAACTGGAAGAAAACGAGTAACCCTAAAACACAGGCCTAGAATAAGTTTGGATCTGGGGAAGAATGAACGGTTTCCAGCAGGAGACTCAAGGAAACAGGAGACTCAAAGAAGGCAGCGTAGCCCTAGGGGAGAGATCCCGGGCCTGGGAATGAGAGGATCTGAGTTCTAATCCCAGTTCTGTTACTTGTCTGTTGGATGACTTTAGGCAAGTCACTTCTCTGCGCTTCAGTCCTCATCTGTAAAATGGTTCTCCCGCTTTAGACTGGAAGCTCGTCGTAGGCAGGGACCATGTCTACCAAATCTGTTATACTATCACAAGTGCTTAGTCCAGTGCTCTGTACACAGTAAGTGCTCCGTAAATCCCATTGATTGATTGGAGTTAACTACCTGTTCTCCTTTCCCCATAGGTGTGAGCCTCATGTGGGGCAGAGACTGAATTCTAAGTTGATTATCTTGTTTCTACCCCAGGGCTTAGTACAGTGCTTGTCACAGGGTACGTACTTTGAATAGTTCTTTCCAAGTGCTTAGTACAGCGCTCTACACTCAGTAAGCGCTCAATAAACATGGTTGAATGAATGAAAGTACTTAAAAATATTATCATTATTATTATTTGATCAGAATCTTATCCAGACTTCACTGACATCAGGTTCAGCTTGGAAATTTTCATGAAACCTATATGCTTCCTGGTTCCAGATGTTCTGGAATCTTAGCGTTTTCTCTTCGAGGTTTTAGAGACTTCCATTTGCCCCACTAGATTGAAAAAGAAGAGTCTCAAAATTCAAAAAAGGGTCTTGCACGACTTCAGGTTTTTTATTTTTTTTTATAATGGTATTTGTTAATAATAATAATGTTGGCATTTGTTAAGCTCTTATTCTATGCCAAGCATATAGTAATACAGGGTAATCCGGTTGTCCCACATGAGGCTCACAGTCTTAATCTCCATTTCACAAATGAGGTAACTGAGGCACTGAGAAGGTAAGTGACTTGCCCAAAGTCACACAGCTGACAGGCGGCGGAGCCAGGGTTAGAACCCATGACCCCTGACTCCTAAACCCGCGCTGTTTCCACTGAGCCACGCTGCTTAAGCACTTACAATGTGCCAGGCACAATACAAAGTGCTGGACTAGATACAAGTCACTTAACTTCTCTGTGCCTCAGTTACCTCATCTGTAAAATGGGGACTAAGACTGTGAGCCCCCTGTGGGACAACCTGATTCCCCTGTGTCTACCCCAGCGCTTAGAACAGTGCTCTGCACATAGTAAGCGCTTAACAAATACCAACATTATTATTATTATACAAGACAATCGGGTTAGATACAGTTCCTGTCCAACACTGGGATCACAATCTTAATCTCCATTTTACAAATGAGGTAGTGAGGTACAAAGAAGTGAAGTTACTTGCTCAAGGTCACGCAACAGACAAGTGGCAGAGCTGAGATTAAAGCCCAGGTCCTTCTGACTCCTAGGCCCGTGATCTATAATACTGTTGGTATTTGTTAAGCGCTTACTATGTGCCGAGCACTGTTCTAAGCACTGGGGGAGATACAGTGTGATCAGGTTGTCCCACGTGAGGCTCACAGTTAATCCCCGTTTTACAGATGAGGTAACCGAGGCACAGAGAAGTGAAGTGACTTGCCCACAGTCACACGGCTGACAAGCGGCAGAGCCGGGAGTTGAACTCATGACCTCTGACTCTATCCATTGGACCACACTGCTTCTCCACCCTGCACCTTACTTTAGTTTGGATCTGAGGTGGGTGTGAAGGATTAGGTTCTAGTTTAACCAAAAGATTTGACCTGATAGGTAAGCAGGAAACTTTTCAAAAGAAGAGGACACTGAATTCTTCTCCCTTCAGCCCTTGCTAGCAAACCATTTCTGTCGGAATACATGGAGTCGTTTATGAATGCAGACTCGATTGGCTCTTAATTGTAAATAAAAATCACTTCATACTTCCAGTTCTGGTTATTCACCTTGTCTTGTCTTACGCTGTCTCACACCTGCTGGCTATTTATCTCTTTCTCCTAAAGTGAAAGTTGCGTTCTACACCTCTCCTGCACCTGTTCTGCACAACAGAGCATTGTCTGAAGTCTTTTTTTTCCCCCCTCTCTCTCTTTGGAAGAGTTGTTAAGCGAGCAGAAAAGATTTCAGTGTGTGGGCTATAAAATTGTCACTGGGGTAAATGTAGGACTGCAAGTGGTTTGTAATCTGATAATGTATTAACAGCCATTCTAACATCACACGACCCGTATGGGTCTATTTAATGGAGTCAGACTTTTTATGGTGTGAAATGAGAGATGACTGAAAAATGGTGACTTTCCCAGCATTTACTGAGGGCCGTCTCTTATAATAATAACTGTGGTATTTATTAAGCACTTGCTATGTGCCAGGCACTGTTCTAAGCGCTGGGGTGGATACAAGCAAATCGGGTTTGATACAGTCCCTATCCCCATTTTACAGATGAAGCCCAGTGAAGTGACTTGCCCAAGGTCATGCAGCGGACCTGCAGCGGAGCGGGGATTAGAAGGCAGGTCCTTCTGACTCCCAGGCCTGTGCTCTAGCTCTAGGCCACGTTGGTATCCCAACTTTCAATTCTGTCAGAGCGGCCGTGACTCGGATGTCTTACAGACACACACAGGCACACATTCACACACACTGGTGGGCAGGCAAAGGGCAGTAGAAACCATGTTACCTGAAACAAGACTTATCCCACCTAATATTAATTATTGTCGCATTTGCTTAGTGCTTTATTATGTTTCAAGCACTGCAATAATAATAACGATGTTATTTGTTAAGCACTTACTATGTGCCAAGCACTGTTCTAAGCGCATGGGTAGATAAAAGGTAATCAGGTTGTCCCATATGGGGCTCACAGTCTTAATCCCTCTTTTTTTACAGATGAGGTAACTGAGGCACGGAGAAGTGAAGTGACTTGCCCACACAGCTGATGAGTGATAGAGGTGAGATTAGAACCCACGTCCTCTGACTCCCAAGCCCACGCTCTTTCCACTAAGCCACGGTGCTAAGCCCTAGCAAGATAATGTGGGGCTCACAGACTAAGTGGGAGGGAGAACGGGTATTTCATCCCCATTTTAAATGATGAGAGAATTGAGGCACAGAGAAGTGAAGCGTCGTGCAAGATGAATGTATCACAAAAAGTATTTATGTATTTTAGGGTATTAAGTTCTTACTGTATATCAGGCACTGTAAGCTTGTTGTGGTCAGGGAATGCATCTGTTATATTGAACTCTCCCAAGCACTTATTACAGTGCTTATTAAGTGAAGCGATTTCCCCACGGTTGCACAGCTGGGATTAGAACCCACGTCTCCTGACTCCCAGACCCGTCTTCCTTCCACTAGGTCACGCCGGTTCCAAACGCGCCCTCGCCATCCCCACCACAGACCTGATTTTTAAAATTTGAAAAATCACCCTAGTTGATTCCAGCTCTGTCTCTTTCTGCAGATTGCTCAGTGGCTCATGCCCTCGCTTGCTCTGTGGGACTACATTCGATTTGCGTTTGCCACGTGGACGATATAAGGTCCACATTAGGTGCGCACCTGTTGTGAGGGGAGAGGAGGGCGGGAGAGGACATTGCTTCAAGTGACCAAATGGAATTAGATTATACTTCCTCCCGAAGGGTCAGAGGAGACAGACTTGCACCTGTTGGCTTGTTTTCAATGGGGATGCTTGTTTTAGAGGCTGCTTTAAGTAAAACCTGAACAATGGACAAAAAACCAGGCTTTGCAATGTGGAACCTGAATCCAGGGAAACCGGGGGCTCAGGCATTGGGCCTTCAAACCAACGGACGGAATTGATAAAGGGTAGTTTTTGTTGTTTCCCTAGGATCTCTCCAATGGACCGTAGTTGAACATAATGAGGAAATGGTCTGCGATAACAAAACAAAGAGGTAGTCTTTTCAGAATAGGTTTGCCCTTGCACTTTTCTGGGCAAACCAAAGGACCATGCAGCTACCGAATAGTCAAACCATAAACCGAATTTTATCGTGAACGAGCGTGTCTGTAAATACGACGCGTCGGTTTCGGGAATACGGGGAAGTTGATATTTCTTTACGCTAGTCAGGAAATCCGGAGGGGGGATTTATGCCAAAACAATACGAACTCTGCACCCTCCCGGGGATTATAATAGCGTCTTTCATTCCTTGATCGCACGCCATGTGGCCTTTTGTATTTCTAACTGGGTATCCGAGGTAAGCGGAGGAAAATTGTCTTTTCTTTTATTATATCAGGAGTCAGATTTTTTTTCCACACTGTTTTGCGTGAGTGATCTCGAAACACAAGCCCTATATAAGGTGGGTAAATCTTCATCCCAAGAGAACCTTGAAACTAGATCCCTTGACGTTCCAACGGAGCATGGAACTAGGAGTCCAAAGACTTCAATTCTAGTTCTTGCCTCTACCCTGTGTGACTCTGGGCAAGTCACTTCACTTCTCGGTGCCTCAGTTACCTCATCTGTCAAATGGGGATTAAGCCTGTGAGCCCCACGTGGGACAACCTGATTCCCTTGTGTCTACCCCGGCGCTTAGAACAGTGCTCGGCACATAGTAAGCGCTTAACAAATACCAACATGATGATGATTCAGCTGTGTGATCTTGGGCAAGTCATTTAATTTTTCTGCCTCAGTTTCCTCAGCTTTAAAATGAGTATACGATCCCTCTTCTCCCTTTCTTAAACTGGGAGCCCCATGTGGGAAAGAGACCATATCTGATCTGATTATATTGTCCGTCCCCCAGTGTTTAGCACAGTGCTATTCACTCCGGTCACACAGCTCATCTGTCCATTCTCACTCAGTCTCAGATCAGGAAACCTGCTCTCGGTCTCTTTCTCCTCCCTTCTTTCCCTGCCTTCACAATGTCTATAATGTCTGTCCTCCAGCCCAGCAAGAGAATGGAAAGTCTTTCCTCTGGGAATGCTGATGTAGATGGGTAAATTTCTTCTAATAATAATAATAATAATAGTAACTATTGTAAGTAGTAGTAGCCATATTAATACAATATAATATAGTAAGCACAGGCCTGGGATCAGAAAGACCAGGGTTATATTCTGACTCTGTCAATGGCCTGCTTGCCTGACCTTGGGCAAGTCACTTAACTTCTCTGTGCCTCAGTTACCTCATCTGTAAAGTGGGGATAAAGACAATGAGCCCCATGTGAGAGTGGGACTATGTCCATCCTGATTAGTATTAATGCCAGTGCTTAATACAGTGCCTGACCCATAATAATGATGATGATGATGGTATCTGTTAAGCGCTTACTATGTGCAAAGCACTGTACAAGATGATCAGGTTGTCCCACGTGGGGGGTCACAGTCTTCAGCCCCATTTGACAGATGAGATAACTGAGGCCCAGAGAAGTTAAGCGACTTGCCCAAAGTCACACAGCTGACAGGAGGCGGAACTGGGATTAGAACCCATGACCTCTGACTCCCAAGCCCGGGCTCTTTCCACTAAGCCTCGCTGCTTCTTAGTAAGCTGACACATAGTAAGCGCTTAACAAAAGCCATAAATAATCCATCACTAAATAATGATATTGTGGTATTCGTTAAGCCTTACTATGTGCCAAGAATTATACTAAGCACTGAGGTAGGTACAAAATCATCAGGTCAGTCACAGTAAGGCACAGTCCCTGTCCCACATGGGCTTCAGAGTCTGAGAGGGGAGAGGGACTAGGTATCGAATCCCCTTTGGACAGATGAAACAGACCCAGAGAAGTTATTTATACGAGGTCATACAGCAGGCAAGTGCTGGAGCTGGGATTAGAACTCAGGTCCTCCGACTCCCAGACCCGGGCTCTTCCCACTAGTCCAAGCTGTTTGCTAATGAACTGTTCCAGAATATCCCCAATGGTGGGGGCAAGGAGGCCCACAAATAACCCAGTCATCGTTTTCCTCCCCAGTTTTAGCAGCTCTTCTCTTCTCCCCAGTGTAATACATAACTCAGTCACATAACTAAAGAAAAAGAAAACATATTCGAGAGTGCCAGTACTATCTAAAGCATAATAATAATTATAATGGTACTTGCTGATAATAATAATAATAATGTTGGTATTTGTTAAGCGCTTTCTAAGCGCAGGGGCAGACACAAGGGAATCAGGTTGTGCCACGTGGGGCTCACGGTCTTCATCCCCATTTTACAGACGAGGTAACTGAGGCACAGAGAAGTGAAGTGACTTGCCCAAGTCACACAGCTGACAAGCGGCAGAGCTGGGATTCGAACTCATGACCTCTGACTCCTAAGCCCGGGCTCCTTCCACTGAGCCACGCTGCTTCTCATGTTCAGCTTGTTCAGAGCTTACTTCATGTCTGGGCACTGTACTAAGCGCTGGGGTGGATACAAGCAAATCGGGTTGGACACAGTCCCTGTCCCATGTGGGGCTCACGGTCTCAATCCCCATGTTACAGATGAGGTAACTGAGGCCCAGAGAAGTCACCCAGTCACACAGCAGACAAGTGGTGGAGCTGGGATTAGAACTCATGACCTTCCGACTCCCAGGTCCACGCTGTATCCACCATGCTGCTTCTCAAGTATGTCCCTTGGCAGACTCAGAGTTGGGTCAGCACAGAGATTCAAGCTTCAAACCAGTCTATGGATTAACAGTCAGTCAGTCAGTCAGTGGTATTTATTGAGCTCTTACCACGTGCAGAGCGCTGTACTAAGCTTTTGGGGGAGTACGGTACAACAGAGTTAATGAGCACATTTCCTCCCATAAGGATCTTACATCATCCACAACCTTCTATTTTCAGTCTCCCAACCGCTCAGTACAGTGCCCTGCACACAGTAAGCACTCAGTACATGTCACCGATTGAATGATTGACAGGACCTTGACGTCTCACTACTTATCACTACCTAGAGAAGCAGCGCGGCTCAGTGGAAAGAGCACGGGCTTGGGAGTCAGAGGTCATGGGTTCGAACCCCGCCTCTGCCCCTTGTCAGCTGTGTGACTGTGGGCAAGTCACTTCACTTCTCTGGGCCTCAGTTCCCTCATCTGTAAAATGGGGATGAAGACTGTGAGCCCCACGTGGGACGACCTGATTCCCCTGTGTCTACCCCAGCGCTTAGAACAGTGCTCTGCACATAGTAAGCGCTTAACAGATACCAACGTTATTATTATTATCTTGTCCCAAGATTCATCCCTTCATTCAGTCGTATTTATTGAGCACTACGGTGTGCAGAGCACCATACTAAGCGCTTGAGAGACTGTGATATAACAGTAAGCAGAGGAGCCCAGAACAATGAAGCTCCAAACTCTCACTGCCAAATAAAGACTGAAACGTTCGGGATGTAGAGAGGGAAATTGAAGAAGAAATGAAAAGAGCGAGAGAAAACTCATAAAGAAGAGGTTAAGGCTGCGGTGAGATGAGTTAGAGAAACAGCGTGGCTCAGTGGAAAGAGCCCGGGCTTGGGAGCCAGAGGTCACGGGTTCGACTCCCAGGTCTGCCCCTTGTCAGCTGTGTGACTGTGGGCAAGTCACTTCACTTCTCTGGGCCTCAGTTCCCTCATCTGTAAAATGGGGGTGAAGACCGTGAGCCTCACGTGGGACAACCTGATTCCCCTGTATCTCCCCCAGCGCTTAGAACAGTGCTCTGCACGTAGTAAGCGCTTAACAAATACCAACATTATTATTAAAATTGACCCAGGAGATGCCAAGTTACAGTTACTCTTTCGTCGCCGACCAATACGAATTCCATGTCTGTGAGGTGAGAGATGATTTTATAGGCTGCTGTAGAGGAGAACTCCTGGTGATAATAATGTTGGTATTTGTTAAGCGCTTACTATGTGCAGAGCACTGTTCTAAGCGCTGGGGGAGACACAGGGGAATCAAGTTATCCCACGTGGGGCTCACGGTCTTAATCTCCATTTTACAGACGAGGTAACTGAGGCCCCGAGAAGTGAAGTGACTTGCCCACAGTCACAGAGCTGACGAGTGGCCGAGGCGGGATTCGAACTCATGACCTCTGACTCCAAAGCCCGGGCTCTTTCCACTGAGCCACGCTGCTTCCCTGAGGGAGGGCAGTTAGTGGAACTTCTCCAGGACGAGTGAAGCGCTTTGCTCTCTTTGGGGGTTGTAAATCAGGCCAGGCCAATTCTTCCATCCACTGCCTCTCAAACAGGAGAAGGGTCACCACCAGGACTGTATCTGGTATATATCCATAATTAGGTACATATCTGTAATTTATTTACTGATATAATGTCTAGTTTCAAGGTTCTCTTGGGATGAAGATTTATCCTCCTCACATAAGGCTTGTGTTTCAAGATTACTCACGCAACCCACTGTCCAGAAAAGAATTGTTCCCTGATATAATAAAAGGAAGAACGATTCTCCTCTGCTTACCTTGGATGCACTGTTAGAAATACAAAGGCTACCCTGGTGCGTGATTGAGAAATGAAAGATGTTGTTATAATTCATTTAATAGTATTTATTGAGCGCTTACTATGTGCAGAGCACTGTACTAAGCGCTTGGAATGTACAGATCGGTAACAGATAGAGCCAGTCCCTGCCCTTTGACGGGCTTACGGTCTAATCGGGGGAGACGGACGGACGAGAACAATGGCAATAAATAGAATCAAAACAGTGATCATAATGTTGGTATCTGTTAAGCGCTTACTATGTGCAGAGCACTGTTCTAAGCGCTGGGGTAGACACAGGGTAATCAGGTTGTCCCACGTGAGGCTCACAGTTAATCCCCATTTTCCAGTTGAGGTAACTGAGGCCCAGAGAAGTGAAGTGACTCGCCCACAGTCACACGGCTGACGAGCGGCAGAGCCGGGCGTCGAACCCATGACCTCTGACTCCGAAGCCCAGGCTCTTTCCACTGAGCCACGCTGAAGTAAAGAGACATTAATGTAAGTAAGTAGAATTCTAGATATGTACATATATACACAAGCGCTGTGGTGCGCGGGGTAGAGCGAAGGGAGAGAGTTGAAGCAATGGGGAGGGGGACCTGAGGAAAAGGGGGGCTTAGTGTGGGAAGGCGTCTCGGAAGAGGTGAACCTTCGGTAGGGCTCGGAAGGGGGGAAGTTTGCTAGTTTGGCGGATTTGAGGAGGGAGGGCGATCCAGGCCAGAGGAAGGACATGGGCCGGGGGTTGACGGTGGGACAGGCAAAAAGGAGGCTCAGTGAGGAGGTTGGCGGCAGCCGAGGAGCGGAGCGCGTGGACAGGAACGGAGAAGGAGAGAAGGGAGGGGAGGAAGGAGGGGGCAAGGTGATGGAGAGCTTTGAAGCCACCAGTGAGGAGTTTTCATAATAATAATGTTGGTATTTGTTAAGCGCTTACTATGTGCAGACCACTGTTCTAGACGCTGGGGTAGATACAGGGTCATCAGGTTGTCCCACGTGAGGCTCACAGTTAATCCCCATTTTCCAGATGAGGGAACTGAGGCCCAGAGAAGTGAAGCGACCTGACCACGGTCACACAGCTGACAAGCGGCAGAGCCGGGAGTCGAACCCATGACCTCTGGCTCCCAAGCCCGGGTTCTTTCCACTGAGCCACGCTGCTTCTCCACCGACTCTGTTACGTTGTACACTGCCGAGAGCTTAGTACAGTGTTCTACACACAGTAAACATCCAGTAAATGCCACTGACTAATATATTCAAAAGAGTATTTTTCCAGTTGCAATGGTTCTTGATAGATAATATCGTATCTCTCTGTGGAGATGTGAGAAGACCAATGCAGATCTTTTTCCATCCAGTCAGGCAGTGTCTTGGTCATACGTCCAAATGAGAATGCATTTATTTGAACTCTGGTTTGAAAGATGGTGAACTGCTATTTGAATGGAGTGATTATCTTCTCCAGAGTTCCTTAGAGCCTAAGTCACTTTCCTTTTTTCATTATCGGTAAAGTGTTGACATCAATTAGGTAAAGCGTTGACATCAATTAGCACATAATTCCTGGAGTGTGTTCAAATGACTAACCTCAGAAGGGATTAACCCCCAAATGAACAGAATGGCGGAAGAAGCCCGGGGTAGTGGCTAGAGCCCAGGCCTTGGAGTCGAAATAATAATAATGTTGGTATTTGTTAAGCGCTTACTAAGTGCCGAGCACTATTCTAAGCACTGGGAGAGATACAGGGTAATCAGGTTGTCCCACGTGAGGCTCACAGTTAATCCCCAGTTTACAGATGAGGTAACTGAGGCCCAGAGAAGTGAAGTGACTTGCCCACGGTCACACAGCTGACAAGTGGCAAAGTTGGGATTCGAACCATGACCTTCATTCAATAGTATTTATTGAGCGCTTACCATGTGCAGAGCACTGTACTAGGCGCTTGGAGTGAACGAGTCGGCAACAGATAGAGACGGTCCCCGCCGTCGGACGGGCTCACGGTCCGATCGGGGGAGACGGACGGACGAGAACGATGGCCACAGATAGAGTCGAGGGGAAGGACGTCTCGTAAAAACCGATGGCGACGAAAGAGAATCGAGGCGATGTACATTTCATTAACGAAATAAATAGGGTAATGGAAATATAGACAGTCGAGCGGACGAGCACGGTGCCGAGGGGGTGGGAAGGGAGAGGGGGAGGAACGGAGGGAAAGGGGGGGAAAAGAGGGTTTAGCTGCGGAGAGGTGAAGGGGGGGGGTGGTAGAGGGAGTAGAGGGAGAAGAGGAGCTCAGTCTGCTCGGGGGGGGTCGCGTAACTCTGACCTCTGACTCCCAAGCCCGTGATCTTTCCACTGAGCCACGCTGCTTCATGGGTTCTAACCCCGGCTCTGCCACCTGTCAGCTGTGTGACTTTGGGCAAGTCGCTTCACTTCTCTGTGCCTCAGTGACCTCATCTGTAAAATGGAGATTAAGACTGGGAGCCCCACCTGGGACAACCTGATCACCTTGTATTCCCCCCTCAGCGCTTAGAACGGTGCTTTGCACATAGTAAGTGCTTAACAAATGCCATTATTATTATTATTATTATTAAAATGAGGATGAAGACTGTGAGCCCCACGTGGGATAATCTGATTAGTGTATCTACCCCAGTGCTTAGACCAGGGCTTGGCACATACTGAGCGCTTAACAAATACCATCACAATTGTTATTATTATTATTTGCTTGTATCCACTCCGGCGCTCAGTAATCACTCATTCAATCGTATTTATTGAGCGCTTACTGCGTGCAGAGCACTGTACTAAGCACTTGGAAAATGCAATTCAGGAACAAATAGAGACAATCTCTGCCCAACAACGAGCTCACAGTCTAGAAGCGGGGGAGGCAGACATCAAAACAAGTAAACAGGCAAGTACATTGCTTGGCATATAGTAAGCACTTAAATACCACAATTACGAAGCAGCGTGGCTCAGTGGGAAGAGCCTGGGCTTCGGAGTCAGGGGTCATGGGTTCGACTCCCGGCTCTGCCATTTGTCAGCTGTGTGACTGTGGGCGAGTCACTTCGCTCTTCTGGGCCTCAGTTACCTCATCTGTAAAATGGGGATTCACTGTGAGCCTCACGTGGGACGACCTGATTGCCCCGTGTCTACCCCAGCGCTTAGAACAGTGCTCGGCACACAGTAAGCGCTTAACAAATACCAACATAATTATTATTATTATTATCCACCTTGGTAATCCTTAGCATTGTTCTGCAGGGCTTGGGCTTTTGGGGGATTTGGGAATACGCACCTCACCTCCAAGGTAGGCTCCCCACATCGAGGCAGGCTTCCCATAAACTGATCGGGGATCCTGTTTTCAAAGGAAACGGGAGTTACGTTCCAAATCGGGGGGAAAAGCAAGGCCTAGGGGAAAGAGCCTGGGCCTGGGAGTCAGAGGACCTGGGTTCTGATCCCGGCTCTGCCATTTGACGGCTGTGTGTCCTTGAACAACTCCATTAACTTCTCTGTGTCTCAGTTTCCCCCATGTGTAAAATGGGGATTCAGTACCTGTTCTCTCTCCCCTTTAGACTGGGAGCCTCATGTGGAATAAGGACTGAGTTTAACCTGATGATCATCTTGTATCTACCCCCGTGCTTAGCGCGTAGTAAGCGCTTAACGAACGCCGTTATCATTATTATTTTGGCTAGTGTAAAAACAGAATTGGCCTCCGTTGCAAATTTAAAAACCAGTATACCCAGTTCTTCTACAGTGTGCTGATTGAGGGCTTGCAAAAACCTGCATTAAGGGTATTGAAACGCACCACGGACTTAGTGGATAAAGCCCAGACCTGGAAATCAGAAGGGTCTGGGTTCTAATCCCGACTCTGCTACCTGTCTGCTGTGTGACCTGGGGCATGTGTTGCTTAACCTAGAGAAGCAGCCTGGCTTAGTGGAAAGAGCATAGGCTTGGGAGTCGGAGGTCACGGGTTCTAATCCCGGTGCCGCCACTTGTCAGCTGTGTGACCTTGGGCAAGTCACTTCACTTCCTCTGTGCCTCAGTTCCCTCATCTGTAAAATGGGGATGAAGACTGTGAGCCCTACGTGGGACAACCTCATTACCTTGTATCTACCCCAGCGCTTAGAACAGTCCTTGGCACATAGTAAGCGCTTAACAAATCCCAACATTATTATTAACTTTACTGTGCTCAGCTGTCCATCTGTAAAGTGGGGATTAAGAGCTGAGGAACTTGTGTCTATCCCAGGTCTTAGTGCAGTGTCTGGCACAGAGTAAGCGCTTAATAAATACCATAATATTAAGGAAAATTTGTGTGGTAGGACTCGCTGCATCTGACATTGCACTCAAGAGTGTGAATCATTCCATCAGAGACCGCAGCCCGCTCTATCCGACAAAGCTTGCGTAATCGGACGAACTTTCCTTAATTACCAGCATCCGAGCTGGGCAAAGAACTGTGTATTCGAAGACACCACTGAAGGTGAAATTCTCCTTTGAGTTTCTCCTAGACTGCAAGCTCCTTGCAACTCCTTGTGAGCAGGGAAAACGTCTACCAACTCCGTTCCATTGTATCTCCCAAGTGCTTAGTACAGTGCTCTGCACACAGTCAGCGCTCAATATATATGATTGATTTAAGTGAGTGACAAGGGCAATGTGGGACCTACAACAGACACACAAAAAGACTATCTCGTGTTGTTATGTTTGATTTTTGCAGTGCCTGGCTCCATTAGAAGCAGCGCGGCTCAGTGGAAAGAGCCTGGGCTTCAGAGTCAGCGGTCATGAGTTCGACTCCCGGCTCTGCCGCTTGGCAGCTGTGTGACTGTGGGCGAGTCACTTAACTTCTCTGGGCCTCAGTTCCCTCATCTGTAAAAATGGGGATTAACTGTGAGCCTCACGTGGGACGACCTGATGACCCTGTATCTACCCCAGCGCTTAGAACAGTGCTCTGCACATAGTAAGCGCTTAACAGATACCAGCATTTATTCATTTATTTTCTCTTGACCTACTAATCTCTCTTTCCTTACTGAACATTTGGTTGGAGTGAGCCTCTCCTCCCTTGATGGCAGCGCTTCATCCTGGTCTGTCCTAAGCGGTTGATTCCCAGTGATGGGTTGGGATGGCGACACTGTCTGAAGCTTTGTTTTACCGTATCCTTTAAACATTTCCTCTGACCTCTTTGCTTTCCATTTCCCAGTTCCAACTCTCCGTACCAAAGTTGATTCCTGCTGTTGTCCAAATTACTCTCTCAACCTTCAGTCTTATAAGATACATCTTCTCCAAAAGCCCGCCCCTGACTAAGCCCTCATTTCTTCTATTGTCACTCTGATTTGCTCTCTTTAGTCACCCCTCCCTCAGCCCCATGGCACTTATGTCCATATCCGAAATTTATTTATATTAATATTTCTCTCATTGTGAGCTCGTTGAGGGAAGGGAAAGCATCTACCAATTCTGTTATATTTTTCTCTCCGAAGCACTCAGTACAGTGCTCTGCACACAGTAGGCGCTCAGTAAATGTGACTGATGACTGATTCCCCATAGAAGATGCAGCAAAAACTAATAGTGAAAAGCTGGCATATTACCTAAATGAGTGTGCTGGGTATTTTAACCCTATTCGCCCTGCTTCATCTGAAAGCTTCGCCAGAAGGCTTCCGCACTTGTCTGCTGTTTGACCTCGAGCAAGTCATTTCACTTCTCTGTAGCTCAGTTATCTCATCTCTAAAATGGAGATTAAGACTGTGAACCCCGTATGGGACAAGGATTGTGTCCAACCCAATTACCTTGTATCTACCCCAGTGCTCAGTACAGTGCCTGGAACACAGTAAGCACTTAACAAATACCAAGCTTTTTTTTTAACAGAGCGTGAGCTTTGTGAGTACAGTTCCATAGAAGACCCCCAGTACAAAGCACTCCGTCGGTTAAAAGCTCAACTGCACCAACGTGTAGCCGATAAGTTTTTTAGATAGTTGGGCTTTGGGAGAGGACCCTTAATCTATCATAATGGAACATTAACTTCAATTAAAGCACATTTTCAGGGTTCTATTTTTATAGCACCATTAGCATCTTTACTAGGATGAATGAGGTGGTGTGATCGGAGTGGGAAAGCCCAGAAGGGATGAGGGTAAATAGCGGCGGATTCTTTTAGGTCTTGCTTAGCATTCACTTTGCAGTGCAATGCAAGGAAGAGAGTCCATTAGAGGAGAGCGTGAGAGAAAGTTGGGTGGGTTTTTCTGAGTTATCTTACAGTTCCACTCTCCAATTGGATACGTCTCCCCCTACATTCTCCTGAGTGTCTACAAATATAGGCCTGGAAGTGAGGCTTTGTGTTGTGGAAAATGTACAGGCCTGGGAGTTATGGGACCTGAGTTCCAATTCTGCCTCTGTCGCTTGCCTGCTGTGTGTTCTTGGGCAAGTCTCTTAACTTCTCGTTGCCTCAGTTTCCTGTAAAACGGGGATTCGATGTTATGAGCCCCATGTGGGACGGGGATCGGGTCCAACCTGATTATCTTGTACCTACTCCAGTGCTTAATAGAGTGCTTGGCATATGGGAAGAGCTTAACTTGTACCACAATTATTATCTTAATTAGTATCTGACCATTCTGCTTTAGAAGAGGCCAGACACTGGGCACCCAAATATAGCAAAAGATGGATGACTTAGAGGAGAAGCTCAGAACCAGTGAAGAGGAATTGGCCCAGGAATTCCAAACCATTGGAAGTAGCATAGGAACGTCTCCTGAGAAGGCAAATGGGCCACTGTTCTCTGACTAAGCCTCCTTTCATTTCCCTGGGACGTTTTTTTTCAATGATATTTATTGAGTGCTTACTATGTGTGGGGAACTGTACTACACACTTGGGAAAGTGCAAGTTGAGAAGATGGAATCCCTCCCAGCTTGATGCCCTAAAATGTAATTTGATTTGATTTTTTTGGAAACAGCATAGCGTAGTGAATTGAGCATGGACCTCTATAAATATCTAGAAAAATGGGTCCAGAGAGAGAGGGAAAGACAGAGGAGAAGGAAAGTAAGGGTAAGAGAGATGGGGAGAGAGAGGGAGAAAGAAAGGAGGGAAGGTAAAGGGTGAAGGGAAAAAAGAGGAGGGAGAGAGGAGAGAGACAGAGAGAAGGAGAGAAAGAGGGAGAGCACTTTTCCAACTCTCCAGTTATTTGAAAGCAATCTATTTTATAGCTATTCTTGACAACCCAGGGTGGTCCCTGTTAGGTTCTGAGCACACAATCTCAGAGGATTTTCAACTCAACATCTTCTGGTTTGGGTCACATTCCCTCAAGCAGACAACCAGAGAATTTACAATGCCTTCCCCAGATCTGTCAGGCAGAGAGGACGGCTGAATTAAATAAAGCATTATGTTCCAGGGTATTGAGGTTTTGGGCTGCCCACTTCAGTCTTAGAGACAAGGCCTGTCAAAAAAACAATGCCTTCTAAATTGATAATTAGTGTTTTCTATTCAAGTTTGTTCTCCTAATTAAGTAGAACTTATTTGAAAAAAACTCATGTCATCTGCAAATAACTAGAAAGGAATGATATGAGGTGCAGTAGTAAAGCATTTCCCTCCAATAATGCTTTGTGGAAGACTAGAGTTTTCTGGAAAACCTCAAGTCATTGTATTGACTTCATTAAATAATTGCATAATTAGTAATTGCTTACAGGAGGGCAACATGTTTTATTTAAAGCAGAGAATATTTTCTGCCCCAATTTTTTAAAACTGCTTTAGATCCAATTTGTCAACAATAATGAGAAACACTAAAGGGGGAATTAAATAGTCTTTTTTGGTTTTGCTAAGTACAGACACTAGCTGAGACGAGTCCAAAACACCACTATTTTTAAAACTGCACGTGCACACACTCACAAATCAAGTGAAGAAAATCCAAAGTAAAACTCCCAAAAAAGCATGCCTTTTAGGTTATTCACTATATTAGTATAGCAAGCTTCAGCTCCTGCCTTTTCTTCCCCCAAATGTTAGCCTGACTACTGATCATTCTAGCTTGGAATACTATACCCAAACTTCCTCAGAGAGTTTTTGGGTGGGTCCTAATTTGTTAGCTCTCCCTGTAGCGATTCAAAGATTTCTTTTTTTCACCTTGGCCTTCATCTCTGACCTTTCAAGTCATCTTAAGTGCAATTGCCAAAGCTCCTTTGAAGAACAGCCCCCAGTTCCTCCAAAGTAATTTATAATAATAGCCCAGGCTGCAATTTTTAATAATATGCCTGCAGATGAAACAAAATCGGGCATTAGAAACAATCCATGCAAAGAAGAAGAAAGACTTTGTGGTACAAATTTTCATCAGCCACACAGAACTTAATGCTCTTAAATTCTGCTACCTTAGCAGTAGACTATCAATCAATCAATCAATGGTATCTACTGAGCATTTACTGTGTGTACTAAGCACTTGGAAGAGTTGGATAGAATTAACAAACATTATCTCTGCCCTCAAAGAGCTTGCAACCCTTTGGGGGAGACAGTACTTTCCAAGAGCTTAGTACAGTGCTCTGCACACAGTAAGCGTTCAATAAATATGATTGAATGAATGAACGAACCATTTCTTTAGTGGTCTTTTTTGTGGTATTTGTTAAATGCTTACTATGTGTCAAGCACTGGGGTAGATACAGATCAAATACATCAGAAACAGTCCCCTTCCCACATGGGGCACACAGTTGAAGTAGGAGGGAGAGAAGGTATTAAATCCCCATTCTACAGTGGAGGAGACTGAGTCACAAATAAGTTAACTGCCTTGCCCAAGGTCCCAAAGCACACATCTGCATTTATGCCTAAATCAATAGCTTGACCGGATTATTAACAATGGAGTTTTGAGATTCAGTCAGTTCACCAGCATTAGGCAATATTCATTACTCAATCAATGATATTTACTTGGCACTTAACTGTGTTGAGAGCACTGTACTATGCACTTGTGAGGGTACAATAGAATTAACAACCATGATGCCTGCCTTCAAAAAGCTTACAATCTTTTGGGGGAGATACACCTCAATCAAGCATTTATTGGTATTTAATAGTGCTTATTTTGTGCAGGGCATTGTACTAAGTGCTTGAGAGAGTTCAATATAACAGAGATCATTCATTCAATCGTATTTATTAAGCCCTTACTTTGTGCAAGGCACTGTGCTAAGCGCTTGGGGGAGTACAATATAATAACAAACACATTCTTTGCCCACAGTGAGCTCACAGAACCTGGCCCCCAAGCAGTTTTCAGTCTAGAGGAGGAGCTTACAAGTCTAACGGGAGAAGCTCCCATGGGAGAAGCTTGCGGACTAGAGGGGAGAATCTTACAGACTAGAGGGAGGAGTTTATAAGCTAGAAGAAGAGTTTACAGTCTAGAGGAGGAGCTTTCAACCTAGAGGAAGTGCTTACAGTGTAGAAGGCATGTGAAGAATTGACTATTTATGGAGCTCCTGGCTAGTGATACATGCCAATGTGGAAGGGGGAAAACTGTGCTTTTAATATGCGCTAAAGCCCGGGGTTAAACTAAGAGCTAAAGTAGTGAACCTGGCTGCTGGGAGGCCACTGCTGTGTAAAGACCTGTCAGCCCTGCAGGAATCAAATGAAGCAATACTCTCTTTGAGAAGAAGGTCCTGGAACATTATGAAGCAGACTGGCTGAAAAACAGACCTAAACACTGCAAATGGCAAATATATGCTAGGAGCAGAGATATGTCTTTGTGTACACACAGTGTGGAATGGCTCTTCAAGCATGCGTCCAGTTTTTTTTTTTTTTTCCAGCTACACCTGCTTCTGCACTCGTAGCTTTGCCTTCATACCCAGATTAGATATAGTCAAAAAATTCACAGCCTTTGCCTGCGGAGACACTGCTGGATTATTTCCACATTCCAGTCAATCAATCATATTTAATGAGCGCTTCCTGTGTGCAGAGCCCTGTAGTAAGCACTTGGAAGAGGAAAATAGACCAATAAATAGACACATTCCCTGTCCACAGCGAGCTTACAGTCTAGAGGGGGAGACAGACATTAATATAAATAAATAAATGACAGATAAGTGCTGTGGGGCTGGGATGGGGGATGAATAAAGGGAGAAAGTCAGGTGACTGTGAAGGGAGTGGAAGCAGAGGAAAGGAGGGCTTAGGGAAGGCCTCTTGGAGGAGATCTGCATTCAGAGCCTACACTGCTGCCTTCCTGATGGAAAAAGGGCTATTATGGACAGTATTCTTCAAGCCGATTCGTCACTTCAAAGAACAATTATCAGGGCATTAGTCTTCTTGCCTAATTGAATTGGTTGAAGTTTCAAAGATTGCAGAGATGTGAGGTTCTCCTTTTCCTATTGGATTCACAGGGTCTGCCAGTGGCACAAATATCAAAATGAATTCTTAAGATCATGCAATTCACGGGCCTAGACTATATTGCTTCTCCTACCTGTAATTTATTTTCATACTCCCTAGATTGTAAATTCATTTTTTATAGTATTTGTTAAATGCTTACTATGTGCCAGGCACTGTACCAAGCTCTGGGATGGACACAAACTGATCAGGTTGGACACAGCTCATGTCTCAAGTGGGACTCACAGTCTTAATCTCCATTTTACAGGTAACTAAGGCGGAGAGAAGTTAAGTGTCTTGCCCAAGGTCACACAGCAGGCAAATAGCGGAGCCAGGATTACAACCCAAGTCCTCCGGCTCCCAGGCCTGTACGTTTTTCATTAGGCCACAGGGCTGGTGTCTACCAAATCTCTTACATTGTATTATCCCAAACATTTAGTACCGTAAGTACTCAATATATACCAACCGATAAATGACTGATTGAGGTTTGTCTCCCTCAACAGATTGTAAACTCTTAGAGGCCAGGGGATCAGTTTTGCTAATTCTATTGTACTCTCCCAGGTGCTTAGTGGAATGTTTGGCTCAGTGTTCTTAATATGATTGCTTTACGTTTTGCAGTGGAAGCTACTTGTCAAAAGGGATCATATCAGCTTGTTATTCTGTACCGCTAATGCACATAGTATAGGTCACTGTACTAAATGCACGCTCAACAAATGCTGCTAGTAATTGCCCAACTGGGGCAGGGAATGTGTCCGTTTATTGTTGCACTGGACTCTCCCAAGCTCTCAGTTTAGTGCTCCGCACACAGTAAGTGCTCAATAAATACCGTGAATGAATGTTAGTAACGGTAAGGCAGTCTTAACATCATCATTAATGGTATTTATTGAGCATTTCCTATGAGCAGAGCACCATACTAAATGATTGGAAGAGTACAGCTCACCAGAGTTGGTAAACACCTTCCCTGCCCACAGCGAGCTTACAGTCTTATTGTAAGAAATCAACTCCACATCAGTTCCAAACCTACAGTGTGGTTTCTGGAAAGAGCACGGGCCTGGGGGTCAGAGGACCTGGGCTCTAATCCCAGCTCTGCCAATTGCTTGTTGTTTGGCCTTGGGCAGGTCACTTCACTTCTCTGTGCCTCAGTTCCTCAAATGTAAAATGGGGAATACCTGTCCTCCTTCTTAAACTGTGGGCCCCGGGAAGGACAGAGACTGTGTCTGACCCAATTGATTTGTACCTACCCCAGCGCTCAGAACAGTGTTTGACACATAATAAAAGCTTAACCAATACCATAAATAAATTCTTGATTCTGAGTTCTACTCCTTTGCTTAAAACAGAGCTCGACACCAAATAAAGAGCAAATACCCTAGGAAAATAATTCATTTAACACCCTAATTCTCAGCAGAAGGCTTACTCAGTGGCAGCTAGTCCCTGGAAAATTCAACCCAAACCCACCTGAGTTTGAGATTTAAGAGCTAAGGTTAGTGGCTAGTACAACATTCAGATGGAGAATTGAATTATGTAACTTGCTCATACTTCATGACCTAAGCCTCCGAAGAGGAAATAAACTTGGAGCTAAATCTTTGAACAAAAGTATTTCTCAGACTCCAGACTTTTTTGGTTTCATGTTTCCAGCTGAATTTAGACAACTACACTGCTCCTCTAATTTGCACCCATTTCCCATCAGCTTCCAGGAGATCCAGACATAGGCATCATCTGTTTCAGTGTTGTCTCTTAGCAACTGATTCTACACGTATCCGATCACTGACACCACGCCACCTTCCCCTAGTCTGCCAAAACTATAATTGCATTTCTAATTCGACCCGGTACTGATTCTCCCCAGGAACTTCATGTTTTCCAGTTTAATAAAAGAAGTAGGACAAAGAGTAAGAGCCCACCAGAAAACACATTTAGGTCTTAGTGCTTCAAAAATGCATTTGAGCCCGAATCCCTTAAGTACGTAGGTTCTCATCACCTCATCCTCTCCGACCCCACAACACTTAAGTACTTACATTTATTCTCACTTCTAGCCACCTTTTTTATTATGGTATTTTTTAAGCACTTACTATGCGCCAGGCACCGTACTGAATCCTGGGGGTAGTTACAGCTAATCTAAAACTAATCAAGTTGGACACCGCCCATGTCCCACGTGGGGTTCATCATCTTAATTCCCATTTTATAGATGAAGTGACTGAGGCTCAGAAAAGTTTGATTGGCTTGCTCGAGGTCACAAGAAATGTGACGGTGTCAGGTTTAGAACCCAGGTCCTTCTGACTCCCAGCCCTGTACTCTATCCACTAGGCCATGCTGTTTCTCTACCCATAACATATTTTAATGTCTGTGTCCCTACTAGATTAGAAAGTTCTGGAGAGCAGGAATCATGTGTACAGATTCTAGAGTACTCTTCCAAGAGCTCAGTACAATTCTCCACACGTATTAAGTGTTCAGTAAATTCCATCAACTAGTAGATAGAAATCAAATAATTTTGGCACCATTAGCCAGGTAAGGTTGAATTCTCTTCGGCTACTTTTTGAGTGTTTACTCTGTGCAGCCCACTGTACTGAACCCTTGGAAAAGTGCAGTAGAGTAGGTAGACACTCCCTAACCCTTAGAAACTTCCAATCTAGCTCTTAGAGGGTCATTTTCTAAGATGGCGGAACTGAGAGGTTAAAACTGAATGAGTGCTTTGCTTTGGTGCTACATCTGCAGAGACACTAGGGTATATACCTTTACATCTTAGGAATTGATTACTAATTTATTATAGAAGCAGTATTTCCTAGCAGACAGAGCAAAGGCCTGGGAGTCAGATGGACCTAAGCAGCGTGGCTCAGTGGAAAGAGCCCGGGCTTCGGAGTCAGGGGTCATGGGTTCGACTCCCGGCTCTGCCACTCGTCAGCTGTGTGACTGTGGGCAAGTCACTTCACTTCTCTGGGCCTCAGTTACCTCATCTGGAAAATGGGGATTAACTGTGAACCTCAGGTGGGACAACCTGATGACCCTGTATCTACCCAGCGCTTAGAACAGTGCTCTGCACATAGTAAGCGCTTAACAAATACCAACATTCGTTCTAATCCTGACTCTGACACTTGAAGGCCGTGTGACCTTGGCCACACTTCTCTGTGCCTCGTTACCTCATCTGTAAAATGGAGATTAAGAATAGGAGCTCCATGGAGGGCAGGGACTGTGTCCAACCTGATTTTCTTGTATCTATCCCAGACACATAGTAAGTGCTTAACAAATACCATTAAAAAAAAGAATAGACTGAACATTCAGATCATTGAGGTCCTATTAACCTGCTCTGGTCCAGTTCCGTACCCAGAGGTGGATCAGAAGACCAGATCCAATCAGTCTTCTAGGGCTGGGGAAACGCTGCCTGCTGTCCCTCCTTGCCGACCTCCCAGCCTCCTGTCTCTCCCCATTCCAGTCGATACTTCACTCTGCTTCCCGGATCATTTTTCTACAGAAACATTCAGGTCATCTTTCCCCTCTCCTCAAGAACCTCCAATGGTTGCCCATCCACCTCCACATTAAACAGAAACTTCTCACTATCAGCTTTAAATCACTGAATCATCTCGCCCTCTCCTACCTCGCCTCGCTACTCTCTTACTACTACACAGTCCACACACTTCATTCCTCTAATGTCGACGTTGTCACTGTACCTCAATCTCATCTGTCTTGCTGCCGACCTCTTGCCCACATCCTGTCTTTGGTCTGGAACGCCCTCCTTCTTCATATCCGACAGACAGTGACTCTCCCCACCTTCAAAGACTTATTGAAGACACACCTCCTCTAAGAGGCTTTCCCTGACTAAACTCTCCTTTCCTCCTCTCCCACTTCCTTCCGCCTCGCCCCTTTATTCATCCCCGTCCCAGCCCTTCAGCACTTATGTACATGCCTGTAATTTTATTTATTTGTATTAATGTCTATCTCTCCCTTGAGGCTGTAAGCTCACTGTGGACAGAGAACGCGTCCGTTATATTGTACTCTCCCAAGCACTTAGTACAGTGCTCTGTACACAGTAAGCGCTCAATAAGTACATTTGACTGACTGAATCCCTCCCTCCGCCTCAAAAGAACCATTCATCACCACTGGCTTTCCGCTCGCTGTGGGACATCCTTCTATAACCAATTTGGGCCAGCATCTGGTTTCAGTCAATCTATATAAACCTCCCTCGGCTAAGATGAACAAACCAATAAAATACAACTTCTCTAAGGAAGGAAGTAAAATGGCGGTGGTAAATCTTTAGTGTCGAAACAAGATCATTCTGTGTTTTAAACAAGGTCTCCCAGCAGGCACTGCTTGTACCTCTAGCTGAGCAGTAGCTATCAGTAGTTGAAAATCCTCCACACCAATCACCCCATCAATTAATCAACAATATCTATTGAACGCTTACTGTGTATGGACTCCTCTTCTAGGCTTTCCATAAAATGGTTCTTGGCATCACCTTTCCATTAAAGGCCTTCACTGGTCACCTACTGTGTGCAGAGACCTGTACTAAGTGTTTAGGAGTATGTAGCTCAAACAGAAGGTACAAACCCTACTCTCAAAGAATTTACCACCTAGTAGAAATCAATCATCCATACTGAGCATGTACTGTGTGCAGAGCATTGTACTAAGCGCTTGGAAGGGCACAATATAACGGAGTTGGTAGACACGTTCCCTGCCCACGGGGAGTTTACAGAAAGACCAGAATTGCTTACGAATAACAGAACAGGAGAGATTTTAAAACTTCAAAGGTTAATAGGAATGAAGCAAGGTAACTACTCACTGTGCCCTGATCTTGGTCTATCTCACTGCAGATCCCTTTCCTACATCCTCCCCCTCTTCTGCAACTCCCTCTCCTCCAAGATATAAAGATAGCTCTGCCACTTGGCAGCTGTGTGACTGTGGGCAAGTCACTTAACTTCTCTGTGCCTGTTACCTCATCTGTAAAATGGGGATTAACTGTGAGCCTCACGTGGGACCACCTGATCACCCTGTATCTACCCCAGTGCTTAGAACAGTGCTCTGCACATAGAAAGCGCTTAACAAATACCAACATCATCATTATTATCATTATATACTTATTTACTTATGTATACTTATGTTCATCTTTAAATTATAGATTGTAAATTATTTATATTAATGTCTGCCTCTCCGTCTAGACTGTAACCTTATTAAGGGCAGGGAAGGTGTCTGCTAATTCTATTGTATTGTACTCTCCCAAGCGCTTAGTACAGTGCTCTACGCCTACTAAGCACTCTGATTTCTATTAGGTGGTAAATTCCTTAAGAGCAGGGATTGTGTCTGTTTGAACTTTACACTCTCCGACACTTAGTACAGTGCTCTGCACACAGTAGCTAACCAATAAATGCCACCGACTGAAAGGCGATGTCATTGTTTGAGTGATAAGTGGAAAAATCAAGGTAAATTAATTGGACTAGATGTGATTTTAGGGAGGAGAACAGGGTTCTTACGGGATGTGAAGGAGAATGGAGGAGTGTATGAACAAGTTGGAGACCCTTTTGTAGATGAGGAGAATTGGGGTCTAGGAGATATAAATTGGAAGAGAGTTTAAGCGGGGAAGGAGAATATGAACAAGAGGTCAGAGGTGGAAGAAAGAAAGGAGTGTCGACATAGTAAGGTTAGCTTGGGCGAGGGGAGGATGCAGGCTGTGGTGTAGAGAGCTGAGGAATCACAGGAAGCGCTGGTAAGGGATTCTGAAGTTAACGGTCAGGAGTTTCTGCTTACTGTGGAGAGAAATGCTTGACCCTTGGTGGCCTTTGAGGAACGTGGTCTAGTAGACGGAGCATGGGCCTGGGGGTCAGAAGGACCTGGGTTCCAATCCCGGCTCCGCCACTTGTCTGCTACGTGACCTTAGGCAAGTCGCTTCACTTGTCTGCGCCGCAGTTCCCTCATCTGTAAAATGGGGATTAAGATGGTAAGCCCCATGTGGGGCGTGGACTGTATCCAAATTGATTAGTTTCTATCTACCCTAGGGATCAGTACAGTTCCTGGCACGTAGTAAGTACTTAATGAATGGCACCAAAAGAAAAAAACGAAACAGAAGACGAGCCAGCGAAAGAGACTGAGAAGGTGCAGTCAAAGAGGTAGAAGTAAAACCAAGACCTTGAGCCCCATGTGGGACAGGTGGGACCGGGACTGTGTTCCAACTTGTATCTTCCTCAGCGCTTAGGACAGTGCTTGGCACATAGTAAGCGCTTAACAGATGCCACTATTATAATTATTAAAACCAGGAGAGAATCGATGATGCCACCGAAATCAAGGTATCAGAAGGGAATGGTCAATAAAAATGATGGCATTTACTAGGTGCCGGGCACTGTACCTAAGCACGGGGGTGGATACGAACCAATCAAGATGGACACAGTCCCTGTCCCGTGTGGGGCTCACAGTCTCAAACCCCATTTTACAGATGAGGTAACTGAGCCACAGAGAACTGAAGTGACTTGGCAGGGTCACACAGCAGACAAGTGGCAGAACGGGGATTAGAAACCATGACCTTCCGACTCCCGGGCCCGGGCTCTATCCACTGTGCCACGCTGCTTCCCCACAAGTGTTGAAGACAGAAGAGAAATCAAGGAAGCTAAGGGTAGATTAGAATCCACTGAATTTCGGGGGTAAGGGAGTTGAGTTGAGGAGAAAGGGTTGTGTGAAAGGCAAAGGCTTTGGCATAAAGGAAGGGGAAAGCTGATTGTCAATCCATGTGGAAAACAATGACTTCTGACAGATTCACAGATTCTAGAGTGAGGAGGTCTCTACATCAATGGGACAACGGGTTGGGTGAAGGAATTCATTCATTCCTTCATTCAATCGTATTTACTGAGCGCTTACTGTGTGCAGAGCACCAATAAGAACACCTGTTGAGCGCTTACGTGCCAAGCACTGTACAAAGGGTTAGAGAGATCAATCAGTGCAATTTATTGAGTGCTTACTCCGGGCAGAGCACCGTACTAAGCGCTTGGGAGAGTACAGTACAACAGAATTAGCAGACACGTTCCCTATCCATAACAGGCTTACAGTATAGAGGATGAGCTTATAGTTATTTGTCTAGAGTAGATACGACATGAGTGGATCAGATCCAGTTACTGCCCCACTCAGGGGACGCACAGTCTAAGGGAGAGGAAGAACAGGTTTATGATCCCCTTTTTATAGATGAGGAGATCGAGGCACAGAATATCATTTATTTAATCGATAGTATTTATTAAGCACTTACTGTTTGCTGAACGCTGTTTTAAGTGCTTGGGAATGCACCCAATTTGCACCCGTTATTCAGCCCCACCCTCAGCACTTTTATACCTATCCACGATTTATTTACTTATGTTAATGTCTCTCTCACCCGCTAGACTGGAAGCTCACTGTGGGCAGGGAACGTGGGGACCATGTCTGCCGTACTGTACAATCCCAAGTGCTTAGTATAGTGCTCTGCACGCAGTAAGCGCTCTCTAAATCCCCTGGATGACAATGGGAATATGAAATACAACAGAGGGAGTAGAAACAGTCCCTGCCCACAAGGATCATACAGTCTACGGGGAAGTTAAGTGATTTGCCCAAGGTCATAGAACAGGCAAGTGTCAGGGTCAGCATTAGAACCCAGGTCCTCTTACTCCCAGGTCCAGGGTCTCTTTCCATAAGGTCATGTTTCTCCATTATTCCCCTCGGTTTAAAATTTGTGGTGATCTCAACGGTAATTTTTGAATTGTGTCAGTCTGTACTGAAAGTGTTCCAGCATTTAACAAAGACCACAATTATTATTACTACGCATGCAACCAAATTCCATTTTTTTAGTGGCATTTGTTAAGCCCTCTATTTATGCCAAGCAATGTACTAAGCTCTGAGCTAATCAGGTTGGACACAGTCCCTGTCCCACATGGGGTTCACAGTCTTAAAGCCTATTTTACAGATGAGTTAACTGAGGCCACAGAGAAGTTGTAACATGCCCAAGGTCACACAGCAGACAAGTGGTGGAGCAGGGATTAGAGCCCCAAGCACGTAGTACAGTGCTCTGCACACAGTAAGCGCTTCAGTGGAAAGAGCCTGGGCTTCAGAATCAGAGGTCGTGGGTTCGACTCCCGGCTCTGCCACTTGTCAGCTGTGTGACCGTGGGCGAGTCACTTCACTTCTCTGGGCCTCGGTTACCTCATCTGGAAAATGGGGATTAACTGTGAGCCTCACGTGGGACAACCTGATTACCCTTTATCTACCCCAGCGCTTAGAACAGTGCTCTGCACATAGTAAGCGCTTAACAAATACCAACACTATTAATAAATTGGATTGAATGAATGAATGAACCCGGGTCCTTATGACGCCCATAAAATGAGGGTATGTTTCATTCATTCATTCAATCGTATTACTTGAGCGCTTACTGTGTGCAAAGCACTGTACTTAGTGTGTGGGAGGGTATAATATAACGACAAACAGACATAATCCTGCCCACAAGGAGCTCAGAGTATAGAGAGAAAGACATTAATATTAAATAGATAGATAAATATAGATATATATGTTTACTAAAGGGTGTCTAGCTCCTACGTTGTGATCTTTGTTTTTGAAGAGACAATAGGCGAAGGGCTTCTTAACTGATTGAGTGTGATTGAATTTCTGGGTGAGTTGGCTAAATCGCTAACTCAGGAATCTCCCACTATAACCCACCCGCTAACATTAACCTAACTCACTATACCTGCATCTCACCTGTTTCACTGCAGTTGCCTTGCCCACGTCCTCTTTCTGGCCTGGAACTCCCTCCCTCCTTCACGTACAACACGCCACCACTCTACCTACTTTCAGAGTCCTCCTAAAATCATATCTCTGCTAAGAGGCCTCCCATCCCCGAAGCAGCGTGGCTCAGTGGAAAGGGCACGGGCTTCGGAGTCAGAGGTCAAGGGTTCGAATCCCGGCTCGGCCACGCGTCGGCTGTGTGACTGTGGGCGAGTCACTCCACTCCTCTGTGCCTCAGTTCCCTCATCTGGAAAATGGGGATGAAGACCGTGAGCCCCACGTGGGACAACCTGATTCCCCTGTGTCTACCCCGGCGCTTAGAACAGTGGTCTGCACATAGTAAGCGCTTAACAAATACCAACATTATTATTATTATTATGACCTCATTTCCCCCATTTCCCCACCTACTCACTCTCCTTTATATATATATAAATCTCCTTGGTAAATATATATATATATATATTACTTGGTAAGCACTTACTAGGTGCCAAGCACTATTCTAAGCATAGAAGTAGATATAAGATAATCAAGTTGGACACAGTCCCCGTTCCACAGAGGGCTCAAAGTCTCAATCCCCATTTGCCAGATAAGGGAACTGAGGCCCAGAGAAGTAAAATGACTTACCCAGGGTCACACAGCAGACAAGTGGCAGAGCCGGGGTCTAGGTTCCTTGATTCTCTCCCCACAGCACCCTTAAGCACTTTGATACCAGACCGGTGCTGCACTGCACTGCAAACCTCACAGCACTTAGAGAAGCGCCTTGGCATAATGGATAAAGCACCGGCCTGGGAGTCAGAAGGTCCTGAGTTCTAATCCCGGCTCCGCCACTTGTCGGCTGTGTGACCTTGGGCAAGTCACTTCGCTTCTCTGGGCCTCAGCGACCTCACCTGTAAAATGGGGACTGAGATGGGGAGCCTCACGCGGGATAGGGACTTTGTCCGACCCGATTTGCTTGTAGCCACCCCAGTGCTTACTACAGTGCCTGGCACACAGTAGGAGCTTAACCAACCCCATAATGATCACTTATTATAATAAGTAGCAGCCTGAAGCAGCCTGGCTCAGTGGAAAGAGCCCGGCTTGGGAGTCGGAGGCCATGGGTTCTAATTCTGACTCCGTCGCTTGTCAGCTGTGTGACCTTGGGCAAATCACTTCACTTCTCTGTGCCTCAGTTACCTCATCTGTAAAATGGGGATAAAGACTGTGAGCCCTATGTGGGGCAACCTGATTACCTTGTATCTGCGCTTAGAACAGTGCTTGGCACATAGTAAGTGCTTAACAAATACCAACATTATTATTACTTATCTATAATGTATTTTAACGTCTGTCTCCCCAACTGGACTTCAAGCTCTTAGAGAGCAGAAATCTGGTCTGTCAACTCTTCTGTACTTTCCTAGGTGTGTAGTACAGTGCTCTGCATTCAGTAAATGCTCAATAAATACAACTGACTGGTTAACTGATTAAAATATTGTCTGCATGGAGTCCAGTCCAAAAGGGGGCTTGGATTTGGGGTTTATGGCTGTTCTTGTGGAATTTGTTACAATTTACAGGTGGCTCTCAGGTCTGGAGGTCGAAGGACCTAGGTTCTAATCCCGACTCCTCCATTTGTATGCTGTGTGACCTCGGGCATGTCACTTAACTTCCCTGGGCCTGTCACCTCATCTGTAAAATGGGGATTAAGACTGTGAGCCCTGCTTGGGACAGCGACTTAGCTTGTATCTGCCCCAGCACTTAGTACAGTGTCTGACACATAGTATGCACTTTACAAATACCATACTACCAAATACCGATACCATAAAAAAAAATTTTTAACGGTGTAAATGTCATACTGTGAGGGCAGGCTGCCCTAGCCACCCTGACCCCAGAATTCACCTCCGACACTTAGGAGATGACACCAGCAGACACTTGAAGCATTTCGAGGGGCTACTGTAAGAAGTACATTTAGATAAAGGTGATTGGCAGGCACTGTGGTCTCTTTTACATAGTTATAAAAGAACCTGAAGAGGTTTTAGTGCTACCATCTGGCTCAGAGGTGGTTCAACACTTTGGCTGCCCTTATTTCTTGAGAACCACCCTTCATCTCAGTGTTTTAACATTTCACCGGTCTCCCAGAAGGGAAGGGCCTCTCTGTTGCTCAATAGCATCTCCCTTACCTCCGATTCGTTACGACGTACAGTTATGTAAGTAAAGATTTACAGCGGAGGATTGGGGTGACCTATACCATTCTTTTTTTCTTCCACACTAAGGCTGCCCTCCCTGAATGATGGAAGAGCAGATAAATTGTGAGAGAATTGAGAAGATCAGAGGCAGACCCAGGACACAAGAAAGGATGGATTTTTTTAAGGACAAAGGCTACTTCTGCTGCCAGTAGGGATAAAGGTCGCCTTTGTGATGGATTCAGAGGGAGCTCAGACCTGTGGTTTTTAACCATCTGTTCAACAGCAGGAGGCAGGAAGGGAAGAGCCCGAATTTCCGGCCCCTGAGAATGGATACCAGAGGTTCTTCTCTGGTAAATTTAAAGAACTGCCTCAAAAGGCAAATATCTTTTCTGGGTCTGACAGAGTCAACAGAGTCGGTCTTGAGCAAATATCAACTCATTGTTCTTTCTGTCCTAAATTCTTTCCGCATCAAAGCACGAGTTCTGTTTCAGGCACTGGAGCCTGGAGGATGAGGTTTCTGTTCACCGGGTCTTTAGAAAACTCAAGAAATAAAATGTAGGTCGTTCTCCCAGTGGACTAGATTGAGTCGTGAGGGTGGAAATCTTTCGGCAGCCCAGCCCTGTCTTCTGTTTTGGATTTATGGTATTTGTTAAGGCTTACTCTGTGCCAGGCACCGTTCTAAGCTCTGGGGTAAATTGAAGATAATCAGATTGGACACAGTCCCTCCCCAATAAGGCGCTCACAGCCTCAATCCCCATTATAAAGATGAGGAAAATGAGGCCCAGAAAAGGGAAGTGACTTGCCCACGGTCACACAGCAAACCAATGGAGGACCTGGGATTAGAACCCCGGTCTTTCTGACTTCCAGGCTCATGGTCTATCCACTAGGCCACACTGCTCCTAACAGTCACACAAGGGGTGGGGGAGCAGTGTGGACGAGGACGCAGCATCCCTGATGATGGCTCAGTGCTTAGCACCGTGTTTGTCACAAAGTAGGCCCCTAATTACAAAACAAAATAAAAATACTATAATGCCATGGGTGTCTGGAGCTGGGTGATTTGGAGCTGGGTGATTTGGAGCTGGGAATGGGTTTTACATTCTTATAGATGAGGTAACTGAGGCATAGAGAAGTGAAGTGACTTGCCCAAGGTCACACTGCAGACGGGTGACAGAGCCAGAATTAGAATCTAGGTCCTTCTGTCTCTCCAGTGGACCACGCTGGATGGTGACTATCCTGTGTGACATCACTGGGGGTGGGGTTAGGAGCAGCCCAGAAGGGCTGGGACTGTCCCTCTCCACGCTCTCATCTCTCAATTGATCGATTGATCCGTTCCTTGATATCTACTGAATGCTTACAATGGGCAGAGCACCGTACTAAGTGTTTGGGAGAGATTTAGTTAGGATCCCTGCCCTCAAGGAGTTTACAATCTCCCAGGTGGGTAAGTGCCAAATATCCCAGGAGGGAATGCAACCTTAACAGGCAAATTTGCCCTTTGCCTTTTCTCTTATTAATGACTCAGAACCACAACCCACTGGACCTTCTAGCAGCGGATAGAGAATGGAATTATTCCCCCTGAAAAACAGCCAATGCTGACACATCCAAGGAACGTGTTCCAAAGAAATGGACATTTGTCAAGACTGACAGGGGAGAGATTTCCTTTCATGTCCAGCAGAATGCAAAAATAAGAATTCCATTAGAAAAGGAAGGCATTTCATCTCTTCGATCCATGCCCAAAGTAGAAAGATGTGAAGTGTCTCTTTTGCTCGTAAATCTCTAGAATCCAGGTCTTATTGTGATAGGAAGGCTGAGGTTATTTTCTTTCTCTCTTTCTCTCTCCCTCTCTCTGCAGGACACTGTAGGCAAACATTCCTCTTTGTTTTGGCTCACTGGGGCTTATGCTTCTTTGAGCCCTGCCTGGTTGTAATCAGGCATAACCACCGAGTTTCACATGGTTCGCATAAATCGCCCAACTACAGCTCAGGTATGCAGAAAACTTGGCCTCCGATTCACCCATGATCAATGGCCGAAACAGCGTATTCCCACGAGACCCTCCAGCTCCTCCTCGTCCCAGTTCCACTTACGAGACAGGACCCGATTTTGAACATAACCCACGTGCACCATTTCAATCAGAAATTGCACTCTGGTTTTCAAGCAATCAATTGCATCTGTTTGAGCGCTTACTGTCTGTGCAGAGTAGACTGTAAGCTCATTATGGGCAGAGAATGTGTCTGCTTATTCTGTTGCATTGTACTCTCCCCAACGCTTAGTACGGTGCTCTTTACATAGCTGTCAATAAATGCCATTGAGTGATTGATTGCAGAGCACTGTACTAGGCATTTAGGAGAGTACAGTTTAACAATAAACAGACACATTCCCCGCCCACAATGAGCTTACAGTATAAACAGTGAGATGTGGCCTAATGGATAGAGTATGGGCCCAGGAGTCAGAAGGACCTGGGTTCTAATAATAATAGTAATAATAATAATTGTAGTATCTTTTAAGCACTTACTATGTGCCAAGAACCGTACTAAGCGCTGGGGTGGATTCAAGCAAATAAGGGTGGATGCAGTCCCTGTCCCATGTGGGGCTCACAGTCTCGATCCCCATTTTACGGAGGAGGTAACTGAAGCACGGGGAGGTGAAATGACTTGCCCAAGGTCACACAGCAGACGTGTGGCGGAGCTGAGATTAGACTTCTGACTCCCAGGCCCGACCCCTATCTGCTACGCCATGCTGCTTCTCATCTTGGTTCTAATCCTGACACCGCCCCTTGTCTGCTGTTGATCTTGGGAAAGTCATCACTTCTCTGAACCTCAGTTACCTATCTGTAAAGTGGGGATTAATAATAATGATAATAATGTTGGCATCTGTTAAGCGCTTACTATGTGCCGAGCACCGTTCTAAGCGCTGGGGTAGACACAGGGGAATCAGGTTGTCCCACGTGGGGCTCACAGTCTTCATCCCCATTTTACAGATGAGGGAACTGAGGCACCGAGAAGTTAAGTGACTTGCCCACAGTCACCCAGCTGACAAGTGGCCGAGCCGGGACGAGTAAGACTGTGAGCCCCACGTGAGACAGGGACTGTGTCCAACCCAACTGGCTTGTATTCACCCCAGTACTTACTACAGTGACTGGCACATAATAAGTGCTTAACACATACTATTATTATTAGCATTATTGCTATTATTACTGAACTCTAGTGGCATGGGGTAACCAGAGACTTGGGTCCTGGTTAAGCTGTGGGCAGGGATGAGGTGACCACAGGCCCTACTCCCCGAATCAGGAGTAGGCAGGCCAGAGTCCCACTTCCACATCTGTGATATTGAATCTACTTACCTCCAAGCACTTTGATGCTCACCCAAACCTTACAACACCCTCTTCCCTTGAAGCCATTATTCTGAATCCCCCCACCCCCCGACCAACCCCGCATGTCCCTGGGCTGGACTTATTTGAATTATACTTACCCCAGTGCTCAGAACAGTGCTTGACACATAGTAAGCACTTAGCAAGCACCAGTACTTAATACAGCAGCGACTGGCACATAATAAGCGCTTAACAAATACTAATCTTCTTATTAGCGTTACTGCTATTATTATTGAACTTTACTGGCAAGGGGTAACCAGAGCCTTGGGTCCTGGTTAAGTTGTGGGCAGGTATGAGGTGACCACAGCCCATACTCCCTGAATCCCACTTCCACATCTGTGATAGTTAATCTACTTACCCCTCAAGATTTTGATGCTCACCCAAGCCTCCCAGCACTTCTGTACCTATCCTTATACTCTATTATTTCCCCTGTCTGTAATTTATTATAATGTCTGCTTCCCCCTGTGAGCTCCTTCGGGGCAAAGATAGCATCCGTTATTGCGCTGTAATAATAAATAATGATAAATGTCGTATTTAAGTGCTCACTGTGTGTCAAGCACTGTTCTAAGTGCTGGGGTAGATAGGAGTTTATCAGTTTGGGCACAGTCCCTGTCCCACATAGGACTCCCAGCCTTAAAGCCCATTTTAAAGATGAGGGAACTGAGGCACAGAGAAGTGAAGTGACTTGCTCAAGGTCACACAGCAATAATAACAATGTTGGTATTTGTTAAGCGCTTACTATGTGCCGAGCACCGTTCTAAGCGCTGGGGGAGATACAGGGTAATCAGATTGTACCACGTGAGGCTCACAGTTAATCCCCATTTTCCAGATGAGGTAACTGAGGCACAGAGAAGTGAAGTGACTTGCCCACAGTCACACAGCTGACGAGTGGCGGAGCCGGGATTCGAACTCATGACCTGTGACTCCCAAGCCCGGGCTCTTTCCACTGAGCCACACTGCTTCTCTAGACAAGTGGCAGAGCCAGAATTAGAACCCAGGACCTTCTGACTCTCCCACTGGTCTAGTCCACTAGGCCATGCCGCTTTTCCAAGCCCTTAGTAGAGTGCTCTGCACACCTTAGGTGCTCAATAAATACCACTGACTGATTCACTGATTGATCTGCTCTTGAGTTTTTATTACCCTTTTTATTTTGTTAACGAGGTGTATATCCCCTTGATTCCATTTATTGCTATTGAGTTGTCTTGTATTTGTCTGTCTCCCAAACTAGACTGTGAGCCCGTCAATGGGCAGGGATTGTCTCTATCTGTCGCCGATTTGTACATTCCAAGCGCTTAGTACAGCGCTGTGCACATAGTAAGCGCTCAATAAATACTACCGAATGAATGAGTTGCATAAAATTCACCACATCCTCTCACACAACTAGACAACCTCACACGCACATACGGACTCTTGTACACTTACACACACGAGCCCTTCCACATAGTCGCATCGATGCACGCCCGCCATTATACAGCTACACATCCCTTGATGCTACCCATGGCGGTATCTTCCACACTGACCGCTACCAACTAATTGAAATGAACAGCCCGTTCTGAAGCACTCCGGTTTAGGATGAAGTTTCAAATCAACAGTGGTAGCATTCCTAGCTGGTACCTTTGACGGGGAGGATCTAGTAATCAGGACTTGGTGCCTTTTGCGAAAAATCTCCTTCTTTAATCAGACCCATGGGAGGAGAAAGGAAACCCTGGGGGGTGGGATCGATTGGATTTTGCTTTATGGAGGATAAGAAGGTTTGAGATTTGATAGAATATAATGACCTTGGGGTCATGTGAGAGGCACATTTTTCTAAATATTGAAGTATATGAAATTCACATTCTGATCCCATGAATAATTCCAACTCTACGGATTAAATCTGTCATGCCGTCTCTGAAACAGAAGGCGGACATCCCCGGTAAAGAGAAAACTCTTGGAGGACAACCATAATGCAACCATGTTTCATCACTCAGCTAAGACTGTGGGTTGTCTATCCTCATTCTGCAACTATGGTGTGTTCATTCATTCATTCGATCATATTTACTGAGTGCTTGCTGTGTGCGGGGCACTGTATTAAGCGCTTGGAAAGTACAATACAGCAATAGAGAGAGCCAATCCCCGCCCACAACGGGCTTACAGTCTAGAACACTGTACCGAGCGATTGGGTGAATACCCTGCCCACAACAAACTTACAGTCTAGTCGTGGGGAGAGAGACATTACTATAAAAAAAAAAGTAAATAATAAATAATGTTGGTAGTTGTTAAGCGCTTACTATGTGCAGAGCGCTGTTCTAAGCGCCGGGGTAGACACAGGGGAATCAGGTCGTCCCACGTGGGGCTCACGGTCTTCATCCCCATTTTCCAGATGAGGGAACTGAGGCACAGAGAAGTGAAGTTACTCGCCCACAGTCACACAGCCGACGAGCGGCCGAGCCGGGATTCGAACTCATGATCTCTGACTCCAAAGCCCGTGCTCTTTCCACTGAGCCACGCTGCTTCACAAGTACAGCTGTGTACATAAGTGCTTGGGGCTGAGATGGGGGAAGAACAGAGGGAGCAATTTAGGGCGAAGCAGAAGAAGTGGAAGAAGAAGAAAGGGGGGACTTTAGGGAAGGCTTCCTGGAGGAGACGGGCTTTCAATAAGGTTTTGAAGTGGGGGAAGAGTATATGTCTGTCAGATCTGAGGAGGGAGGGAATTCCAGGCCAGAGGCAGAGCATGGGTGAGGAGTATGAGGCGAGATAGGTGAGATTGAAGCACAGTGACAAGGTTAGCGTTAGAGGAGCGAAGTATGTGGGCTGGATTGTAGTAATAATGTCGGTATTTGTTAAGCGCTTACTATGTGCAGACCGCTGTTCTAAGCGCCGGGGTAGACACAGGGGAATCAGGTCGTCCCACGTGGGGCTCACGGTCTTCATCCCCATTTTCCAGATGAGGGAACTGAGGCACAGAGAAGTGAAGTGACCCGCCCACAGTCACACAGCCGACGAGCGGCCGAGCCGGGATTCGAACTCATGACCTCTGACTCCAAAGCCCGGGCTCTTTCCACCGAGCCACGCTGCTTCTCAGTAGTAGTAGTGGAGTAGTCAGGTGAGGTAGGAGGGGGCCAGGTGATGGGCTGCTTTAAAGCCAGTGGCGGGGTAGATTAAGTGACTTGCACTGTATTTACTTAGTGCCCGGGTAGATACAAGATAATTGGACCCTAAATGGGGTTCACAGTCTAAATAGGCAGGAGAACAAGTATTGAGTCCCCATTTTTCAGATGAGGTAACTGAGGCACAGAGAAGTGAAGTGACTTTCCCCAGGTTACAGCAGTGGCCGAGCTGGGATTAGAATCCAGGTTCCCTGACTCCCAGGTCTGTGCATGCTGCTTCAATACACTACCGATTGATCAGTGTATCGGAGAAGTAAATGAAGGAGATTTCTGAATCAAACACATACATTTAGTTCTCTCTTCTCTGCTTACTTTGAAAGCTGAGAACCAAGCGGGAGAAAGGGGAGAAGTGGGGAGAAGGATGGGGAGAAACGGGGGGGAAGAAAGAAAGGGGGAGAAAGGAAATAGGGGGAAGATGTTCTTGTTGCAACTTCTCCTGTTGGGTGTAGGAATGTCTCTTAAAACACAAGTGTTTAGAGGGCAGGGAATGAAGTTTTGGAACTGTCCAGTGAGGGCAGGGAATATGGAATATGTCTGGTTATTGTTCTCTTGTACTCTTCCAAGTCCTTAGAACAGTGCTCTGCACCCAATAAGTGCTCGTAGATTGAATGAATGAGCCCAGCAGGGTAGGAATCAACTTTAATTTCTTGGTTGTTAACTTGTTTCCTGACTTGTTAGCACAGAACAAGCGTTAGCTCCCCTGCCTTTCACTGTCGCCTCGTAATCCTATCCAGAAAGAGAGGACCGGTGAATTCAAAGTGACTAAATCCCTCTCCCAGAAGTCACTCTCACTTCTGCCTCAGTGGGGAAATATTCATTCATTCCATCGTATTTACTGAGCCCTTGGAAGAGTACAGTACAGCACTAAGTAGACACATTCCCTCCCCACAACAGGTGTACGTTGTGCTGTGGGGCTGGGACGGGGGAAGAACCAAGGGAGCGAGTCATCTTAGAAGGGGTCCCTGGTCTGCAGAGACAAAACGGGGAATGACCTTGATTTAAAGAAAACCTGCAAAAACAGTGAAGGAGCAGGGTGGCGTAGTGGACAGGGCACTTGCTTGGGAGTCAGTGTGTCTGCTGTGTGACCTGGGGCAAGTCACTTCACTTCTCTGGGCCGCAGTTCCCTCATCTGTAAAATGGGGATTAAGACTATGAGCCCCATCTGGGACAGGGGCCATGTCCAATCTGACAGTCTTATTTCTACCCCAGTGCTTAGTACAGTGGCTGGCACATATTAAACGTTTAATAAATAGTGGCTTGGACTCACTGACCTTACCTGGGAGGCTCAGTGACTGAATGGTTTCCATAGTTAATGGACTGGAAAACCAGGATGGAGAGCAAATGTGGCCCTTCCACAGATACACTGCTACTCATTCATTCATTCATTCATACAATAGTATTTATTGAGCGCTTACTATGTGCAGAGCACTGTACTAAGCGCTTGGAATGGACAAATCGGTAACAGATAGAGACGGTCCCTGCCCTCTGACGGGCTTACGGTCTAATCGGGGGAGACGGACAGAAAAGAACGATGGCAATATATAGAATCAAGGGGAAGAACATCTTATGAAAACAATAGCAAATAAATAGAATCAGGGTGATGTACATCTCATTAAACAAAATAAATAGGGTGATGAAGATACATACAGTCGAGCGGACGAGTACGGTGCTGAGGGGATGGGACGGGAGAGGGGGAGGAGCAGAGGGAAAGGCGGGAGAGGAGGATTAAGCTGCGGAGAGGTGAAGGGGGGGGGTAGAGGGAGCAGAGGGAAAAGAGGAGCTCAGTCTGGGAAGGCCTCTTGGAGGAGGTGAGCTTGACATCATTTACATCACCTAGTGGGAAGAATCCAGGAGTCAAGAGAGCTGAGTTCAAGTTCCACATCTGCCACTGGCCTGCTTCACTTAAGCTCTTTTTCTCTCCATTTATTCATCTTTAAAATGGACTTACAGTCTCTAGACTGTAAGTTCGTTTTGGGTCGGGAACATTCCCACCAACCCCATTCTAATGAACGTTCCCAAATGCTTAGTAGAGTGCTCTGTATACAGTAAGTGCTCGGTAAATAGGATTGATTGATTGATTGGGAATAATAATGCCTGCCTTCCTCTACCTCAAAGGATTGTTTTGAGACTAAAACAATGCAGTTGAGGGGAAAGCACTTTGAAAAATAAAATGTGCTACACGATCCAAGGCGTTATTATAATACTGTTTGAATAAACATCTCCCAAAGTATGACAAAGCTAGTATCCATCTCAATATTCTGCACTACAAGAGCGCACTGAATGTTAAATGAGCTGGGCCTGGATTTCCCATTCTTAAAATGTTTTTTTAAAAAAAATAAACCATATCCAAATGAACAAATCAGACACTTTGTTGTGGAAATTACTTCATCTCAAGTCTGTTGAAAATGATCTGCACATGTACCAACACAGGTACAGAAACGGTGCCATTTACTCAGGAAAAGATTGACAGGAAGATGATGCTTGATTGGGGTTTTTTTTGTAGGTTGTGAAAATTCACTGCCTGGTGGAAGAATAAATACGTAACAGCTGTAGTTCTATTTAAGGACTTGGCTATTTTAAGGAAAGACATACTCTCCATTGTGATTTTAGGGTGTGTATGTTGCGGGTGGGGGAGATTTTTAATCAGAGCATATAATGTAAATTACAATCATTTCAATCTGACAGGCATAAGGAGATTGAAATCAGGATAAATTAATTTTGATTCCAAAATACAATGGAGGAAGGATGGCTCTTGGCTGGACTCTTCTTGAAGGGTTTAGTGTCCTGAAATACAATGACTTAAAATACCTCAGAAATTCACTTGAAGCATTAAACATATAGGGTTCGTGCTTGGTAGATCTGGTGGTTTATTAAAGAGATTCCATCTACTAGACTTTGACTCCTGGAGGGCAGGGATCCAGCCTACGTTACTCTATTGTACTCTCCCGAGTGCTTCGTGCACTGTTCTGCACATAGGAAGCACTCACTAAATATACTGTCTATACACTGTAACTTTCTTGTGGGCAGGGAACATATCTACCACACTGTACTTTCCCAAGCACTTAGCACAGTGTTCTACACACAGGTGTTCAATAAATTCCATTGATTGACTAATTTTGCTAGGACATAAAATTCCTTGATTTTCTTCAGAAAACTGTCTAGTTCGTAAGAGCCTTGTGGTCAGGGATTGTGTCTACTGACATAATAATGACAATAATAATAAAAATGGTATTTGCTAAGCACTTGCCAGGCACTCTACCTAGCTCTGGGATAGATGCAAGATACATGGGTGAACACAGTCCTTGTCCCACACGGTATTCACAGTCATATTTATTGATTATAATATATCATTTTTATTTGAGCATATTTATTGTGTTCAGAGCACTGTACTAAGTGCTTGGGAGAGTACAGTATGATAGTATAAAAGATACAGTCTTAATCCCCACTTTACAGATGAGGAAACTGAGGCCCAGAAAAGGTAAAGTGACTTGCCCAAGGTCACACAGCAGACAAGTGGCAGACCCGAAATTAGAACCCAGGTTATCTGACTCCCAGATCTTTGCTCTTTCCATTAGACCATGCTGCTTCTCAATACAATACTCTATTCACAGTACTCTGCACCCTAGGGAAGAGCTCAGTAAATATCTGGGATGCTTAGGTCGCTTGGTCATCATTTAGTTTCGATAAGAGGGATAAGTCCATTATAAACATAGCACAGCTGTGGTTGGGATCCCCTAAACCCACTTTTAAAAAGTTCTTCAACTTGCTGGAGAAAGATTTACTCCGGTAAAGTGGATGTGAGCTCATCGTGGGCAAGGCAAGTGTCAGTTTGTTGTTGAATTGCACTCTCTCAAGCACTTAGTACAGTGCTCTGCACACAGTAAGCACTCAATAAATACAATTGAATGAATGATTGAAAGGTGAATTTAAATAGTAAATAATTCACAGGTATTCACCACGGCAATCTGTGTGTAGGAGTTATTTTGAAGGTTCTTTTTTTCAGAAATGATGTGCTGAATTGCGGGGCTGCTAAAATTGTGGATCCAGTCCAGAATTCTTTATCAACTCACTAAGAATGGTAGAGATTTCTTAGCAAAGCCAAACCATTCCTGGTCTATTAACCCAACAATCCATTCATAAAAGCTCTAATGTCTGTACACAAGCCAGGGTAAAGGACACTAAGAGATGTAGAGCTTTAAAGATTACCGGACAGAAGGGGCATAATACTGTGGATGAATTCTCTTTGACTCCAGTGAATAGAAATTCAAGATCCAAACCTTGAATTATTTTAATGTCCAACAGTCAGAATATGGGCCCACCGGCCCAACTTCATAGAACTACCCCCAAAATTCCTGTGCTCTTTTTCTGGCTTATTTTCAGAGAGGCAAAATATAGCTAGAAAAAATAGGTAAAGTAGCCTCCCTATTAATATAATGCTTTATTGTGTAGGCAGAAGCGTTTAAAAAATTCATGGATAAGAGCTCCATAATGGATTGTTAGAAGGAAACATTAGGCATGTTAAAACGTTCAAGAGGGTTTGGGGTCTAAATGGATTCAACTCATTATATACAGGGACCATATCTACCAACTCTGTTGTGCTCAGTACAGTGTTCCGCACACCGTAAGCGCTCAGTGCCATCGTTGATGATGATGAGGATGATTGGTGGATAAGAAATCCCTGAGGCCGACTGGGGGTAGAAGTTGAGTAGAAAGTCTGGATCTTCTAATGAAGACCTAGCCCTAATCATGAAAGGGGAAGTCAAGGAGAACAAACATCACAATCAATCCATCAGTGGTGTTTATTAAGCACTTACTGTATATAGCGTACTTTACTACGTGCTTGGAAGAGTACAGTATAATAGAATTGGTAGACACGGTCCCTGCCCACAAAGAGCTTACAGTCTAGAGCTTTCAGAGCTCCAAGCATCCTTTGGTGCCACAGCTGGAGACAGGGCATCGGTCTTTGTGGCCCCTTAGTTTCGGTAGCCTCTTTTTTTTAAGTTCGGAATCTCCAAGGAGTTCAGAACACATTCCCCAAATCATCTCATGGGCCTTGGGAGCCTTGAGGAAGTTAAAAAAAAATCTACTTGAATATATTCATTTTATCCTTATTTGGTTATTCATCTGTTCCAGCTGCAGCTAGATGCATAATGCGACTCAAATGCAAGCTCCTTGAGGGCAAGGATTGTGTCTTCCAATTCTATTGTATTGAACCCTCTAAATGCTTAGTACAGTGCCCTTCACAAAGTAGCTGCTCAAAAAATACCATTGATTGATTTTAGCCAACATGAAGTGATGAAATGCCCGGAGAAGAAGACGGGATAAGGAAGGGATGTGATAAAGGAGAGGCCACACAAGCTGGGATACATATGATGGGAAACCTTCTGAAATAGGGACAAAAGCTACACATTCGATTTTCCAGGTGATTTTTCAGTAAAGACTCTACAGAACAGATTATAGTTATAATGCAGTAAGGGCTCAATAAATAGCACTGATATGAGAAGCAGCATGACCTAGTGGAAAGAGCACAGACCTGGGTGCTCAGAAGACTTGGGTTCTAATCCCTGCCCCGCCATTGCCTGTTGTACGACCCTGGGCCGGTCACTTAACTTCTCTGTGCCTTGGTTTCCTCATCTATAAAATGGGGATTCAAAACCAGGTCTGCCTCCTACTGTGAGGCCCAAGTGGGACAGGGACTGGATCCAACCTAATGATCTTCCTTCTACCCCAGCACTTTGCACATAGTTCTTAATATCATTATTATTACTGTATTTTTTTCTTGCATGGACATTACTCTCTCAGCATCATTGACCTGATGCATCTAAGGCCTACCTAGTGGAGTTGTTAAGAATTATTCGCTTTTTTATGAGACAGAGAGATAGATGGACAAATAGGGACAAAAATATGGAGAGGGAATTAGAGAGAGAGAGCGCAAGAGAGATACCAGGAAATGCGGTATGATTTGCAGATTGTCTCTATAGCCTGCTATTCTGATTCCATTATCTCTTTCAGCTCACTCTTCTGTTTCATCATTCTGGCCACTTCTGTAACCGTTACCTTGTCCTTGATGTGTGTCCAAATTTACTCCTAACTGGATTAACGGTCTGGGAAAGACTGGCCCCTCTCGAATCCACCTCTAGGCTCACATACAGCTCAGTAGAAAGTCCGGTTTTATCCCTGAAGTGGATTGAGTTCAAGTAGCTGACCCTGTGAACTAGCCTTTGACCCTACTTGCTGACCCTACGAATTAGTCCAAAAGAAAGCACAGAGAAAGACAATCGATCACTGGTATTTCCTGAGCAGTTACTGGGTGTATTAACACCGTACTAAGCACTTGGGAGAATACGACAACGCAATAGAGATGTAGAAACGTTCCCTGCCCGCAAGGAGTTTATGATCTAAAGGGGGAGACAGACATTAAAACGAATTGCAGATTTGTAGCTAAGTATTATGGGGCTCGGGTAGAGGTGAATATCAAACGCTTATAATAATTATGGGCTTAGTGGAAATGAGGGCTTAGTGGAAGAAGACATCTTGGAAGAGATGTACTTTTATTTGGGCTTTGAGGGTGAGGCGATCAGTGGTCTGTCATATATGAAGGGGAAAGGAGTGGCAGGCCAGTGAAAGGACATAGCCAAGGGGTCAGCAGTGAGATAGACGAGATTAAGGTACAGCGAGAACACCTTCACAGCATCGCTAAATTCCACCCTTTCCTCTCCATCCAAACTGCTACCATGCTCATCTAAGCACTTATTCTACTCTGTCCTGATTACTGTATCAGCCTCCTTGCTGAATTCCCTGCCCCCCGTCTCTCCCGACTCCAGTCTACACCTCACTCTGCCGTCTGGATAATTTTTCTCCGGAAACGTTCAGTCCATGTTTCCCCACTCCTCAAGAACCTCCGGCGGTTGCCCATCTGCCTCCCCATCAAACAGAAACTCCTTACCGTCGGCCTTAAAGCACTCAGTCACCTTGCCCCTTCCTACCTCTCCTCACTACTCTCCTACCGTAACCCAGCCATTTCATTCCTCTACTACTAGTCTTCTCACTTTATCTCCTTCTTCGTCTATCACAACACCAACCTCTCACCCACGTCCTGCCTCTGGCCTGAAACACCCTTCCTCTTCATACCCAACAATCACTCTCCTCACCTTCAAAGCCTTAATTGAAGGCACATCTCCAAGAGGCCTTCCTGAAATAAGCCCTCCTTTCCACTTCTCCTACTCCCTTCTAAGTCCCCCCGACTTGCTCCCTTTATTCATCCCCCCTCCCAGCCCCACAGCACTTAGGTATGTTCCCATAATTTATTTATTTATTTTTGTAATGTCTGTCTCCCCACTAGACGATAAGCTGATTGTGGACAAGGAATGTGTCTGTTTATTGTGGTATTTTACTCTCCCAAGGACTTAATACAGCACTCCGCACACAGTAAGCACTCAATAAATACAACTGAATGACCAACAACCAAATGCCTCCGGAATCACAGTGCAGCTCACCGTGGGCGGGGAATGTTTCTCTTATATTGTTATAATATACTCTCCCAGACAGTACAGTGCTCTGCACATAATAAGCTCTCAATAAATATGACTGACACACTAAGTCCTCAATTTAATAATGATGGTATTTGTTAAGCACTTACTATGTGCCAAGCACTGTTCTAAGCACTGGGGGAGATACAGGGTAATCAGGTTGTCCCACATAGGGCTTACAGTCTTAAACTCTATTTTGCAGATGAGGTAACTGAGGCCCAGAGAAGTCAAGTGACTTGCCCAAAGTCACACAGCTGACAAGTGGTGGAACTGGGATTAGAACCCACGACCTCTGACTCCCGAGCCCACGCTCTTTCCACTAAGCCGCGCTGCTCAATAAATATGAATGACTCTGTGACTTCAGATCACAGTGTGGCACAACAGGCATGATCTTTGCAGGCTTTCAGAAGCAAAGAAAATCACAGGGATGAACTCCCTGAAAGATTCACTAAGATTCTGAGACTATTTTAATGATACCTGGTTGGATCAGGTCCTTGGGGTGAAGCGGTAGCAGACATGGATTTCTTCCATTTATTCTATGCAATCAGACTGGCAGCAAGGAGAGCTGGAGGGAGGAATTAGAATACGCTTCCGCTCCTCTGGGAAATTCTTCTGTCACTAGGGATTTTATTTACCAACTCTATTATACCAGACTCGCCCAAGTACCTACAATACAGTCGCCTAGTGGTTAGAGCATGGGCCTGGGAGCCAGCAGGACTTGGGTTCTACTACCCAAGTAGTAGAGAAACAGCGTGGCTCAGTGGAAAGAGCACGGGCTTGGGAGTCAGAGGTCATGGGTTCAAATCCCGGGGCGGCCATTTGTCAGCTCTGCAACTTTGGGCAAGTCACTTCACTTCTCGGTGCCTCAGTTACCTCATCTGTAAAATGGGGATGAAGACTGTGAGCCCCAAGTGGGACAACCTGATTCCCTTGTGTCTACCCCAGCGCTTAGAACAGCGCTGGGCACATAGTAAGCGCTTAACAAATACCAACTACCGGCTCTGCCACGTGTCTGCCGAGTGACCTTGTGCAAGTCACTTCGCTGTGCCTCAGTTACCTCCTCTGTCAAATGGAGATTGAAACTTTGAGCCCCATGGGAAAGGAACAGTGTCCAACCTGATTTGCTTGTATCCACTGCAGTGCTCAGTACAGTCATTCCACAGTTATTATTTTTATCAAAGTAAGAGTTTAATAAATACTTGAATCATTACAATTTATTATTACCCTCCCCTGTCGGCAAAAAGCTATTTCCTCTTTGGTTCCTAGGCTGACCCTGGATGTCCCTCCCCCTCCTCTTTGGGCACCTTTGGTCTAGCCATCCCCAACGGGGTGAGAAGATTAGAGATGCCTCAGATTTCCAAAATTGTTTGCCTCCCCTCTCTCTCACCTCAGTTCAAAGTACATCTCATCCAAGTCTACAGGCCCTGCAGCCAGCTCTGTCTCTGTGGGACAAGGGACTTTGATACGACAATCCCCTTCGGCTCCAACAGTTATTCCTTCTCTATTGGTTTCCATGACTAGGGGACATAAAAGCCTAGTTCCCAGTTTCTCCCAAATCCTTCATCAGTCCTCCCACCCCCCACCGAAGTTTCTGAGGGGTACTTTACACTTTGTTCTTCTTTTTAAAGTTAAGAAGCAGAGAAAACGTTGGGCCTGCATTTGAATGTCAAGAAAACAAAGATTATGACAACTGCAAGTTTTAACACATTTAGAGTGGATGGAGAAAGAATTGAAATAGTTGACTATTTTTCTCTTCTGGGGTCAATAATCAATAACAAAGGAACTAGTAGTCCAGAAATACTGGATGAAGAGGAGTCACTCCTGGACAAATGACCACTCGGAGGACAATCAGCATGGCTCAGTGGAAAGAGCACGGGCTTGGGAGTCAGAGATCATGAGTTCGAATCCCGGCTCTGCCACTTGTCAGCTGTGTGACTGTGGGCAAGTCACTTAATTTCAATTCAATTCAATAGTATTTATTGAGCGCTTACTATGTGCACAGCACTGTACTAAGCGCTTGGAATGAACAAGTCGGCAACAGATAGAGACGGTCCCTGCCGTTTGACGGGCTTACGGTCTAATCGGGGGAGACGGACGGACAAGAACAATGGCGATAAATAGAGTCAAGGGGAAGAACATCTCGTAAAAACAATGGCAACTAAATAGAATCAAGGAGATGTACATTTCATTAACAAAATAAATAGGACTTCTCTGTGCCTCAGTTACCTCATCTGTAAAATGGGGATTAACGGTGAGCCTCATGTGGGACGACCTGATGACCCTGTATCTACCCCAGCGCTTAGAACGGTGCTCGGCACATAGTAAGCGCTTAACAAATACCAACATTATTATTATTATTATTATCACTGGGTCCAAGGAAACTGAGCTCTCCTCTCCCATTGTCAACTGATCCTTCCAAAAGTCTCAGAGCTCTATGGGAAGTCTCAGCCCCCTGTCCTGCTAACTCGAGTCCCTGCCTCTCTCTTCCCAAGCCACAGGACATCCCAGACCCCTTGGACAATTCAGTGGGAGGGGCTGAGGCTACCCCATAAAACGAGCTGCACCTCAGCAACTGCACATTCCTCATTAAGAAGGACAACTGGGAAGATGGCGAACAAGATACCTTTTATCCTTAAGGTGACCCCCAACCCCCACCAGGGCAGCATGGCACGTAGGTTCATCCTAATAATAAAAACAATAATAATGGTATTCGTTAAGCACTTACTTTGTGCCAGGCACTGTATTCATTCGTTCAATCCTATTTATTGAGAGCTTACTATGTGTAAAGCACTGTACTAAGCGCTTGGGAGAGTACGATACCACAGTAAACAGACACGTTCCCTGCCCATAAGAAGCTTTCAGTCTAGAGTAGGGAAACAGACCTAAATACAACTAACTAAATTACAGTTACATAAAGTGCTGTGGAGCTGGGAGTGGGGATACTTAAGTGCTGTGGGGCTGGGAGCGGGGGAAGAGCAAAGAGAACAAGTGAGGGTGATGCAGAAGGGAGTGGGAGTTGAGGAAAGGGTGGCCTTAATCTGTCCGAGAAGGCCTCTTGGAGGAGATGTGTCTTCAATAAAGCTTTGAAGCAGAGAGTAATTGTCTATCGGATTTGAGAAGGGAGGGCGTTCCAGGCCAGTGGCAGGATAGGGGCTAGGGATCAGCAGTGAGATAGACGGGATCAAGGCACAGTGAGAAGGTTAGCACCAGAAGCGAAATGTGAGGGCTGGGTTGTAGGAGAGAAAAACGATGAGGTAGGAGGGAGCAGGGTGCTGGAACATATAGAGCCAATGGTGAGAGGTGTTTGAAGCGGAGTTGGATGGGCAACCACTAGAGTTTTTTGAGGAGCAGGGTGACATGTGCTGACTCTTTGCCTGGGTGGATACAAGCAAATCAAGTTGGACACAGTCCCTGTCCCTTGTGGGGATTATAGTCTCAATCCCCATTTTACAGATGAGGGAACTGAGGCAAAAATTTTGGTGCTTGACCCAAGATGGGTCTTGGATAGGTGTCCCTGATCTTCTAAAATAAATATAATTATAATGATACTTATGGTATTTGTTAAGCGCTTATTGTGTGCCAAGCACAGTTCTAAGCACTCTGGTAGATACAAGATAATTAAATTGTCCCACGTGTGGCTCACAGTCTTAATCCCCATTTTACAGATGAGGTAACTGAGGCGCAGAGAAGTTAAGTGGCTTGCCCGAGGTCACACAGCAGACAAGTGGTGGAGTTGGGATTAGAACCCACATTCTCTCACTCCCAAGCCCGTGCTCTTTCCTCTAAGCCACGCTACTTCTGTGGGAGAGGATTTCTTCAGGCCTGCTGGACCTCTGTTAGGATCCTTTACTTTCAGGAAAGAGAAGCAGCGTGATCTAGAGGATAGAGAATGGACCTGGGAGTCAGGAGGACCTGGGTTAGAGTTCTGGCTCCTCCAACTGTCTCTTGTGTGACCTTGAGCAAGACTGACTTCTGTGCCTCAGTTACCTCAACTGTAAAATGGGGATTAAGACTGAGCTCCATGTGGGACAGGGACTGGGTCTAACCCCATTTGTTTAAATCTACTCCAGTGTTTTGTATAGGACTTGGCACATAGTAAGTACTTAACATACCATAAAAAAGAAGATTCCGGAGTTCTAGAAATTGGAAGTTCTGGCTTCAGTTAGCATGCGCAGCAGAAAAGTAGACAGGAAAGATACATATAATTGTACTAGCCTATGATAAATGGGTTATTGGTTGTCTAAAAATGGGCAGTGAACAATTTAATAAAATCTATCAATAGTATTGAGCACTTGTGTGTAGAGCGCTGTAAGCATTTGGGAGAGTACAATACAACAGAGTTGTTAGACACGAGCTGATTAACAGAAAAATCACACAACAAAACTCGGTAATGTTGAGAAGCAGCATGGCCTTAGCGGATAAAGCACCGGCCTGGGAGTCACAGGACCTGGGTTCTACTCCCATCTGCCCTGTCTGCTATGGGAACTTGGGCAAGTACAATTTATGTGCCTCGGTTACCTCATCTGTAAAAAAATGGGGGTTAAAACGGTGAGCCCCATGTGGGACATGCACTGCCCAACCAGATTAACTTGTGTCTACCCCAGTGGCACATAGTAATCACTTTTAGACTTCCTTTTCCACTTGTCTTGAATAATCCAAGCACAGATATTCTGTGTCTGAGACTAAAAGACCAGAGGAAAACATTCCAGAGCATCAGGTAGACATTTCAAAGTCTGAGTACCTGTGCATAAACCAAGACGTGAACTGAAGAAGCTGCGTGGCCTAATAGAGATTGCACAGACCTGGGAGGAGGCTGCTTAAACCGACAATTTATGACTTGAAGAAGCATGTGGCCTAGTGGAAAGAGCACCGATCTGGGTGGCTTCCCCACTTGCCTACTCTGGGGCTTTGGGCAATTCACTTAACTTTACTTGCTTCCTTATCTGTAAAATGGGGATTTAATACTTGTTCTCCCACCCATTCAGATTTTGAGCCCTGTGTGGGGCAGGGACTGTTCAGTCTGGTTGTTTCTAACCCATTCTACAGTAGGGAAGAGAAAAAAAATCGTATTTAACATAACATATTAGCATATTTAAAAGAAGGCTAGAGACCAGGAAAGTGTGACAGTATTTACTTTTTGTTCCCTTTGTCTCTGGAATCACCAAAAGTCCAAGGAGACTTGAAAGACGGAAGACCGGCTAGACAATTGATGAACAAGTTTTCCTGCTCCAGGCTACGGAGCACTAGAAAATTGAAGGATTCCTTCATAGGTACTCAGAGCACTGGCCAAAACCCAACAAACTGGATTTACTTTAACATCTCCTGCAAAGTTCTGGGCTCAGGAAAAACCCTGGAGCACATTTCCAAAGTCCCAACAAAGAGTGCAAACTTGACTTCCAGGCAGAGGAGACATCAGAGGAGAGGAATTTGGAAATTGAAAATGATTTCAATTTCATGACATAAATTTGAGAAACTCAGCCAGCCACCATAGCTTGTGTAAAACTTGTCTGAGTGGTGTGATTAGGGACAGGGATTCAACGTTGCCTGATGTCTCATGTCTGGGGCATTTATTCAGAGCAGAAAGTGATTCCATACTGATGTATCTGTTCTCATTGGTGAAAAATATAGTGAATATACTTGGTATTTGAAAATCTGGGATCTGGGATGCATTCCATATGTTGTAGGTAACCAGCAGATAAATGAGATTATTTCACAGGTAAATTTATCAGCATTCAGAACAGTGCCTGGTACATGGTAAGCAGCGTGGCTCAGTGGAAGGAGCCCAGGCTTGGGAGCTGGAGGTCATGGGTTTGAATCCCGGCTCTGGCGCTTGTCAGCTGTGTGACTTTGGGCAAGTCACTTAACTTCTCTGTGCCTCAGTTACCTCATCTGTAAAATGGGGATTAAGACTGTGAGCCTCAAATGGGACAACCTGATTACCCTGTATCTACCCCAGTGCTTAGAACACCGCTCTGCACGTAGTAAGCACTTAACAAATACCAACATTATTAAAAAATACCATAATAATTATTTTAAGTGTAGGGTGTGAGAGCGGACCAAGATGAGAACATGAAGGAGTGATAAATTTCTTCCAAAGCGATGTGGACACAGGATTGGAAGGTATTTTCAGCATTTACAGCTCCCTTTTCCTTGATCAAAAATCCTCCAGGCTTTGGTCTCAGTAAGGTAGGTCTTAGGGTGTTCAGTAGACAATAAGCTCCTTGTGAGGAGGATTTGCAGCTACCAACTCTATTGCGTTGTACATTCCCAAGCACTCCAGAGACCAATGATACAGAAGTTTGTTTTTTTTTTCTTATGTAGGCCAGAAGCCACCAAACATGGCGTGAATGTCAGTGAAATGGAAGTTCTTATAGGCTTCGTCTTTCCACTTAACGGTAATAGCGGTATTTGAGAAGTGCTGACTATATAAGTACTGCAGGATAGTTAGAATAGACATAGTCCCTGTCTCACATGCTTGCTTACACTCTAAGGGGGAGGGAGAGCAAGCAGCAAGACAGAACATTACCCTGAGTTCTTTATGAATCCCTCACTACGGAAAACTCTGTGCAATAAATTCTCTCTTGACCAGCCACAAATTGGCAAGCCAACCATTTCTTCCAACATCACTGAGTTGCCCTACCTACTTGAAACTGTACCCTTTAAGCACTTGATATTCATTCCCCCCTCAACATTTACGCACCTGACCATATTGTTTAGACTGAAAGTTCACTTGGGTCAAAAAATGTACCTACCAAGTGTGCTATATCCTAATCTCCCAAGTGCCAAGTATAATGTTCTGCACACGGTAAATTCTCTGTAAATATCATGGATTGAGTCATAGTTTATTTTATTGTCCAACTCCCCCTCAAGACTGTAAAGCTCTTAGTGGGCAGAGAACGGGTCTACCAACTCGGCTGTAGTATAGTCTCCCCAGCACCTAGTACAGTGTTCTGGACACAGTTATTATTCAGGAAACGCCAATGCTTCTCTACAGTTTGATACATAGTCACAAGAACATTCCCTAAAGGCTTTTCACCCCAGAACACATGGGGAAAACACAGGCTACAGAAGACCTCACCTCATTTTTCTTCATGGCATAAGGTCTCCTTTGTTCTCGTCTGTCCGTCTCCCCCGGTTACACCGTAAGCCCGTCAAAGGGCAGGGACTGTCTCTATCTGTTACCGATTTGTACATGCCAAGCGCTTAGTACAGTGCTCTGCACATAGTAACCGCTCAATAAATACTACTGAATGAATGAATGAACCTCACTGTTGGCTTACAACTTCTTTCCATAGGACAGGATAAAACTTTTTCAGAGGGAAAAAGTCTCAAGGTGCTAATAATTTTCTTTGACCAGTCCGACAGATGACACTAAAACCTCTTCAGGCCTACGCTAACCACTATCCCCTCCAACTAGGGCTCAAGATAGAGCAGCATTCTATTTAAATGCTGATGGAGACTCTTCCATCCGGCAAGCTCCTTTACTCATTTGCTATTGATCTTCTGCCTGAGTTTTTTCTGTAACAGCCACTGTTAACTGGCACAGCTGGGTCAGTGAGTCACTGATCTGGGTCAGAAATTCCCAGTTCTTAGCATGGCTCGAGGTACTCAGAATTCGTCGCCATTCTGGGTAGAAGCAGTGATGTAATCAGATGCCGTTGCTTAGTTCAGGGATAGGACACGGTGATGTCGTCTTTATTTTTCTGAGGGAAGACAGCAGTTCACGGGTTCTACGTCTGACTCGAAGGGAGTCTGCTTGATTGGGGTGTCCAGAGGAATTAGCTTCTTGCGCCCTTCCCTGCAAATGGCACCAATTCAAAGGTTCAAGTAATTATGGCATTTGCAAAGCACTTACTATTCATTCAGTAGTATTTATTGAGCGCTTACTATGTGCAGAGCACTGTACTAAGCGCTTGGAATGTACAAATCGGCAACAGAATGTACTATGTACCAGGCACTACACTAAGCTTTAGACGGTAAGCTCACTGTGAGCAGGGAATGTTGTCTTTTTTATTGTTCATTTCATTCATTCAATCGTATTTATTGAGCGCTGGCTGTGTGCAGAGCACTGTACTAAGCGCTAGGAAAGTACAATTCGGCAACAATTAGAGATAGTCCCTACCCGATAAGGGGCTCGCAATCTAGAATGGGGGAGACGCAACAAAACAAAGCAAGCAGACAGGCAATATTGTTATATTGTGCTCTCCCAAGCACTTAGTACAGTGCTCTGCACACAGGAAGTGCTCAGTGAATACGATCGACTGACTGACTGGAGTAGAAACAAAGCAGTCGGGTTGGACACAGTCTAAAGTCGAGAAGCTGCATAACCTAATGGAAAGAGCACAATCCTGGAAGTCAGAGAGGCCTGAATTTTAATCCTGATGCCATTGCCTGTTTGCTATGAGACCTTGGGCAGTCACTTAACTCCTCTGTCCCTCAGTTACCTTATCTGTAAAATGGGAATTAAGACTGTGAGCCCCATGCGGGACATGGACTGTGTCCAACCTGATCGGCTTGTATCTACCCCAGTGCTTCGTACAGTGCCTGGCATATAGTAAGCTCTTAACAAATGCCATTCAAAAAAATCCCAATTCTGGTGTCAAAGGCTGGGCTTTGAATGCACAGTGTCAGAGAGGATTTGGTTTATTTTATGGTTGCATCAGCAGCTTCAGGATAGAGGTCAGGGGTTTGGCAAATTAAACCAAAGTGGTCTTTGGAATGCTAAATAACTCCACTTAGATTAGCATATTTGGAATGCTAAATAACTCCACTTAGATTAGCATATTTTGAACACATAATCAGCAGGACTAATTCTCTGGAGAAGACGCTATTGCTAGGAAAAGTCCAGGGAAAATGTGGAAGAGGCAGACCGGCAACTAGATGGTTAGAGACCATAACGACGATAACGGAAGAACCGTTAGAAGGTTGTGGATTATGGCAGAGGACGGGATGTGCTGAAGACAGTATATCCATGGAGTCTCTAGGAATCGGAAATGACTCGATGGCACTTAATAATAATAGGATTACTTCAGAGCGGCCATTTTAGCAGACAGTGTGGACAGATGCTTACAATATCAAGATATTAAGGGAATACTATTTCCCCAGAGATTTAAAGTAAAATAGAGAGGCAGGAGAGCTCCTCTTTTGCAGTGCTGCATAAATAATTCCATTTCCAGTCAATGCTTTGTAATAATAATTATGGTATTTATTAAGCACTTACTATGTGCCAGGCACTGGTCATTTAATCATATTTATTGAGCGCTTACTGTGTGCAGATCATTGTACTAAGCTCTCGAAGCACTGAGGTAGATACAAGTTCATCGGGTTGGGTATGGTCCCTTTCCACATATGGCTCACAGACTTAATCCCCATTTTAAAGATGAGGGAATTGAGGCACAGAGAAGTTAAGTGACTTACCCAACTTCACACAGCAGACAAGAAGGCAGGCGGGAAGGTGTCAGTAAAGCAGGGTGGGGCTGCTCAGGAGAGGCCTTGGGTGGAGACCACCCTGAAGTCTTGAGGACCGTCAAACCCCCCCCCCCACCCAAATCTAGTTTGCAACAAGCCCACAGGGAGCTAATTCTGGAATTAGGGCAGGGAAATTTCTCCTGAAAATTGGTATCAATCACATTTATTGAGTGCTTACTGTGCAGAACACTATACTAAGCATTTGGGAGATAAGACTGTAAGATCGTGCGGGCAGGGAACAGGTTAATATTGTTATATTGTACTCCCCCGAGGGCTTAGTACAGTGCTTTGCACACAGTAAGAGCTCAATAAATATCACTGACTGCCACTATAACACATTCCCTGGCCACAACTTATGGTTTCCCTTCGGCTACTGTTCTCTCTTCTGTGGGTATGGGAATGGAAGCGAGGGGTGCAGTCTGGATGAGGGAATACCTAAAAGGTCAAAGCAATGAAAGGCCAGATCTGTGGGCATGAGGGGGTCTCCGACGTTTCTCTGGGACCTCCCAAGTGGGAAGGGGAATCAAGGTGTCTGGACTGTAAGCCCGTCGTGGGCAGGGAATGTGGCCATTTATTACTATGCTACACTCTCCCAAATGCTTAGTCCAGTGCTTTGCACACAGTAAGTGCTCCATAAATGTGAATGAATGAATGAATGAATGAATGAATGGACTGTAATGAGCCACTGCCATTCCAGTGTTTTTTACCCTTCACTCCTCCAGGGCTTGGTAGCAACTGTCATGAAATGAGTCCCTCCTTGGGGTATTAAAACACCAGCTGCAGATAAGCCTCTAAATCCACTGATGTTTGATTGCATCATTGAAACGACACCCATCGGATTTGCCTCATTTGTCCTGATGAAATTCCTGTCACTTTTCCCTATAAATAATTCAGGTAAATGGCAGTGGTCTCTATACTCCTCTCCTCACACTCCACCTCAGGGATTTATGGGGGGGGAGTGGGGGTGGGGAGGGTCAGCACTCTTGTTACACGAAGCCTTAGAATTGGGATCAAAAACTGGGTCAGGTCCTTTCCTGTCAAAGTCTTCCTTCCCGGAAAAACAAAATGAACAACCCTTCCCCCCTCCCCCCAAAAAACTGGTTTATAAGTATGTGAATTTGAAGGGTGGTTTTACCAAATTGATTCCCCGAACAAAGAAGGAATAAAATGTGGAGGATTCTATCATCCAAAACATAAGGCAAAACATTCCCAGGGTTTTAAAAGGGTTCATCAAATCCCCAGCACACAACTGACACCTTCCAGAATGCTGAGGAGGAAGTGACATTGCTTGCATCACCCAAAGTCTGAAACGAATCCAGCATTTCCATTATAAAGCCACTAATCCAACAAGAAAGTCTAGATAAACTAGAACAAAGAGGTGGCCGTGAAAAGGCTGTGTTTGAGGACTGAGCGGTGTGATTTTAACCAAAAGACAAAAGCCCTGATAAATCTAGAAGATGTGTGGCCTGTCACTGAGTCTTGTTGCTGACATACTAAACCGGCGTTATCGAGTGCTGTGGAGTACAGAGCACTGTAGAGGCAACTTGGAAGAGTACAAGCAGTGTGGCCTAGAGGACAGAGACTGTGAGCCCATCGTTGGGCAGAGATTGTCTCCATCTGTTTCTGAAATGTACGTTTTAAGCGCTTAGTACAGTGCACTGCACAAAGATAGAACAATAAATACGATTGAATGAATGAATGAATGAAAGAGTACAGGTCTGGGAGTCAGAGGATGTGGGTTCTAATCCCGGCTCTGCCATTTGTCTGGTGTGTGACCTCGGGCAAGTCAGTTAACTTCTCTATGCCTCCGTTCCCTCATCTATGACCTACTCAGGCTATGATCCTCATGAGGGACCTGATTACCTTGTACCTACCCCAGTATTTAGTACAGTGATGGGTACATTATAAGCACCCCTATGCGGTTATTTTATTTTAGAACTAGTAATAGTAGGAGTGATGAAGTGATCGTATCACAATTAAGTAAGAGGTTCAGCTTCTGTCTTCTAGGAACGCATAGTCTTACGTGGTACCTGAGTTACATCAATCAATCAATTATATTTATTGAGCATTTACCAGGTTCAGAGAACTGGACTAAACACTTGGGAGCGAGTACAGTATAACAGAGTTGGTAGACACATTCCCTGCCCACAGTAAGCTCACAAGCTCTTAGAGGGGGAGAGAGAAATTAATAGGAACAAATAAATGACGGATATGGACATAAGTGCTGCGGGGCTGAGGGAGGGGTGAATAAAGGGTGCAAATCCAAGTGCGAGGGCGATGCAGAAGCGAGGGGGAGAAGAGGAAATGAGGGCCTAGTCAGGGAAGGCCTCTTGGAGGAGCCGTGCCTTCAAGAAGGCGTTGAAAGTGGGGAGAGTGATCCTCTGTCGGATTTGAGGAGGGAGGATGTTCCAGAGGCAGGATATGGGGAGGGGTGGGAGGTGAGATAGAGGAGACGGAGATACAGCGAGTAGGTGGGCACTGAAGGAGTGAAGCGTGCGAGGTGGGTTGTAGTGGGAGAGGAGTGAGATGAAGCAGGAGAGGGCGAGGCGATTGACCGACTTAACGCCGATGGTGAGGAGTTTTTGTTTGAGGCGGAGGTGGATGGGCAACCTCTGGAGGTTCTTGAGGGGTGGGGAAACGTGGACTGAATGGTTCCGTGGAAAGATGATCTGAGCAGCAGAGTGGAGAATGAATTGAAGTGGGAGAGACAGGAGGCAGGGAGGTCAGCAAGGAAGCTGTAGTACAACACGATTGGCTGGTTTTCACAGCTATTGCTGTCTACATCCATTTTTCCCCCTTTTAGATTGGGAGCTCCAGGTGGGAAGGAATCGGGTCTCCCCCGATAATCTTCTTCTTACTCCGGCACCCGTGGAGTGGTTAGCGCATTGTAAGTGTTCACAATAATGGCATTTTCTCTAGGCAATAAGCTCCTCTCTAGACCATCAGCTCCTTGTGCCTTGTAGGCAGGGAATGTGACTCCTGACTCTGTTGGATTATACTCTCCAAGTGCTTAGTACAGGGCTCTGCACACAATAAGTGCTCAATAAATACCACTGATAGATGGATTGCTAAATTTATTTTGTGCCAAACTTTGTAAAAAGCACTAGGGTAGATACATGACATCTAGGTTGGTCACAGTCCCTGTCCTATACAATAATAATGATGGTATTTGTTAAGCGAGACTCACAATCTAAGGGGGAAGGAGAACTGATATTTAATCCCCATTTTTCAGAAAGGGAAACAGAGGCACCGAGCAGTGAAGTGACTTGCCCAAGGTTATACAACAGTCAAGAAGACCAGCCAGGGCTAGAACCCAGGTCTCGTGACTCCCAGTTCTGTGTTCTTTCCTAAGTCTCTGCTTTTTTTTTACTAAATGTAATAATAATAATAATAATGTTGGTATTTGTTAAGCGCTTACTATGTGCCGAGCACTGTTCTAAGCACTAGAGTAGACACAGGGGAATCAGGTTGTCCCACGTGGGGCTCACAGTCTTAATCCCCATTTTACAGATGAAGTAACTGAGGCACCGAGAAGTTAAGTGACTTGCCCAAAGTCACCCAGCTGACAAGTGGGCTAGCCGGAATTCGAACCCATGACCTCTGAGTCCAAAGCCCGTGCTCTTTCCACTGAGCCACGCTGCTTCTCTATCCCAACTAAGTTAAGTCAGAAATCCCCGCCACGAGCGGTGAGTCTCTGACTTGTCCTAGTCGATTTAGGAACTAAAGAAAAATCAGCATAAGTATGGCAAAAAGCAAATTTGATTTCCAAAATGTTTTAGTCTCCCAGGCCCACGGGAACCTCAGAACGGGCAGTTGTTTCTCGAATCACTTGTCTATTTAACTTTGATTTGAACAGTAGACCAGAAGTCATGTTTGCTTTTTCATTTACACAGCCCGAAACTACCTATTCATGCTCTGCAAATATTAGTAATGGTAATTTTAAGCACGTTCCTATCCACTCCTGACCTACTAGAGAAGCAGCGTGGCTCCATGGAAAGAGCCCGGGCTTGGGAGTCAGAGGTCATGGGTTCGAATCCCGACTCTTCCTCTTGTCAGCTGGGTGACTGTGGGCAAGTCACTTCACTTCTGTGCCTCAATTCCCTCATCTGTAAAATGGGGATTAAGACTGTGAGTCCCATGTGGGACTACTTGATTTCCTTGTATCTACCCCAGAACTTAGAACAGTGCTTGGCACATAGTAGACGTCTAACAAATGCCATCGTCATTATTACTATTATGGCCGACTCTGCTCTACACACAGTAAGAGCTTAATAAATGCCACTGATTAAGAATTAAGAGGGACAGCTGACTTGACAGCACACATCCTTACTGTTCCTATTGTTGATCTTTCCTTATGTATCCGTCACCGGCCCCGTGACCTCTCAATTCTTAATCAGTGGTATTGACTGAGTGCTCACTGTGTGCAGAGCACTGTACTAAGCGCTTGGGACATTGATAGACATTGATCTCTGCCCATGAGGAATTTACAATCTAGTGAATTATTTTTCATTCTGAAATTGTGATCCCCCTGAGGGGCAGGACCTTGCCTTGAATCTCACCTGCGCATTCTCAGTAAGCATCATTAATACTACTAGTAGGAGAAAGAAGAGTAAGAGGGATGAAAAGAAGAGTCACTTGGCAAAAATTTCAGTTCTGTATATCCCCCTTCCTCGACGGTTCTGAATCACTTCCATTAGAAAACCCGGACAAGGTTGTCTGCTAACGCACAGACGGGCAAACTCAACTTGGCATCTGAACAGTCGAGCTGTGTCGGTGCCGCTTGAATCGCTGCCAACAGTTAATATCTGGAATCAAAACTTAAAGAGCACCTCTCTTAATGGTGCCTGATTCCGCACAAAGCGCGAGATGAGAGAGCCCTTGCGACGCATGTTGGCCAATAAGCACGAATGAATGAAGGGGATGTACCAGGTGGCAGAACATGGGTTATTAGCCTAAGCTATTGAACGGTATCTAATTGTCCCAGCTACAATCGCAGCATTAGCTGAATAAGCCAAAAGGAATCCAATCCTGAGCAGATATAGAACCAAAGCATTCGAAATACAGTCTCCTTCTCTTTAATCTTTTCTCCCTCCCAGACTCCACATCAGACGGACCTCAGCTCTCTCCACATATATAGTCCTCCGAAAATTTAACCTCTCTAGCCATCTAACCAATTGTTATAATAATAATAATGGTATTTAAGTGCTTACTATGTGCAAGGCACTGTACTAAGCCCTGGGGTAGATGCAAGCAAATAAGGTTGAATACGGTCCCTGTCTCCCGTGGGGCTCACGGTCTCAAATCCCCATTTTACAGCTGAGGTAACTGAGACCCAGAGAAGTAAAGTGACTTGCCCAAGGCCACACAGCAGACAAGTGGAGGAGCTGGGATTAGAACCCATGACCTTTTGACTCCCAGGCCCGTGCTCTATCCATTATGCCACGCTGCTTCTGCGTATGCGTTTGTTATATTGTACTCTCCCACGGACTATACGGTAAACTCTCAGTAAATACGATTGATTTGATTCTAAACTACCAACTCTGCTATACTGTACTCTCGCGGGCGCTTAGTGCCGTGCTCTGCACACAGTAAGCACTTAATAAATACCACTGATGATAAACTACTCCAGTTGCCATTCTAACAATAATAATAATCACACTGTTTGCTAGGCATTTACTATGGGCCAAGCACTGTGCTAAGCTCTGGGGTCGTTGAACTGTAAGCAGATCGGACATAGTCCGGACACAGACTCTCCCCTCCTTCAAAGGCTTTTTGAAGGCACATCTCCTCCATGAGGCCTTCCCTAAGTCCTCCTTTCCTCCTCTCCCACTCCCTTCTGCGTCTTCCTGACTCGTTCCCTTCGTTCATCGCCCCCCACCAAGCTCCACAGCACTTATATCCATATCTTTCATTTATTTATTTACATTAGTGTCCGTCTCCCGCTCGAGACCGTAAGCTCACCGTGGACAGAGAATGTGTGTTTATTGCTGTATTCTCCCAAGCGCTCAGTACAGTGCTCTGCACACAGTAAGCACTTAATAAATACCATTGACTGACTGACTGACTGATTGGATACAGTCCCTGTCCCTCATGGGACCCAACTCCTCAAAGCACTGGTCAGAATTGGAACTGATGCCCTATGGCCCATGACATTGAGTCTGACAAGGTGTAACTGGTGACATTTACAGTACAATTTTTCCAGACCTTGTGTGTGAGTTGAAGTTGCCGGATGTTTAAGCGATGTGTCCGTCTAATAAGTCTTCAAGAACAGTTTGATGGTGGCCCTTTGAGCGGCTGAAGGGGCTAAAATATAGTTTTCTCTGATCTACTGCTTGAAAATACAGAGCTGGAAATCTCTCTAGAAATATATCTCCTTAAAGGACCAGTCTAATTCAAAGAGGAGCTTACACATGATGAAATATGAAAAAACGCTATTAATGAACAGTCACAGGGACTGCTTGCTCACAGAAGTGGGACCCCCATCATTGATTCTGGTGCAGGTCACTTTGTTCACCCAGAAAGCAAAAATCAAGCTGACATAGTAATGAACCGGAGAGAAGCCGGGGGCCTAGACACGTGAGGTGGCCTTTAGTTTGTGAGGAAGGGTTGGAGCCTAGAAATAATGGGGAGGTACAAAACTGACAAGACTTGGTGACAGACTGAATTTGGGGGTTAAAAGAGGGCCGGAGTCAAGGATTTAGCAGGGATGTGGACTTAGGAGGCAGGGAGATGATAGGAAAGTTTCTGGAGGAGAGGATTTAGGAGGGAAGATGAGGAGTTCTACCTCTATCAAATGACAAGAAATTCTAATTTCTTTACATTAGAAATGACTTTCCACTTTCTTATTTGCTTCATTTTAATTGTCTATACATTTCCTGTGGCTTTGCAAACAGGAAGCTGAATCTTGCTTGAGAAGCATGCCAAGAAAATTACTCTGCCTTGTGCAAGTGGGAGAGTGATTTTCCATAGCTTCTGAGAACGTTGGCTTTTTCCAAAGCTTCTGGGCAAGTCGTTACCTTTTATCAATGCAAAGTCTCAAATTATCTGCTAGAGTTTTTTCCGTCTTTTTCTTCCACGGTGGGTAAGTGGGTTCAGGGCCAGCAGACGTGATTCCAGTCAATCAGTGACTGCTGTGAATTCTTTAAGGGGAAACAGTTTAAAACCAGTCTGGTTATCTGGAAATTCTCTGCTCTCTAGGGACAGCAAACGCTCAGCTCAAACAATTGTGTGAGTGTTTGTGCGTGGGTGTGTATGTGCTCCACAATAATGCTGGGTGAGCAAAGTAAAAAACTGAGCTCCAAATCAATCGATCAATTGTATATATCGAGCAACTATCTGTTGATCGTATTGAGCACCTATCGAATGTATGCTACTGTTGTATAACAAAAGCCAGGCAAACGTTCCTGCCCTCAAGGAGCTTACTATCTAGTGGGGGAAATCAGACAAAAAATATTTACAAATAGTGGAAGCAGGAGTAAGAATAAAGAAACAACCAAAATATCAAAAATGTGTGTGAAGATGGGGCACAGCTATAACAGGATGGAAGAGTTAAATAATTATGACTATGAAAATAAATAACTGTGCATACATATGTAACTTGTGATGCTACTTGGGGCCTGTGAATTAACCTGGGAAGGATTTGGGGGAAAGAATTTTACCAGTCCTTCATTTCCCGAGTGGATTCATTCATTCATTCAATCGTATTTATTGAGCGCTTACTGTGTGCGGAGCACTGAACTAAGCACTTGGAAAGTACATTTCAGCAACAAATAAAGACAATCCCTGCTCACAACGGGCTCACAGACTAGAAGGGTGGGAGACATATCAAAACAAGGAAACAGGCATCAGTACCATCACTATACCTACCTTGTATGTACTCTGGTGCTTAGAACTGACATTCAAATGTATTTATTGATCACCTTGATTCTATTTATTTGCTATTGTTTTAATGAGATGTTCATCCCCTTGATTCTATATGTTGCTATTGTTTTTGTCTGTCTCCCTGATTAGACTGTAAGCCTCTCAAAGGGCAGGGACTGTCTCTATCTGTTACCGATTTGTACATTCCAAGCGCTTAGTACAGTGTTCTGCACATAGTAAGCGTGCAATAAATACTATTGAATGAATGAATGAATGAGCAGCAGTGTATCTGTGGAAGGGCCACATTTGCTACTGAATGAATGAATGAATGAATGAATGCAGAGCACTTTACTAAGCACTTGTAGAGTACAATTTGGCACCAGAGACAATCCCTACCCAACAACGGGCTCACGGTCTAGAAGGGGAGAGACGGACAATAAAACAAAACAAGTAGAGAGACTTCAGTAGCATCAATAAAAATAAATAGAATTATAGATATAGTAACTTCATTAATACAATAAATAGAATAATAAGTATGTACATATATACACAAGTGCTGTGGGGCGGGGAAGGGGTAGAGGGAGTCGGGCTATGGGGAGGGGAGGAGGAGCAGACGAAAAGGGGGCTCAGTGTGGGAAGGCCTCCTGGAGGAGGTGAGCTTTCAGGGCTTTGAAGGTGGATGCTATTTGTAATTCCCATTAACTTTATCAACCTCTGAAGTCTTCCCACCAAATGTTGCCACAAATCCTAGGAGAACCCCTCTAGACTGTAAGCTCATCACAGGCAGGAAAAGCGTGTAGCAATTTTGTGGTACTGTGCTCCCCCAAGCTATTAGTACAGTGTTCTTCACACTGTAAATGCTCAGTAAATACAATCGATCTAGTGATCCCGGGAGGTTGAGAAAAGAGATTCATGAACTGTAGGGAAAAGTAAAGAATAGTTACAAGGCTAAAAATGTTCGCATAAATTAATGGGTGATAGGATCTAAAAGGGCTGTTGTAATGTACTCTCCCGAGTCTTAATACAGTGCCGTTCACACGCTAAGTGCTCAATAAATACCAGTGATTGATTGCTTGATTTAGGCTTGGTTTTTTATTTAGTTTGAGCCACTCAATTCTAAACAGAAAATTCCTTCTCTGAGGCTATCAATGAAAATTCAAACGCGCCAGCAGAGCTTCAGTACTGTCTCACTCCTTATCAAGAAATTCAGGGAAGACTTTGAAGTGTAGAAGGCCTAACAATAGATTACTAATGAACAAGTGTTTGGGGTTTGGCCGTCTTTCAGGCCTCTAAGGCCTTAAACCTCACAAAAACATTTTTAATATCGGTTAATCCTTGATAAGGAGGATGATTTTTTTTTTTCCTTTTCAGAAGTAAAAATAAATTTACTCTTGTTCTGGAGATAAGCTTTTTTTCAGAAAGTGTGATAGGGCAGGGCCTCAAACCTTAGACCACAATGTGTTGGCTTTGTGAAAAGACAGAAACAACAGGAACCCTAAGGTGTGAAATATCTTTACTTACAGGTTATTTTCCTCCATCCAAGAGAGCCAGGAGGCCTGATAACACTGTCTCTTTGTTCGGGATTCTGGGCTGCTTGCCATGCTCAAGAACAGCCCATAGCCAGAGCAGATCAGGACAACAACAAAGTCTTGAACTTTTTTTTTTTTTTATAGTATTTGTTAAACTCTTACTTTGTGCCAGGCACTGCTCTGACTGCCAGGATAGATGCAAGGTGATCAAGTTGGACACAATCCCTGTGCCATATGGGGCTCAGAGTTTTAATCCCCATTTTACAGATGAGGTAACTGAAAGCCAGAGAAGTTACAGTCTCTGTACAATCTCTGTCCCACATGGGGCTCACACTCTGAGCCATTATATGGAAGAGGAAACCGATGCCTAGAGAAGTTAAGCGACTCGCCCAACGTCACACAGTGGTAGAGTTGGGTTTAGAATCCAAATCCTCTGACTCTTAGGCCTGTACTTTTTTTTAATATGTGATACATTTTTAAGCACTTTACTAGGAGCCAGATAGTGTTCTAAGCACAGGAGTAATGATGATAATAATATTTATGGCATGTGTTAAGTGCTTACTATGTGCCCAACACTGTACCAAGCTCTGGGTAGGTGCAAAATAATCAGGTTGGACATGGTCCCTGTGCCCCATGGGGCTCATAGACTAAGTAGGAGGGAATAGGCCAGTAGCCACGCTACTGCTCCTTTGGGGGAAAGGGCAAGAGTTTCCAAGTAGCCAACCAATGGTCCAAGCTTTCCTATTCCAACCCAGCCCACACACATCGCTCCTCTAATGCCAACCTTTTCACCGTACCTCCATCTCGTCTATCTCGCCCTCCTCCCGCCTCTGGCCCGGAACGTCCTCCCTCCTCATATCCAACAGTCACTCTCCTTCTGTTCAAAGCTTTGTTGAAGGCACATCTCCAAGAGGCCTTCCCTGACTAAGCCCTCTTTTCCTCTTCTCCCACCCCCTTCTGCATCACCCTGACTTGCTCTATTTATTCACCACCCCCTACCCACAGCACTTATATGCATACCTGTAATTTGTTTATTTTCACTGATGTCCGTCTCCCCCTCTAAATTGTAATCTTGTTGTGGGCAGGGAATGTATCTGTTATTTTGTTACGTTATATTCTTCCAAGCACTTAGTACAGTGTTCTGCACACAGTAAGCGCTCAATAAAAACCATCGACTGGCTGACTGACTTTCAAGGGGAAACTACTTCTAAAAAGTTGTCCCCACCTTTAAAAGCTAAGCCAGTTTGGAAGTCAGCTCCGTGCCTTCGGTTTATAACCCAGAGCGCTGGATCTGTATAGATTCCGAATAGATGAGTCTCAGCACTTTTAAATTCAGCTCGATGATTCCCATGGCGTCTTGGATGCAAACCTGCAAAGCGACATGAGAGATGGCATGGTCCGGTGAATGAAGCGTGGGCCTGGGAATCAGAGGACCTGGATTCTATTCTGACCTCCTCCACTTTCATTCATTTAATCGTATTTATTGAGCGTTTACTGTGTGCAGAGCACTGTACCGTCCTCAACTGTAAAATGGGAATACCTGTCTCTCTCCTACTTAGACTGTGATGGCTATGTGGGACAGGGACTGTTTCTGCTCTAATGAACTTGCACCTTCCCCAGTGCTTAGAATAGCGTTTGACACATAGTAACTCCTAAACAAATACCATAAAAAAGCAACAGTAAGATCGCTCCCCATCAAGGAGTTTATAATCTCAGGCCCATCTGTTTCTCCTGGGTGGTCCCAAGGATATCTGGTAAGTGTTCAACCTGATTGGCCTATATCTACCCCACTGCTTAGAGCAGTGCTTGACGCACAGTAAGCACTTCAGAGATATTATCGTAAATCATATATTCAGTGTCTTCAGTGGCCACCCTTCATAAACCCATAGAAGTAGGAGGAGAAGGAGAAGAAAGAGAAGGATTGGTATGTATTACATGCCTACATTGTGTAAAGCACTTATTAAGCCATGTGAGCACAACAAGGGCATTGATTTAGAGGATGTGTGTAAAGTAGAAAATACCAGACCAAGGACTTAGACAAGTCCCTGGAAGCTGAGGGACTCAGAGTCCAGGAGAGAGAAGAGAAGGCAGGCACGCAGCAGCGGCACAGGAGAGAGTCGAGGACGGAAACTCGAGTTTACTGTGTGGAAGGCGGCAGTGGTCAACTACTTCAGTATTTTTACCAAGAAAACTCTCTGGATCCACTGCCAGAACAATTGCAGATGGAGAGCGAGGCGTTCTGGGACAGATGCGTCCGTGGTGTCGCTGTGGGTCGGAAATGACTCGACGGCACGAGACGAGTCTATTTATTTTATTAATGATGGGTATATATCTATTTATCTATTTTGATGATATTGATGCCTGGCTACTTGTTTTGTTTCGCTGCGTGTCTCTCCTTTTTAGACCGTGAGCCCGTTGTTGGGCAGGAATGGTCTCTAGACCAACGAGAAGCAGCGTGGCTCAGTGGAAAGAGCACGGGCTTTGGAGTCAGAGGTCATGAGTTCGAATCCCAGCTCTGCCACTTGTCAGCTGTGTGACTGTGGGCAAGTCACTTCACTTCTCTGGGCCTCAGTGACCTCATCTGTAAAATGGGGATTAAGACTGTGAGCCCCACGTGGGACAACCTGATTCCCGTGTCTACCCCAGCGCTTAGATCAGTGCTCTGCACATAGTAAGCGCTTAACAAATACCAACATTATTATTATCATTATTGTCTCTATCTGTTGCCGAATTATGCATTCTAAATGCTTAGTACAGTGCTCTGCACGTAGTAAGCGCTCAATAAATACAATTGAATGAATGAATGAAAGACAAGAGGGGGACACCACTGTTGTCCCAGAGTGCTTCACTGCTCCAGACGGAGCCATTCATGGTTCGAGTGACCATAATCCACAACTGTTCTGACTGATGGAAATGTTGGGGGGCGGGGTGGGGGAGGGAGAGGAGGAGGCCACCCCAGTTGCCAAGCAGGACCCCATCCAGTTGTGAGGGTATCCGACTGAGGGTCTCTGTCTATCCCCACCCCTTCCCATTTGATTTTCCATCAATTAAGTGCTTTACACATTGTTAGCATGTAATAAACACCAATACTCTTCTTTCTCTTCCCTCTCCTCTTTCTTCTCCTTCTCCTCCTCCTTATTTGGGTTTATGAAGAGGGGGCCGCTGAATATATGACATATGATGGTATTTGTTAAGCGCTTACTATGCGTCAAGCCGTGTTCGAAGCACTGGGGTAGATATAAGCCATCATATAAGCCCACGGTGGGCAGAGATTGTCTCTCTTTATTGCTGAATTGTACTTTCCAAGCGTTTAGTACAGTGCTCTGCACACAATAAGCACTCAATAAATATGATTGAACAAATGAATGGATATATCATATGATAAATGTCTGAAACATTTGCCTCAGAACCTGTTTACTTACTCAGAATAATAGTAATAATAATAATAACAATAGGTTTTTTAAGGCCTTACTAAGCAGCAAGCACTGTATTAAGTACAGGGATAGATACAATACAATCACATTAGACACAGTCCCAGTCCCTCACGCGGCTCACACTCTGAGGAGGAAGGAGAGCACATACTTTTTTCTTCTTTTCCTTTTCTCCCACTCCCTTCTGCGTCGCCTTGACCTTTATTCATCCCCCTCCCACCCCACAGCATTCGTGTCCATCTCCGTAATTCATTTATTGATATTAATGTCTGTCTCTGCCTCGAGACTGTCAGCTCACGTGGCCAGGGAATGTGTCATCTATTGTACTATTTCCAGCTCTTAGTACAGTGCTCTACACACAATAAGCATTCAATAAATACAATTGTCTGCCTGACCGACTGACAGGCATGCTGACTAAAACTTCCCTCTTTTTCCACTAGCCAACTCGGCCAATCTGGATTCCTGAGCTTTCTGAAAATGCAGCCACCAGATGTACACAGAGTCACAGTTGCCTGCTGTTCTATAAATGAATAACAGAGCTCATTCTCCACTATTTTTTATTTGGGCTCTTTATTATAGATCCCAGGTGCCTTTCACTCCGTAATAACTGAGCCGTTTTCAACCAATAATTTTAATTACAGCCTTTTCGGTCCCTCCCTCTAACTGTTCTTTGTTTCTCGTTCCATCCTCCCAGATTCCAGGTAGAGGAAAAGACGTCTATCGACGTACACTGCCGGCCTTCTTCAACGGGCATGCCTCTTTATGGTATCTCTTAAGCGTTTACTAAGCGCCGGGCACTGTAGTAAGTGCTGGGGTGGATACAAGCAAATCAAGTTGGACACAGTCCCTGTTCCACAGAGCTAACAGTCTTAATCCCCGTTTTATAAATGGGGGAACTGAGGCACAGAGAAGTTCAGTGACTGGCCCAAGGTCACAGAGCAGAAAAGTGGCGGGGCGAGGATTAGAATCCAAGTCCCGCTCTTTGCCCGAGGCCACTCTCCCAAGCAATTAGTACAATGCTCTAGAGAGACTAAGTGTTCAATTAATGACGCGGATATCTTTGAGCTACTTTTTTCTTCCAATTTAGGATTCACTGCCTTCGTAATAATAATGTTGGTAGTTGTCAAGTGCTTAGTATGTGCAGAGCACTGTTCTAAGTGCTGGGGTAGATAGAGGTAATCAGGTGGTCTCACGTGATGCTCACAGTCTTAATCCCCTTTTACAGGTGAGGTAACTGAGGCACAGAGAAGTCAAGTGACTTGCCCACAGTCACACAGCTGACAAGTGGCAGAGGCGGGATTCGAACCCATGACCTCTGACTCCCAAGCCCGGGCTCTTTCCACTGAGCCATGCTGCTTCTCTACTCCTTCATACTCCCCCCACGCCCTAAGAGGTCTTTCCTTCCTGTTTGCTCAGCCCTACCTGCCCCTGAGGGTTATCGTCGCAACTCCAGACCCAGTTGATCAGTCAGTGGTATTTATTGAGCACTTGCCTTGTACAGAGCACTGTACTAAGCACGTAGGAGAGTACAATACAACAGAGTTGGTAGGCACATTCCATTCCAGACATTAATATAAATAATTAGAGAAGCAGCATGGCTCAGTGGAAAGAGCCCGGGCTTGGGAGTCGGAAGTCACGGGTTCGACTCCCGGCTCCGCCGCTTGTCAGCTGTGTGACTTTGGGCAAGTCACTTCACTTCTCTGGGCCTCGGTTACCTCACCTGTAAAATGGAGATTAAGACTATGAGCCCCATGTGGGACAACCTGATCACCTTGTGTCCCCCAGTGCTTAGAACAGTGTTTTGCACATAGTAAGCGCTTAACAAATACCATTATTATTATTATTATTAAATATATTATGGCTATGTACATACGTGCTGTGTGCGGCTGAGAGCGAGGTGAATATAATAATAATAGTGGTATTTGTTAAGCGCTCACTACGTGCCAGCCACTGTGCTAAGTGCCGGGGTATGATACGATCTATAAAATGGGGATTGAGACTGTGAGCCCTGCGTGGGACAGGGACTGCGTCCACCCCGATCGGCTTGTATCCACCCCAACGCTTAGTACAGTGCCTGCCGCACAGTAAACACTTAATAAAATACCGTAGTTATTGTTATGATTATTAAAGGGGACAGATCCAAGTGCTTAGTCGACCCAGAAGAGAAAGGGAAGAGGGGAAATGAGGGTTTAACTGGGGAAGGTCTCTTGGAGGAGATGTGATTTTAAGAGGCCTTTGAAGGTGGAGAGAGTGGTGGTCCGTCAAATATGAAGGGGGAGGAAGTTCCAGGCCAGAGACAGGATGTGGGCAAGAGATCAACGGGGAAGCAGAAAGATCGAGATACGGTGAGTAAGTAGAGGCTGGTGTTAGAGGAATGAAGTGGGTTGGCTTGTAGGAAATCATGGAGTTAAGATAGGAGGGGGAGAGCTGATTGAGTGCTTTAGAGTTAGGAGTTTCTGTTTGATGTGAAGTTGGATTTTTTTTTTACGGTATTTGTGAAGCCCTTACTATGTGCCAGGCACTGTACTAAGTGCTGCGGTAGATGCCAGAGTGTCAGGTTGGACACAGTCCACATCCCACGTGGGGCTCAGAGTCTTAATCCCCATTTTATAAATGAAGGAACCGAGGCCCAGAGAAGTTAACTGATTTGCCCAGGGTCATGCGGCAGACAAGAGGTGGAGCTGGAATTAGAACCCAGGTCCTCTGCCTTCCAGGCCTGTGCTCTTTCTACTAAGCCACACTGCTCCAGTGGTCGGGCAATCGCTGGAGGTTCTTGAGGAGTAGGGAAACGTGATCTGAATTTTTTTTTTAGACAAATGAGCTGGGCAGAGGAGTGAAGTGTGGACTGGAGAGGGGAAAGACAGAAGGCAGGGAAGTCGGCGAAGAGGCCGATGCTCCTGTCAAGGCAGAATAACACCTCCAAACTGACAATTCTCAGTCCATTGATCCTTGCTTTTTCTAGACTCACTGTGGGCAGGGAATGTGTCGGTTACATTGGTAGGGTTGTTTTGTTTTTATGGTATTTGTTAAGTGCTTTCCATATGCCGGGCACTGTTCTAAATGCTGGGGTAGGTACAAGCTAATCAGGTTGGACGCAGTCTCTATCCCACACGGGGCTCGCCAGTCTTAATGCCCATTTTACAGTTGAGGTAACAGAGGCACAGAGAAGTCAAGTGACTTGCCCAAGGTCACACAGCAGACAAGTCACAGAGCCGGGAATAGAAGCCGGGTCCTTCTGACTCCCTGCCCTGTGCTCTATCCACTACGCCATGCTGCTAGGGGTTGCTGCACTGTACATTCCAAGCACTTAGTACAGTGCTCTGCACATAGTAAGTGCTCATTATATACGACTGAATGAATTGAATGCTAACTCTGCACTTATTACAATTCTCCAGACACTGAGTGTTGTAATCTCCTTGAGGACAGGGATTGCGTCTATTATCTCTTGTACTCTCCCAAGCGCTCAGGACAATACTCAGCACACCGTAGTTTGAAATCTCCTAGAGGACAGGGTTCATATCTACTAATTCACGTGGCTCAGTGGAAAGAGCCCTGGCTTGGGAGTCCGAGGTCATGGGTTCGAATGCCAGCTCTGCCACTTGTCAGCTGTGTGCCTGTGGGCGAGTCACTTCACTTCTCCGGGCCTCAGTTACCTCATCTGTAAAATGGGGATTAACTGTGAGCCTCACGTGATTCCCCTGTATCTACCCCAGCGCTTAGAACAGTGCTCTGCATATAGTAAGCGCTTAACAAATACCGACATTATTATTATTATTACCCTCCCAAGCACCCAGTAAAGTGTTCTGCACGTAGTAGTTTGTATCTTTCTTGAGGGCAGGAACTCTGTTGTACTCTCCCAGCACTTAGTCCAGTACACTGCACCAATTAAGAGCTCATTAAATGAAATGATGGTACTTGTTAGGCACTTCCTATATGCCAAGCCCTGTTCTAACTGCTGAGATAGAAGTTGATCAGGTTGGGTACAGTCTCTGTCCCACATGGGGCTCACACGCATCCCTTTTTTACAGATGAGGTAACTGAGGGACAGAGAAGTTAAGTGACTTGCTCAAGGTCAAAAAATAGGGGTGATTATTGCTATACTGGATGTTGAGGGAATTTACTGAAAAAGCAAAAGATTCGATCCCTATGCCCCACAAAAATTAGCTAGAGAGTCAGGAGATATTACTTTTAATAACCCTTAACCCTGACCTGGAGTTCAAACCACTGGATGATTTGGGAATCATTCCGGAATCTCATTCCTTTTTCTGTGGAAGCTTCAATCAGTCCATCAGTGGTATTTGTTGTGCACTTACTGTGTTCAGAGCCCGGTACTAAGCACTTGAGGAAGTATCTTGAATCCAATATAGTGCTTGGCACATAATAAGTGCTTAACAAATATTATTATTTGGAAAAGACCTCTTGGAGGAGATAGGATTTTAATAATATACGGAAGTATTTGTTAAGCCCTTAATATGTGTCAATCACTGCTCTAAGCACTGGGATAGATACAAGGTAATCATGTTGTCCCACGTGGGGCTGACGGTCTTCATCCCCATTTTACAGATAAGGTAACTGAGGCACAGAGAAGTTAAGTGACTTGCCTCAAGGCCCCACACCAGACAAGTGGCAGAGGCAGGATTAGAACCCATATCTCCTGACTCCCAAACCTGTGCTCTTTCCACTAAGCCACGCTGCTTCTTCTTCTTCTTTTAGACTGTTTAGACTATAAGCCCCATGTGGGACTGGGACTGTGTCCCACCTCATTCATTCATTCATTCAATAGTATTTATTGAGCGCTTACTATGTGCAGAGCACTGTACTAAGCGCTTGGGATGAACAAGTCGGCAACAGATAGAGACGGTCCCTGCCGTTTGACGGGCTTACGGTCTAATCGGGGGAGACGGACAGACGAGAACAATGGCACTAGACAGCGTCGAGGGGAAGAACATCTCGTAAAAACCGATGGCGACTAAATAGAATCGAGGCGATGTACAATTCATTAACAAAATAAATAGGGTACCTCATATCTTGTATCTACCCTGGAGATTAGTGTAGTGCTTGATGCATGGTAAGAGCCACAATCATTATTATTATTATTATTATAATCATCACTCTCACCCCTTCCAAGCCTTATTAAAGGCACATTTCCTCCAAGAGGCCTTCCCCTACTAAGCCCTCATCTCTTCTTTTCACACTCCCTTCTGCGTCACCTTTGCACTTTGATTTGCACCTTTAGTTCACCCCACCCTCAGCCCCACAGTACTTAAAACATATCCATAATTTATTTATTTATATTAATAGCTGTCTCCCTCTCTAGATTGTAAGATCACTGTGGGCAGGCAACATGTCTACCAACTCTATTTTACTGTACTCTCCCAAGCCCTGAAGTACAGTGTTCTATGTAATAATCGCTCAATAAATACAATTTATTAGTAGTAGTAGTATTCATTCAATTGTATTTATTGAGCACTTACTGTGTGTAAAGCATTGTACTAAGCGCTTGGGAGAGTACACTATAACAACAAGCAGATACATTCCCTGCCCACAACGAGCTCACAATCTAAAGGAGACTAATGACAATAATAACGATGGTATTTGTTAAGCGCTTACTATGTGCCAAGCACTGTTCTAAGCACGGGGTTAGATACAGGTTAACCGGGTTGTCCCTCATGGGGCTCACAGTTTTAATCCCCATTTTACAGACGAGGTAACTGAGGCACAGAGAAGTGAAGTGACTTGCCCAAAGTCACACAGCTGACAAGTGGCGGAGCTGGGATTAGAACCCACTTTCTATGTTCTATTTATTTTTAATAATGATGTGTATATAGCTATAATTCTATGTATTTATAATGATGCTACTGATGCCTGTTTCCTTGTTTTGATATCTGTCTCCCCCTACATTCTAGTCTGTGAGCCCGTTGTGGGCAGGGATTGTCTCTTTTTGTTGCCAAATTGTACTTTCCAAGTGCTTAGTACAGTGCTCTGCACACAGTAAGCGCTCAATAAATACAAATGAATGAACGAATGAAAGTCCTCAGACTCCCGAACCCATGCTCTTCCCATTAAGCCACGCTGCTCGTAGGAGGAGGAGGAAGAGTTGGTATACATGAAGCTTACAACCTATACTTCTGTTTTCCTTAAACCCCTCTAATATTACACAAGTGTCCGGCTGTCCATCCCATTCTCTAGCAACACAGGAGTATTCTAAAAAGGAGGAGGAAGGAGAGAAACCATGTTCTGAATAACCAAGAAGCTCAGGCTGCAACAGGATTTGGTGACCTTCCACAGAAGAGGTCTAGGAACAGAGAGAAGATGAAAAGTTCTTCAGTTGAAAAAACCCCAAGAATAAATAAGGAAGTTCCCCAGAATGAAATGCCCTTCGAAACAATGGTCTTTCACAAGATCACTATCCATCAATTGAGCCTGGGGTTAATGATAAATGATGAGTCTTGGCTATGTAAACAAATGGCAAGAAAGAAGCCCAGAGAGACAGCAAATCGACACCCAAGGGAAAAGTGTTGGGCATCCATTTTATCTCTGCCACTGGGGAATAGTGAAATATTCCCCGGGTGTCCTGAAGTGAATTTCTAGAAGGACAAGAGCAGGAGAAGATATCAAAAAGAAAAAAAAAAAAAGACCATGGTGATGATAAAATGTTGAAAGGATTAGGATTTTCAGTGGGGAAAGGCAGGTGGAGAGGGCACAGGATTAAAGTTTACGAAACAATGAAGGATCTCCACAGGCCAAAGCAGAATTTCTTATTCCAGATGTTCAGCAACACTGAGATCTAGGCTCCACCCATTAAAGATAAATTCTACTGTCTCTTCCCTAAGTGCTCAGTAAATGCTGATCAATCCCTCAATCAACTGATCAGTGGTATTTATTGAGATTTACTGAGCACTTACTGTGTGAACAATAATAATAATAATAACGTTGGTATTTGTTAAGCGCTTACTAGGTGCAGAGCACCGTTCTAAGCGCTGGGGGAGATACAGGGTAATCAGGCTGTCCCACGTGAGGCTCACAGTTAATCCCCATTTTCCAGATGAGGTAACTGAGGCACAGAGAAGCGAAGTGACTTGCCCACAGTCACACAGCTGACAGGTGGCAGAGCCGGGAGTCGAACTCATGACCTCTGATTCTGAAGCCCAGGCTCTTTCCACTGAGCCACGCTGCTTCCCCAGTGAAGAGCACTGTTCTTAGAGCTTAGGAGTGTACAACAGAGTCGGTAGACATGCTCCCTGCCCACAGCGCACTTACACTCTAGATGGGGAGACTGACAACAGTATAAATAAATAGTTTAAAGATATGTACAAAAGTGCCGTGGGGCTGACGTTAGGGTGAATACCAAGTGTCCAAGCTTTGGAGAAGCAGCATGGCTTAGTGGAAAGAGCATGGGGTTGGGAGTCGGAGGACATGGGTTCTAATCCCGGCTCTGCCGCTTGTCTGCTGTGTGACCTTGGGCAAGTCTTTTCACTTCTCTTTCCTTCAGTGACCTCATCTGTAAAATAGGATTAAGACTGTGAGCCCCACGTGGGACAACCTGATTACCTTGCATCTGCCCCAGTGCTTAGAACAGTGCTTGGCACATAATAAGCGCTTAACAAACACCGTTATTATTATTATTATTACAGCTCTAACCGCCCAGATGACACAGAAGGGAGAGGGACCTGGGGAAAAGTGGGCTGAATCGAGAAACGCAATGAGGCCTCGTAGAAAGAGTATGGGTCTGGGAGTCGGAGGACCCAGTTTCTAATCCGGGCTCCACTCACCTGCCCGGATCTTGGGCAAGTCACTTAACCTTTCCGTGCCTCAGTTACCTCATCCTTAAAATGGGAATTAAATCCTTCTCCCTCCAACTTGGACTGTGAGTCCCATGTAGGACAGAGACTGTGTCCAACCCCTTGTATATAGTCTTGTATCTATCCCAGGGCTTAGAACTGTATTTGACACATAGTAAACACTTAACGAATACCATAACCCCCCCAAAAAATATGAATTTAATAAGGCTTTGAAGGTGGAGAGAATGAAGTTCTGGAGAAATTGGAGAGGGAGGGAGTTCCAGGCCAGAGGGAGGATATTCATGCATTCATTTAATCGTATTTATGGAGTGCTTACTGTGTGCAGAGCACTGTACTAAACCCTTGAGCACTGGACTAAGGACATGGGATATGTGAAAGGGGTCAGCAGTGATGATGACGATGACATTGGTGATAATGTTGGTTCAAATACGAAAAGCAACACCTCTGCACACAGCAAATGGTAAACGTGGAACTCAGCACCACAGGCACATGGGCCTGGGAGTCAGAATGTCATGGATTCTATTCCCTTCTCTGCCACTTGCCTTCTTTGTGACCTTGGGCAAAGTCACTTCACTTCTCTGTGCCTCAGTTACCCCATCTGTAAAATGAGAATTGAGAATGTGAGCCCCAAATGGGACAGGGACTGTGCCTAATCTGATTTGCTTGTATCCTCCCCAGAGTTTAGATTGATGTCTGTCTACTTGTTTTGTCTTGTTGTCTATCTCCCGCTTCTAGACTGTGAGCCCATTGTTGGATAGGGATTAATGTTGGTATTTGTTAAGCGCTTACTATGCGCAGAGCACTGTTCTAAGCACTGGGGTAGATACAGAGTAATCAGATTGTCCCACGTGAGGCTCACAGTTAATCCCCATTTTCCAGATGAGGTAACTGAGGCACAGAGAAGTGAAGTGACTTGCCCACAGTCACGCAGCTGACAAGTGGCAGAGCCGGGAGTCGAACCCATGATCCTCTGACTCCGAAACCCAGGCTCTTTCCACTGAGCACTGTCTCTATCTGTTGCCGAACTGTACTTTCCAAGCGTTTAGTACAGTGCTCTGCACACGGTAAGTGTTCAATAAATAAGACTGAATGAATGAATGAATGAATGAACAGTAGGTAGTAAGTGCTTAGCAAATACCATTATTATTATTATTATTATTATTAATTGTGAGATTTAAGTGCTTACTATGTGCCAAGCACTGTGCTAAGCAGTCTGGGACACCACAGAAGATACAACATAATCAGGTTTGATGAAGTCTCTAGCTCACCGAGGGCTCACACAGTCTAAGCTTTCCAACTTGACCCTAGGATGATTTGTATTGCAAAGAGGGCAATTTCTTAAATGAGAAATACAATATTTAACCTTGTGAGAAAAGAGAAGCAGTTTGGTCTACTGCAAAAAGCACAGGCCTAGAAGTCAGGAGACCTGGGATCTCTTACTATTCCACCCCTTGCCTGTTGTAGCTCTGCCGTTTTCCTGCTCTATGACCTTGGACAAGCCACTTAACTGCTTTGGACCTCAATTTCCTCATCTGTAAAGTGGGGATTATATAGCGGTTCTCCTTTCCTGTTAGACTGTGAGCCCCATGTGGGACAGGGAGCGTGCTTACCCTGGGAGCATAAAAAGGAAGAATTAAGGCAATAACAATAATAATAATAATAGGATTTGTTAAACACTATATGCCAAGCACTGTAATAGTACTCTCCCAAATGCTTAGTACAGTGCTCTGCACACAGTAAGTACTCAATAAATGCTCACTCTAGGTTTTAAGACTCTCCATCACCTTGCCCCCCTCCTACCTCTCCTCCCTTATCTCTTTCCACCGCCCACCCCGCACGCTCCACTCCGCTGCCGCCCGCCTCCTCACCGTCCCCCGTTCTCGCCCATCCCGCCGTCGACCCCCGGCCCACGTCCTCCCACGGTCCCGGAACGCCCTCCCTCCTCACCTCCGCCAAACTCATTCTCTTCCCCTCTTCAAAACCCTACTTACAGCTCACCTCCTCCAAGAGGCCTTCCCAGACTGAGCTCACCTTTTCCCCCTGCTCCCTCTACCGCGCCCTTCACCTCTCCTCAGCTCAGCCCTCTTTTCTCCCCTTTCCCTCTGCTCCTCTCCTTCTCCTTTCCCATCCCCTCAGCACCGTACTCGTCCGCTCAACTGTATACATTTTCATTACCCTATTTATTTTGTTCATGACATGTACATCACCTCGATTCTATTTATTTGCTATTGTTTTAATGAGATGTTCATCCCCTTGATCCTATTTATTGCTATTGTTCTTGACTGTCCGCCTCCCCCGATTAGACTGTAAGCCCGTTGAAGGGCAGGGACTGTCTCTATATCTGTTTCCGATTTGTACATTCCAAGGGCTTTAGTACAATGCTCTGCACATAGTAAGCGCTCAATAAATACTATTGAATGAATGAATGAATGAATGAATATGATTGAATTGAATTGAATAAGTAATTGAATACCATACTGGATAATCAGATGAGGCAGTCTCTGTCCTACATGGGGCTCACAGTCTAAGGGGGAGGTGAGAAAGGTACTGAATTCTCTGTTGACTGATGAGGAAACTAAAGCACAGAGAGGCTAAGTGACTTGCACAGCAGGGAGGTGTGGAGCTGGGATGAGAATACACGTCTCCCGACTCCCAGTCCTGGATTCTTGGCACTGGGCCATGCTCATTTTCTTATTCTGATTCTTCTTCAGCCAACTCTTTGCACATCACTGGTCTGTTGGTCGAAATGATTCCACTTGACACTCTGCTTTTTGCCTGCAGAGAGACAAGTATCCTAAGGTTAAGGTGATTAGAGCAATGATAAATAAATCCCTCCAGCCTCCCCTACCATCTGCATGCAAATTCAAAATCTCATGTTTTGGGGATTAAGCAATCAATGAAGTACATTTACTGAACACTTACTGTATGCAGAGCACTTTACTAAGAGCTTAGAAGAGGACAATAAAACATAGATGTTCCCTGCCCACATGGACTTCACAGTCTAGAGGGAGATGGGTTATGAATTTTAAAAATCTAGAACTCTTTGCATTTACTAGTCCCCTGTTGTCTCAAATATAGAGTCTTTTTCATTATTTGAATGCAGATTCTGTTGTGCTCCCATTCTGAAATAAAAAAGGAATTTATTTTCCAGCTTGGGTCAATTGCCTATGGCTAGCCAGATGCAATCTCGGAGAATTCACGTCGATAAGTGGAGAGAAGGCGTGTTTCCAAGAAAGCCCGCAGAGCAGGAGTAGGTCAGAAAATGGCTCTCTGCTGCTCTGCCAGGAGGCAGCAAATGATAACCCTTCGGAGGCGGTCCTGTTTGACCAACGGTCACCCCAGCCCTCATACGAGAACCACCTCCCTTAGTTCGTTGCCTTCTGGGAGGGAGTGGCACAGAACTTACTGTCCAAATTGGAAATGTTATCTAATCATTCTGAAAATCTCCGGGACACTCTCGGCCCCTCCGGAAAATCGCCGAGAATCCTCTCCCCTTTCTTGACGGAGTTTAGTTCCCTCTCCTCCTGAGCCCGGGAGGCTTGGTCTGGGTTCGTCTCGCACAATAATAATAATAACTATGGTACTTGATAAGCGCTTACTATGCGCTGAAGCACCCTTCTAAGCACCGGGGTAGATATGAGTTAATCGGGTTGGACACAGTCCCTGTCCCACATGGGGCTCACGCTCTTATCCCCATTTTTACAGATGAGATGACTGAGGCACAGAGAAGGTAAGTGAATTGCCCAAGGTCACACAATAGACAAGCAGTGGAGCCGGAACTAGAACCCATGTCCTTCTGACTCCCAGGCCCATGTTTTATCCATTAAACCATGCCACTGCTTCATCCCCAGTTTGAGGTGGCTACAGTGTCTCCCTGTGTGGGAAACAGGGGAGTGTAATATTCCCTGGGTGGAAGGACCCTCTCCAACATCTCACTCAGCAGCCTCCAAATCGTTTATCCAGACAAACACTTGCTCCCTGAGCCATGAGGGGAGAGAGTTCAACTATTTGTTTTTCCACTAGATTGTAAACCGCCACTGGATTGCGAGCTCCTTGAAGGCAGTAATCACGTCTACCAATTCTACTGTATTGTTCTTTCCCGAGAGCTGAGTTCAGCACGCCTCATAATCAATCACTGGTTTTTTTTGAGATCTTACTGTGTGAAGAGCCCTAGACTAAGCACTGGGAAGAATACAATACTCAATCAAGGGAATTCACTGGGCACTTTCGTGTGCAGAGCACTTTACCAAGTGCTGGGGAGAGTACAATATAAGAGAGTTGGTAGAAACATTCCCTGCCCGGTAGAATTGGTAGACAACTTTCCCTACTCACAAGGACCTTACCGTCTAAGGGTGGGGGAGACAGACATTAATGTAAATAAATAAATTACCAATAGGTATAAATGTACTGTGGAACTGAGGGTAAGGTGACTATCAAGTGCTGAAATAATAATAATAATAATAATGATGGTATTTGTTAAACACTTACTTTGTGTCAAGCACTGTTCTAAACTCCCAAGTGCATACCGCGAATTCTCACTGAACATTACTGATTGAATTTCCCAGCCATGAGAAACAGCATGGCCCAGAGGAAAGAGCCTGGGTCTGGGAGTCAGAAGCTCAAGGGTTCGATTCCCTTCTCTGCCACTTGTCTGCTGTGTGATCTCGGGCAAGTCACTTAACATCGCCATGCCTCAGTCTCTTCACTGGCAAAATGGAGATAGGGACTGAGTCCATCTTGCTTAGCTTGTACCCCAGGGCTGAATTCAGTGACCGGCACATAAGTAAGCTCTTAAATACCACCAAAAATAAAAAAATCCACAAGAGTCTTGCCGCAGAGAGCCCTGTGTTTCTCACCCAGCCTGTCAGGCACCTGTGGGGTGAATGCAAGTCATCTATTGCACATTCCCTGCCCACAATGAGCTTACAGTCTAGAAAGGGCCACAGACATTAATATAAATAAATCGCAGATACAATACATTACAGCTGTAATAAATAAATTACAAATTAAATCCAGTGTTCTGCACACAATAAGGGCTCAATAAATACCACTGATTGAAGTCAAACTCTACTGTTTGCTCATCCTAGGTCTCTTCTGGGTTCCTGTAACAATAGAGGGAGGAGGAATTAAGCTAGACACTAGTTTGCTGGATTTTCAGTGGCAGTCTGAACAAAGAAGAAATTAGAGTCCTGAGCTTCTTTTTTGTCCAGTGCTCTAGAAAAAAAAAAAAAAGGAACTCCAGGGGAGATGATTAATTAGCTAACATCCATAAGACATTCTGAGCTACTTTAAGAGAAAGGTGCTCCATAAACAGGAGGTATTATTTCTTGAGGTTCCTGAACAGCCTACGATAGCACTTTTCTGATTCTGGAATCGATAGAGAATGAGGTAGTCAATTCTTAGCACAAAGGTAAACTTGGATCAAAGACAGCTGGGGAAAATGGTTTGTACGCAAAGGGACTGAAGGTTAATTAAGTGCTCTCGGCAGAAGAGATTGGATGAAGAGGAAAGATTGCCTTAGTCAGGGAAGGCCTCTTGGAAGAGATGTGCCTTCAATAAGATCTTGAAGGGGGAGAGAATCACTGTCTGCAGGATTTGAGACCAGAGGTGGATGTGGGCTAGAGGAGGTGAGATCAACTGAGATCAGGTACGATGAGGAGGTGAGATCAACGAGATCAGGTACAATGAGGAGGTGAGATCAACGAGATGAGGTACAATGAGGTGGTTAGCATTAGAGGAACAAAGTGTGCGGGCTGGGTTGTAGAAGGAGAGTAGGGAGATGAGGTAGGAGGGGGCAAGGTGACTGACTGCTTTAAAGCCAATGGTGACGAGTTCTTGTTTGATGCAGAGATGGATGGGCAACCACTGGAGTGTCTTGAAGAGTGGGGAAGCATGGTCTGAACCTTTTTTGAAGGAAAATGATCAGGGCAGCAGGGTAAACTGTGGACTGGAGTGGGGAGAGACGGGAGGCAGGGAGGTCAGCAAGGAGGCTGATACGATAATCAAGGCGGGTTAGGATATGTGCTCATATTAATATGGAAGCAGTTTGGATGGAGTGGAAGGGATGGGTTTTAGCCATTTTTAACCCCTGACAGCAATCTCCTGCTCCAACCCCTGTAACAGGGCCTAGAACCAATCCCTGCTCCAGCCTCTGCCTTAGCCCCTTTAAACAATCACCCAGTTGCACAGGATGCTTCCCAGAGCAGATCCAGGCAGAGACCCCGGAAGGAAGGGAAGTACAGCATCTCCCAGGGGGCCCCCTTCCCACTTTTTAAGGGTGGTCCCCACCCTGAAAAGACCCAACAAGATTCAGAGGAGACTGAATTAAGCTGAAGATCTGTTGTTGCTTCTTTGTTGAGGACTGTTAATTTGGCCCTCAGGACTTCAGATCGAAAGCCCCCGTTATCCAATAGAGACCCTGAAATGACCTTGCAATACTTTTGTCATTCAGTCATTCATTCAATCGTGTTTACTGAGCGCTTACTGTGTGCAGAACACTGTACTAAACGCTTGGGAGAGCACAATAGAACAATAAACATACATTCCCTGTCCACAATGAGCTTACAGTCTAGAAGCAGCGTGGCTCAGTGGAAAGAGCCCGGGCTTCGGAGTCAGAGGTCATGGGTTCGACTCCCGGCTCTGCCACTTGTCAGCTGTGTGACTGTGGGCGAGTCACTTCACTTCTCCGTGCCTCAGTTACCTCATCTGGAAAATGGAGATTAACTGTGAGCTTCACGTGGGACAGCCTGATTCCCCCGTCTCTACCCCAGCACTTAGAACAGTGCTCTGCACATAGTAAGCGCTTAACAAATACCAACATTATTATTATTATCATTAGAGGTGGGGAGATGGACATCAATACAAATAAGTAAATTACAGATATGTACATAAGTGCTGTGGGGCTGGGGGGTGGAGAGAAGAGCAAGTCAGGGTGATGCACAAGGGAGTGGGAGAAGAGGAAGGGGGGGGCTTAGTCAGGGAGGAGATGGGCCTTCAATAAGGCTTTGAAGAGCTGGAGAAGAATTGTCCTCAGAGTTCTTTTGTCTTCAGAGCACCTTCTACTAACCGATTAAGGTCCTTGACTGAGTATCTCCAGTGGCCCTTCTAGGCTGCAAGCTGGTTATACTGGTTATACTGTACTCTCCCAAGTGCTCAATGCGGTGCTCTGCACGCAGTAAGTGCTCTATCAACACCATTGATTGATTGACCGACCGGTCCCCCCGTGGCTGAAGGGACAGTCCCATCCAAGCACAGAGGTGGAAACTAGAATACTTTCCTCTACTGCCATAGCTTCTCGAAATGCTAATTATAATAGTAGCTGTGGTGTTTTTGCAGTGCTTACTATATACAGAGCACTGTACTAAGTGCTGGAGTAGATATGAGCTAAACACATCGGACCCCGTCCCTGTCCCACATGGGCTTCCCAGTTTTAGAGCATGGAAGAACAAGCATTTAATCCCCACTTTACAAATGAGGAAACTGGGGCACAGAGAAGTGACTCAAAATAATAATAATTTTGGTATTTGTTAAATGCTTATTATATGCTAGGCACTGTGCTGAGTGTTGGGGTAGATGCAGTTTCAACAGCCGATCTCCCTCCTATTTAATAATGATAATTATAATAATAATATTGGTTTTTGTTAAGTGCTTACTATGTATCAAGCACTGTTCTCAGTACTGGAGCAGTTTCAAGCCAGTCAGGTTGGACATAGATGCAGAGGCTGAACGATAATAATAATGTTGGTATTTGTTAAGCGCTTACTATGTGCAGAGCACTGTTCTAAGCTCTGGGGGAGATACAGGGTAATCGGGTCGTCCCACGTGAGGCTCACAGTTAATCCCCATTTTCCAGATGAGGTAACTGAGGCCCAGAGAAGTGAAGTGACTCGCCCACAGTCACGCAGCTGACAAGTGGCAGAGCCGGGAGTCGAACCCATGGCCTCTGACTCCGAAGCCCAGGCTCTTTCCACTGAGCCATGCTGAAGTGACTTGCCCAAGGTCAAGCTGTAGACCAGTGACAAAGCTGGGATGAGAACCAGGTCCTCTGACTCCCAGGCCTGGGCTCTTTCCACTAGGCCACACGGCTTGTGAAGAACTGAAGGGAAAATGTCTGAGGCGGGGGAAGAGGGAATGGGGCATGGCTGCCCTGAGAAGCGAACAGCTGGCCTGGGGAAATCTCAATATTGGAGCAGGGAGGGGAGGAAGAGACTTCAGAAAGCAGTCCGGGGAGGTGGCTGCCCAGGATAGCTTTGAACTCCAGCTCATCATTATTTTATGCGCCGACTCTCCTTTGTGCCCGAGGATGGAGGAAGGGACTTGCCTTTAGTATCTGCCATACAGGCTCCCGTTCTCATTGCTGGAGCGAGGTTTCAAACAGCAAGCCAAGAGGGTCCATTAAAAAATCCCTTCTACCTATGGGCCCCAAAAAAGCAGCGCTTATTAGAAATGCCCCCTCCCAGCCCTTTGGAGCCGTTTACAAGCCACTGGTTTTTATAATTATCATCCTCATTATGATTGATAATCATAATTGTTGTGGTATTCGTTATGTTCTTACTCTGTGCCGAGCACTAGGCCAAGTGCTGGGATAGATGCAAGATAATTATGTCTTGTCTTTTGCCGTCGAGTCGTTTCCGGACCACAGTGACACCACGGACACATCTCTCCCAGAACGCCATCTGCAATCGTTCTGGTAGTGGGTCCAGTGAGTTTTCTTGGGAAAAATACAGAGGGGGTTTACCATCGCCTCCTTCCGCGTAGTAAACTCAAGTCTCCTCTCTTGACTCTCTCCCATGCCGCTGCTGCCCAGCACGGGAGAGTTTTGACTTGTAGCTGATTGCCTTCCACTCGCTAGCCACTGGCCAAGCTAGGGATGGAATGGACTGGCCTCTGCTCGACTCTCCCTCCCATAGCCGAGACTGGTAGAATACTGGAAACTCTCCAGGTGTCACCCTGAGAGGGGATGATGGTCTCTTCCTCTAGACCATAATCTCGTCGTGGGCAAGAAATGTGTCTGTTATATTGTTCTCTCTCAAGAATTAGTGCAGTGCTCGGCATACAATAAGTGTTCAATAAATATGACTGACTGACTGACAGACTGAATGAATGAATGAATGAATGAATGAAGATAATCAGGTCAGGCACAGTCCCTGATGGACATGGGGTTCTCAGTATCAGGGAGAAGGAGAACCGTTATTTAGTCCCCATTTAGCAGATAAGGAAACTGAGGCTCAGAGAAGTTAAATGACTTGTTCAAGCTGCTTTGCTTGAGAGGGGAGGCAAGGGAAAGTAGAGAGAGAGAGGCACAGCAGTGGGAGAATGGAGGAGGAAGAATGCTGGGGGTGGTGGGTAAGTAGGAGAGGGGTAAAGGAGTGTTAAGAGAGTAGAGGAGAGGAGAGAGGAGTGAGGGACGGGGGGGGGGGAAGGAAGACAAATGTGAGGAACTAATTGTGTCCAGGTTAGGCCTCTCCAAGATCTTAACATCACAGGGTGGGCAGGGGGAGAGGAGGCAAACTGATTTCCCAACAGAGCGGCTCCCCCTCGCCCTCCACCTCCAAGAGGCTGCTGGCCAAATCCATCTGGGTTCTCCGGCATCAGAGAGAGAAATGTTTCCGGGTTTGACCGTCTTCCGAGACTCACTAGCCGCCCGTCGCCCATCCCGCCTCTGGCCCGGCCCCAGCCCGGGCCCCTGTCCCGGTCCCATCCCCTCCCAGCCTCTGGGACTGGGGGCTTCTCCTCTCTCAATTTTGAGCTTTCCTCATCTTAACTTCCCGGGAAGGTGGGGAAAGGAGGGAAAGGGGGAGAGGGAGTACTGTTCGTGCCCAAGTGCTTAGTACAGTATTACACACAGATCCTCTAAGAGGCCTTCCCAGACTAAGCCCCACTTTTCGTCATCTCCCACTCCCTTCTACGTCATCCTGACACGCTCCCTTTGCTCTTCCCTCCTCTCCCTGCCCCACAACACTTAGGTATATATCTGTCATTTTATTTATTTATATTGATGTCTGTTTAACTGGATTGATGTCTGCCTCCCCACTCCCGCAAAGGTGTGAGCTTGTGGTGAGCAGGGATTGTCACTTTTTATTGCTGTATTGTTCTTTCTCAAGGACTTAGTACAGTGTTCTGCTCATAGTAAGCACTTGACAAATACGATTGATTGAACGACTGAAGACACAAAATAAGTGCTCAAAAAATTTGATCGATCGACTGAGAGATGAGGAGAAATGGGGGAGAGGGAGGAGAGAGAGGAAATGAGGGAGGGAAGGAGAAGAGGAAGGGGAGGTGGAGAGGAGAGAGGGGATGATGGGAGAGAGGGAGAGATGGATGGAGAGAGAGAAGGAGGGAAAGAGATGTGGAAGGAGAGAGAGAGGGAAGGAGGAAGGGAGAAAGGGAGAGAGAGAGGAAGAGACGGAGGGAAGGGAGGAAGGGAAAGATGGGGGGGGCAGAAGGGAGGGAGAGATAGAGGTAAGGAAGGGAGAGAGAGAGAGATGGAGGAAGAGGGAGGAATAGAGAACGGGCGGGAGAAAGGACAGGGAGGAGGTAGAAAGGGGATGGGCAGAGAGAGGGGTGATTGGGCACGTCCTCTCAGTCCCAGTGGAGCAGTCCCTGCCCACGCCCGGCCACCCTCCGCCTGACACTGTCAGATAGGAATTGGGGCAGGGATGCTGCGGCCAGCCTGCCTAGGCAGGCCGGATTGAGGCTGGCCGGATCCAACAATAACTGTGGAATTTGTAAACCAGCCCTCATTCTGTGCCAAGCCCAGATACAATGCGATCAGATGGGACACGGTCCCTGTCCCACACGGAGCTCACAGTCTAAGGGGAAGGGAGAACAGATATTTAATCCCCATTTTAAAGATGAGGAAACCGAGGCCCAGGGAAGTTAAGTGCCTTGCCTAGGGTCGCACGGTAGGCAACGGCCGGGACAGGGATTAGAACACAGAATTCATTCATTCATTCCATCGTGCTTATTGAGCGCTTACCGCATGCAAAGCACTGGAGTGCTTGGGAGAGTACAATTTAACAATTAACAGACACATTCCCTGCCCGTGACGAGTTTACAGTCTCGAGGGGGAAACACAGAACACAGAAGCAGCGTGATCTAGTGGAAAGAGCACGGGTTTGGGAGTCAGAAGAACTGTGTTCCAATCCCAGCTCTGCCAATTGGTTGCTGTGTGACCTCGGGTAAGTCACTTAACTTCTCTGGGCCTCGGTTCTCCTGCTCCCCTCCTTCTTAGACTTTGAGCCCCGTGAGGGACGGGGACTGCCTTGTCTCATGCTGTCGAGTCGTTTCCAATCCATAGCGACTCTATGGACGTCTCTCCATCTCTCCCCATCTCCATCGGCAACCGTTCCGGTAGTGGATCGGAAGAGTTTTCTCGGTAAAAATCCGGAAGTGGTTTCCCATCACCTCCTTCCGCGCTGTCAACTCGAGTCTCCACCCTCGACTCTGTCCCGTGTGGCTGCTGCCCAGCACAGGTGATCTAACTTAATGAACTCGAATCTACCCCAGTGCTTAGGACAGTGTTTGGCACGTAGCAAGCGCTCAACAGATACCATAAAAAAGCCACCTAACGGCCAGGCCTCTGCCCTTTAAACTGGGTCACGCTGCATCTGGGTTGGGGTTGGGCCTGGGCTGGGCTTGGGCAGAGGCTGGAGATCTGGGACCCCGGGAGAGAGGAGGAGGTCCACAGCTTAATCGGACCAATTATTGCTGCTGCGCTGCCTGGAAGGAAACTCTAAATACATTAGCGGGATGGTAAAGCTTTTAAGGCTTTCTCGGGATAGAGTGCCCGGCTAATGAGAGGTTAATTCTGTTTCGAGGGAGGCTGAGCCGGTTTCCGGAGATAAGTGGACAGGAAGCACATCCCACCCCCGGCCTCGGGCGAGCAGACCCCCAAAAGATTTCTGCACCTGCTCCCGGCCCCTCGTCCCTCCCGGCCCCTCCCCTCGTCGGCCGGGCCCTGCTCAGTCCTGCATCCCCAGACCTCGCCCCCAAATCCTTGTCCCATTTTCGCCCCCCAGCCCAAATCCTGGCCCAGCCCGTGCCAGTCCTCTGTGGTCATCACAGGTGTAAGTGGGCCTGGAGTGGGGTAGGTCGGCGTGGGGTCAGATCAGGAAGGAGAGAGGGAGGGAGGGAGGGAGGGAGGAGGAAAAGCAAGAGGAGAAGGAAGAGAAGGGAAAGGAGGAGGAAAAGGAGGAGAAGGAGAAAGAGGAGGAGGAGAAGGAGGGAGAGGAGATAGAGGAGAAGGAAAAGGAGAAAGAGGAGGAGGAGGAGGAGGAGGAGGGAGAGGAGATAGAGGAGAAGGAAAAGGAGAAAGAGGAGGAGGACGGGAAGGGGAAAGAGGAGGAGGAGGAGGACTGAGAAGGTGATGAGGATGGTCATAAGGAAGAGGAGAAGAGGACATGGAGAGGGAGAAGGAAAGGGAGAAGGAGGACAAGGAGGAGGGCACAGATGGAAAGGGAGTCAAGGTCCGAAGGGATGGGCAAATGGTGTGAAGGTGGGCCTCGGGGTTTCTCCAGCCAGGCTGAAACATTAATGCTATCCTGGACCAGGATGGACCTTTCTGTTTCCTTCTTGCTCCAGCGCCTCCGATTTTTCCCTTTGCCCTCTACAAAAGCAGAAGCGGCGTGGCTCTGTGGATAGAGCACGGGCTTGGGAGTCAGAGGCCATGGGTTCTAATTCCGGCTCCGCCACACCTCAACTGTGTGACTTTGGGCAAGTCACTTCACTTCGCTGGGCCTCAGTGACCTCATCTGTAAAATGGGGATGAAGACTGTGAGCCCCACGTAAGGCATCCCGATTACCTCCTATCTACCCCAGGGCTTAGAAGAGTGTTTGGCACGTAGTAAGCGCTTAACAAAGACCAGCATCGTCGTCACCGAAACCCCGCCGAGCTCACCGGACCCGGGCCAGGCCGGGTTCGCATCGCCCAGAGGATCGGCAGCTTCCCCTCCCCATCCCCCGCCCCCAAACCGGCCGGTTGGTCAACCGCTCTCATTTCAAGACCCTGGTGACAAGATCCACCTTGCAGTTTAAAGGTGAAAATTAGCATTTTCCTCCAGGCGATCGTGCCCCGCGCCAATAGCAAAGGGTGGATTGTTAGGCCCTTAAATCTTGAACTGTCAAAAGCTACAAAAAGAGGCTCCTAAGAGCCTCGGAGAGGAGAGGGGGAGGTCGGATTTTCTTGGGGGGTTTTTTCCTGCGAAAAGTCCCATTTCGTGAAATTGGAGGTTTGCGATGATTGGAGCGCCCTCTCTTGTCCCGGAGCCCTAGAAAACTCCAGGGAACTTTGTCAAAGGGGAAAGGAGGAAATCCGCCAAGATTGCCCACTGGTCACTCCTTCCGTCGTATTTATTGAGCGCCTACTGTGTGCAGAGCACTGTCCTAAGCGCTTGGAAAGCGCAGTCCAGCAACAGAGACCATCCCCACCCAACAACGGGCTCACAGTCTAGAAGACGGGGCTCCCAGCCTAGTATCGAGCGCTTGGGAGAGGACAATACAACAAATAAACAGATAAATTCCCTACCCACGACTCAGAGCCCCTCCCACCCCTGAGATGATCCGGTTGGTTTTCCTTAATGTGGTCCTTTTAGGACAGGTAATTATCCACACCGATTGGTCATCTGCTTTGCAAAGTATGTCCTGGATTAAAGGCTTAATTTCCGGCAACTCAATCCATCAGTGGTATCAATTGAGCGTCTACTCTGCGAGGAGCATGTAACGCGCAGCTCGTGTAACAGTTCACTAAACCATAGGTTCTTTCCAAAGACTTTCTTTTTTTTTTTTCCCGCTTTAATAGCATCGATAAACGGCATTAACAGATAGTGTCATAATTGATACCCAAAATCACGTCTCCAGGCAGTACTCAAGCTGTTATTATACCATATTATAAAAACACGCAATAGTCGAATTATATCTTGGTTAGTGAAAGTTATGTTTACTGTTTGAGTCATACCCCTCTAATTATGCAATGAAAAGTTGCCATACGAGAACATGAAGGCCCCTTCTGCATTAAGGAATGTGTCTGCAAGTAATAACTTAGATGTTGTTTGAAACTGAATGATAAAAACAAACCTCCCATATTATTCAATCTAGTTGATGTAAAAAAAAATGCACGATGTAAAAAAAAAAAAGCAACAGCCTCAAGATTGCCACCCTCAGATTAGAGACACTCTGAGCCCTTTAGACGGGATTTTTTTTTTGGGGGGGGGTAGAATTTTGAAGGTTAACTTGTAAAAAACGTAAGGATTTCTTGGCCATCTGAAGTAGAAATGCACTTACTTGAAGGGGAGAGGTAGTGAAAGTGGATTCCGGCGTTGGAGCAATTCATGGAGATAAGATACCACTTCACACCTACTGATAACAAAATTGGATCCTATTATCTGACCCACCACAGGCTTCCCGCTTTTCTTTTCTCTAGACTCCCTGCATGCCCGATGGGCAAAATATCCCTTTTCGGGGGCGACTAAACCGCCTTAACCTGGGAAAAAAAAAAAAAAAAGGGATTTAGCTGAATGTCTGTGTGGCCAGTTTGGCGAATTTGCATAGGGTGCAGAAAAGTTTAATGAGGCCATTAAATAAACCATTGCATGATTACTAGCCCTTTGTGCATGACTTAGGTCTATCCATTAATCTATAAAATAACTCCAAATGGAATGTATTAAAGTGAATCCACTGTGGCTATATACAAAGTAAATACTTTAGAAGCAGCATGGCCTAGTGGATAGAGCACAGTCAGAAGGTCCTGAAGTGTAACCCCTGCTCTGCCACTTGCCCGCTGTGTTACCTTGGGCAAACCCTTTCACTTCTCTGGGCCTCAGTTACCTCATCTCTAAATGGGGATTGGGTCTGTGAGCCCCACCTGGAATACGAACTGTGTCCAACCAGATTAGCTCGTATCCACCCCAGCGCTTAGTAGAGTACCCGGAACATAGTAAGCGCTTAACAAACACCATGATGTTATTATTATCCTCACAGCAGTTAGCACCACTTAGCTGTGTGGCTTTGGGCAAGTCACTTCACTATGCCTCAGTTGCCTCATCTGTAAAATGGGGATTAAGTCTGTGAGCCCCCCCCCCCCGTGGGATTACCTGATTACCTTGCATCTACCCCAGCGTTTAGAACAGTGCGTGGCACATAGTGAGCGCTTAACAAATACTATTATTATTACTATTATTAGTGTCCGGCACAGAGTAAGGGCCTAACAAATACTATTAAAAAAATACACAATCTCTACACATAAACTCTCCCTGTCAAATTAAAAGGACCGGAAACATTTTAAATAGAAAAGTCGCCCACACTTCTCCCCCACCCCCGAAGTAGTGAGATCCCAGTTTCCTCCGGGAAATTAAACGCTCTCAGGAAATTCCTCCTGGCGCCCACCAACGTGGCCTAATGGATAGAGCTCGGGCCTGAGAGTCAGCAGGACCTGGGTTCTAATCTCGACTCTACCACCTGTCTGCTGTGTGACCTCGGGCAAGTCACTTTACTTCTCTGGGCCTCAGTTCCCTCATCTGTAAAATGGGGATTAAGGCTGTGAGCCCCATGAGGAACAGGGGCTAGGTCCAATCTGCCAAACTCGTTTCTACTCTGGCGCTTAGTCCAGTTGCTGGCACATAATAAGCGCCTAGTAAAGACCATAAAAACCCCTCGCAATGCGCATCACATTCTGCTTCAGACAGCACATGTGGCGCTTCAAACCTTTCTAAAGCAAGGCCAGGGTTGGCTGCGTGGAGGAGGAGGAGGAGGAAAAGAGGAGAAGAGGAAGAGGAGAATAATAATAACTATAATTATGGGTATTTGTTAGTGCTTACACTGTTCTAAGCACTGGGGTAGATGCCAGGTAATCAGGTTGTCCCACGTAGGGCTCACAGGCTTAATCCCCATTTCACAGATGAGGGAACTGAGGCACGGGGAAGTTAAGTGGCTTGCCCAAGCCACACGGCAGACAAGTGGCAGAGTCGGGATTAGAAGCCTCGACCTCTGACTCCCAAGCCAGGGCTCTTTCCATCAAACCACGCTGCTTCTTGAGGAGGAGGAGGAGGAGGAGGAGGAGGAGGAGGAGGAGGAGGAGGAAGAGAAGAAGAGGAGAGGAGAGGAGAGGAGAGGAGAGGAGAGGAGAGGAGAGGAGAGGAGAGGAGAGGAGAGGAGAGGAGAGGAGAGGAGAGGAGAGGAGAGGAGAGGAGAGGAGAGGAGAGGAGAGGAGAGGAGAGAAGAGAAGAGAAGAGAAGAGAAGAGAAGAGAAGAGAAGAGAAGAGAAGAGAAGAAGAGAAGAGAAGAGAAGAGAAAGAGAAGAAAGGAAAGACAGAGGAGGAGGAGAAAGAGGAGGAGAAGGAGGAATAGAAGGAGGAATAGAAGGAGGAGGAGGAGGAGGAGGAGGAGGAGGAGGAGGAGGAGGAGGAGGGTCGGGGCGGTGGTTGGGGCGGGGTCCCGGGACGGGCGGGGGCGGGGGCGGCGCTTGCGGCCGTCCGCCAGGGGGCGAGCTGGGGCCCGGGCGGCGGCGGCGGCGGGGGGGAGGGGGGAGGGGGCGGGCCCGGCCCGGGGGCCAATGGGCCAATGGGCAGCGGGCTCGGGGCGGGGCCGGCCGGCGATTGGCGGCTGGCGCGCCGGGGGGCGGGGCCGGGGGCGGGGCCGGGGGCGGGGCCGGGGGCGGGGGCGGGGCGGAGAGGGCGGCGGCGGCGGCGGCGGCGCGCACACAGGGGCGCAGCCCGGCGGGGCCCAGGAGGCGGCCCGGACCCCAGGCCATGCTCCCACACCCGCCCGGGCCCGGGACCCCAGGGGGCCGCCGCGCCCACGCCCTGCCCTGACCCCCGACGCGGACACCGCAGCCCGCGCGGCCCCCGGAGGAGGCTGCATCGGGGCCGGGGCGCCCATGCAGCAGCAGCAGCAGCAGCAGGAGCAGCAGGAGCAGCAGCAGGAACAGCAGCAGCAGCAGCAGCAGCAGCAGCAGCAGCAGCAGCAGCAGGTCCGGCGGAGCCTCCCGGAGGCCTGCATGGCCGGGCATGGGCAGCGCCGCGCCTTCCCGCCCGCCCGCGGGGGCTGACGGCCCCGCCGCCTTCCTCCTCCGCCTCCGCCTCCGCCTCCTCCTCGGCCTCGCCCTCCAGCTGCCCCTGCTGCCCCCAGGTGAGCCCCGCGCCGCCGCCGACACCCCGGGGGGGGGGCCGGCCTGCTGCTGGGGGGGGTCTCAAGGCTCACCCCCCCCGGAGACGGCTGGAGGGGCTTCTTAGTGGGGGGGGGGGCTTCAGGCTGACACCCCCCCCCAGAGATAGTTGGAGGGGCTTTCTTAGCTGGGGGGGGCCCTAAAGCTGACCCCCCCCCCCGGAGGTAGTTGGAGGGGCTTCTTAGTTGGGGGGGTGGTCCTAAGGCTGACCCCCCCCCCCGGAGATAGTTGGAGGGGCTTCTTAGTGGGGGGGGGTCCCCAAAGCTGATCCCCCCCGGAGATAGTTGGAGGGGCTTCTTAGTTGGGGGGGGTCCTAAGGCTGACCCCCCCCCCCGAGGTAGTTGGAGGGGCTTCTTAGTGGGGGGGGTCCCCAAAGCTGATCCCCCCCGGAGACAACTGGAGGGGCTTCTTATTGTGGGGGGGGTCCCCATAGCTGATCCCCCCCGGAGACAGCTGGAGGGGCTTCTTATTGTGGGGGGGGTCCCCATAGCTGATCCCCCCCAGAGACAGCTGGAGGGGCTTCTTAGTTGGGGGGGGTCCTAAGGCTGACCCCCCCTGGAGATAGTTGGAGAGGCTTCTTAGTTGGGGAGGTCCTAGGGCTGATTCCCCCCCCCGCCCTCCTCCCCGGAGACAGGTGGAGGGGCTTCTTAGTGCGGAGGTCCTAAGGCTGACCCCCCCCCGGAGATAGTTGGAGGGGCTTCTTAGTGGGGGGGTCCCCAAAGTTGATCCCCCCCGGAGATAGTTGGAGGGGCTTCTTAGTGGGGGGGGGTCCCAAGGCTGACCCCCTGGACACAGAGGGAGGGACTTCTTAGTGTGTGTGGGGGTCCTAAGGGTGACCGCCCCTGGAGATAGCTGGAGGGGCTTCTTAGTGAGGGGAGGAGGGGTCCCAAGGCTGACCCCCTGGACACAGAGGGAGGGGATCCTTAGTGGGCGGGGGGGTTCCTAAGGCTCACCCCCCGGCAGATAGTTGGAGCGGCTTCTTAGTGAGGGGAGGAGGGGTCCCAAGGCTGATCCCCCTGGAGACAGTTGGAGGGGCTTCTTAGTAGGCGGTGGGGGGCGTCTTAGTGGAGGGGGGCAATGCTGACCCCCTGGAGACAGCTGGAGGGACTTCTTAGTTGGGGGGGAGGGGGCTTCCAATGCCGATCCCCCCGGAGACAGATGGGGGGAAGGGGCTTCTGATGCCGACCCCCCCGAGACATCTGGAGGGGCTCCTTATGGGGGGGGGGCTTCTAATGCAGACTCCCTGGAAATAACTGGAGCGGCTTCTCAGTGTGGGGGGGGAGGAGGTCCCAGTGCAGACCCCCTGGAGATATCTGGAGGGGCTCCCAATTGCGGGGAGAGGGCTCCCAAGGTCACCCCCGGAGACATCCGGAGGGGCTTCTTAGTGGGGAGAGGGGAGGGTCCCGAGGCTAACCCCCCCCCCCGGAGATAGCTGTGAAGGGGCTACTTAGTGGGAGGGGGGGGTTCCCATTACTGATCCCACTGGAGACCACCCCCCCAAGGGCCCATCCTGGTGACCAGCTGGGTGGGGGGGGGTGGCGCCCACATCCAGACACCCCCGCCCCCCCCCAGAACCTGGGAGGGGTCTCAACTGCAACTGAAGCGGCCGGAGGATGGTCTGGGAGTCGGAAGGGAATCAGAAGTCTGCAGTGTGACCCGGGGCAAGTCACTTCGCTTCTCTGGGCCTCGGTGACCTCCTCCGTAAAATGGGGATGAAGACTGTGAGTCCCACGTGGGACGACCCGATTGCCTCGTATCCACCCCAGCGCTTAGAACGGTACCGGGCGGACAGCGCTTCAACGCATATCGTCAATAACCTTCTCGAGGGCAGGGAGCGAGCGAGTCACCGACCTCACTTGTACTCCCCGGAGCGCTCAGTACAGCCCTCCACGTGGACTGAGCGCACAGAAGAAGACCGTCGACCTGAGGCTTCCTGTTTCTCAAAAGGCGATCGTAAACGCTCCGCGGGCCTCACGCCGTTGCGGCGTCTTCTCCCGGGCATTTAATACGGTGTCCTGTGCCGAGAGCGTTCAATAGATAGCATCGATCGGTTGTTCAAGAGGAGGTAAATCCTCCCGGGACCTCCCGCCCGATCCTGCGGATCGATGAGTCGCTTGTATCCACCCCGGCGCTTAGTACGGTGCCTGGAACATAGTAAGCACTTAAAAATACCATTATCGTCGTCGTTGCTATTATCGGCTAACCGCGTCGTAGCTAGTTGGGACCACGTTGCCCTGGGCGGGAGACCGACTCCTTCCTCCTCTACCTCTTTCTTCCTTCTTCTCGGGCACTCGCCCAGCAGCGAAAGCGTTGGGGGACCCGAGGGACCACCTTGCATTTTCAAGGATATTAAATTTTAAATAAACGCCCCCTCCCCTCCAAGGGCCTCCCACCCGCCTCCGGGTGAAACCCTCTGCCCGGTGCCCTCTGCCGAATCCCGTAGTTTTTGTCGAGCGGATGCGAAAGGATCTGCGCCTCTTCCCGAAACCCACTGGGGAAAGGTTTGCTTCTCATCCTAAGGGGCGTTTTTTGGGCCACGGGAGCCCCCGGGGAAGCAGGGCTAGCGGGGAGCCCGTCGTTTCTATTAATTGGGCGGCGTGCAACCGACCAAATTGGTCACCGGCGTGCCTAGGTGCTGGTGGATCCCCCAAAGCGCTTAGCACAGTGCTTTGCACACAGCGCTCCAGAGATACGATCGAATAGACGAATGAGTGGTGGGAGAGGGAAGCTGCAGAGCTCTTGGGAGAACCACGGATAATTTGTTTTGTACGGAAATAAATGTATCTGAAAATTGACAGGGAGGGAGATTGATTCTCTTAACCGGAGGTTTCAGAATTAGAGTGGTTTAGAAGAAATCATTTGTTTTTTGTTTCTTTTTAAAACGCACACGCAGAGGCTGCTTTGCGTTCCCTTTGTTTCCCACGTGCACCCAGAAATCCCACTGATATAATCCAGGAGTGCCCTGCCGTGAGAAGGAAAGGTCTGCAGGCCAGATTGAAAGCGTTTTGTTTCCCAATTCCAGACACGGTTGCGAAGCGGAATGATCGATGACAGGGCTGGCTCTCCTGCAGTGTGGAGAGCTTCCATTGCCTTCAGCGGGAGGGGCGGGGAGGCTTTCTGATTTTTCGATTTTTAGCCGCTAATCGAGGGTGCGTCGAGGCCGGCCGGCCGACCGTTTCTCACTCGGGCTTGTGGAACAGCGACGGTTTTGAACGGCGGGGTGGTTTCGGATCAGCGTAAGGTCTCCCGCCAGATCCCCTTATCGTCGGGCTACGTGTGCCTTATTGCCGCCCCCGTATAATTCGCCCCGGCAGCCTTGCCACCGGCAAGTGTCAGTGCAGAGTAAAGTTCGCCACCCGTTGCATTACCTTCTGTAGACAAAAGCGATTCCGTTTCAAGATATCGCGGTTGGGCCTGCTGGCGGAGTGTGCGGCGTGGATTTGTGGCGGTTTCGTGTGTTTGTGTCAAGTCACCGGGCGGAAATTCAAACCCGTTTTTCTCCAGGAGTCCGCGTGACAGCGGAAGAGCCGGATGGATCCTCTGTTGCCGGAGTTCCCCGTGACATTAAATCCCACGGCCGGTGAAGACGGCCGGGCTTCTACCTGTAGACTGTGAATCCGACCCCTTCGGGAAGCCGGGAGTGCATTTATTTGCGTATTTTTAGCAAAGCTCTGCGTTTCCTGAATGAAGATCAAATATGGAGTTACTTGCTTACTCATACACTTCATGGCCTTTCTTGGCTAGATGCTTGAGATTGTTTCTACTCTGCATTGTCTTGGCATCTTGACAGGAGGTTTACTTTAGCTGCCTGTAACAGGCAAAGTGTGCATTGTCATTATAAATTCATGAAGCCTGGATATTTCTGGGTGTATGCTGTGAATTAGTCATAATAAAGAAGCTTGGAGTGGGAGCTGAAACTGCTGACCCTTTAACTTCTCTCTCCCCTTCTGTCTTTCCCTCCCCCTCTCTCCCCCCTCTTTCTCTCTCTCCCCCCTTTCTTTCTCCCCCTCTCTTTCTCTCTCCTCCAGTCTCTCTCCCCCTCTCTTTCTCTCTCCTCCTCTCTTTCTCTCCCCCCTTTCTTTCTCTCTCCCTCTCTCTTTCCCCTCTCTTTCCCTCTTCCTCTCTCTCCCTCTTTCCCCTCTTTCTCTCCCCCCTCTCTTCCCTCTTTCTTTCTCCCCTTTTCTCTCCCCTCCCGTTCTCTACCTCTTTCTCTCTCCCGCCCCCTTCTCTTTCTGTCTCTTTCTCTCCCCTTTTTCCCCTTCTCCCTTTCTCTCTCTCTCTCTCTCCCCCTCTTTCTTTCTTCTTCTTTCCCACTTTTTCTCCCCGTCTTTCTCCCCCCCTTCTCCTCCCTTTCTCCCCCCTTCTCTCTCCCCATTTCTCTCTCTCCCCCTCCTTCTCTCTCTCCCCCTTTTTCTCTGTCCCCCTCCTTCTCCCTCTCCACCTCTTTCTCCCTCTTTCCCTCTCTTTCTCCACCGCTCACTTATTCCCATCCATTCATAGTCAAAGAACTGTACAAAACCTGCCTCTTTTCCTTGGGCCGGGAGCCTGGGTTCTGTGTACAGTTTCTTTGGGCGGTATTGACACTGTCCCAGGGAGCAACCGTGAAGGAAGAAGGCCGGCAGGGCCTGCCCCTGCCCCTGCCTCCTGAGGGTTGTAACTGGAGCCTCCCTCTCCTGGTCCCCTCTGACCACTGCATTCGCATCTTCCATCCTCCTCTTCCTCTGGATATTTTATGGGGATTGGAAGTAATTACAAGTAAATGGATGCTCGGTTGAATTTTATTGACCATAAAAAGAACAAATAGGCACAGCGAGTTTAGTGGAAAGTTCTCGTGCTCTCATTTGGAGTCCAAAATCTGTTCATTACCCGAGTTATCACCATCTCCCCGCTGTCTCCTTGTTGGGCATCTGATTTGGAAAATGAATTCTGAGCTCCCTTAAACCCAAAACCAGGCATGGTGGCAGCAGCCTCCCACCCCCCCGCTGGGCTCCCCCATCCTCCTTCTAGAAAAGAAGGGGTCCTGGTGGGCAGCCACATTCTGGGAAGGCATAATAATAACAGTAATAGTAATAATAATAATGATAATAATGTGGTACTTGTCAAGCAGTTGCCATGTGCAGAGTGCTAATGGTAAACACTGGGGTAGGTACAAGATAATCAGTTTGGACAAGGCCCCGGGCCCACATGGCGTTCACAGCCCAAGTAAGAATAATAATAATAATAGTGGTATTTGTTAAGCGCTTACTATGTGCAAAGCACTGTTCTAAGCGCTGGGGGGCTACAAGGTGAGCAGGTTGTCCCACGTGGGACTCACACACTTTTAATCCCCATTTTACGGATGAGGGAACCGAGGCCCAGAGAAGTTAAGTGACTTGCCCAAAGTCACACAGCTGATGAGTGGAATCGTCCTTTTACAGATAAGCAAGCCAGGGCACAGAGAAGTTAAAGTGACTTGCCCAAGGTCACAAAGCAGGAAAGGGCCAGAGCCGGGATTAGAACCCGAGTCTTCAGACTCCCCCCCCCCCCCCCCGCACTTGGTATAACCTACGCAAGCCAAACCAGGCTCTCCCTCTGGACCTCGGTTTTTGTCCCTTATGCAGATTCGCTCTGAATCCTGGCGACAGAGTGGGAAAAATTATTGGAGCTCTTTAGATGAGAGATACCGCAGATTCTGTCAACTTTGAGCTGAGGGGGAAAATGCACAGATTTTGCGGGTCTGTGCCGGGGGACAACTATGTGGAGTTCGGGGCGATGGGCCGAATGATCAGTTCTGCCGGAGTCTCACCGAGACTTAGCGATATCAGGGTCTAGGCGGGTTTTATTTTCACTTCTTCCTGAAATTTGAAGTCTGAGGACGTAGTTTAGGTTCCCTCAGGCTTTTGTCCTTGGGAAATTTCTCCCTTAAAATATCAGCTATTATTTCACAGTTTAGTGTTTTTAATGGATTGGATTATAAGCTCCTTATGGGCAGGGATCGGATCTAGTTCCTTTATTGTTTTATACACTCCCAAGTGATTTCTGTGATGCTCTCTACCTGGTAAGTGCCCAGTAAATAGCAATGTCAGTATGAGGACCGTACGCTTTCAAATTGAGAAGCAGCGTGGTCTAGTGGGTAGAGCATGGGCCTGGGAGTCGGAAGGACCTGGGTTCAAATTTCAATCAATCAATTGTATTGAGCACTTACCGCACGCAGAGCACCTGTACTAAGCACTTGGGAGAGGACCACGTAAAAGAATTGGTAGACACATTCCCTGCACACAGTCTAGAGGTCACACTTGTTTGCTGTGTGACCTTGGGCAAGTCTATTGATTTTTATTAATGCCCGTGTACTTGTTGTGATGTGTATATGTCTATAATTCTATTTATATTGATGCCGTTGATGCTTGTTTACTTGTTTTGATTTCTGACCGCACCTCCCCGCCGCCCCCCACTGTAAGTCCATTGCGGGCAGGGATTGTCTCTCTTTATGATGGAATTGTACTTTACAAGCGCTTAGTACAGTGCTTTTCAGACAGCAAGCACTCAGTAAATATAATTGATTGAATGAGTGAATGAATGAAAGTCACTTCACTTCTCTGGGCCTCAGTTACCTCAGTTCGTTCGGTGGTTATTTACTGAGCGCTTACTGCATGCAGAAGCACTGTACTGAGCGCTTAGGAGAGGTCAGTTGTAAAGTGATTAAGATTGTGAGCCTCATGTTGGACATGGACCGTATCCAACCTGCTTAGCGTGTATCTACCCCAGCATTTAGTGTGTGGCACATAGTAAGTGCTTAACGATTACCACTTAAAAAAAAAAATTCTGGGCCCAATCTCTCCAGCCTCTCGCGGACCCCGTTTCCTTCTCTGGTAGCAGATCGGCTTGCATTGGGAGCCTCGTGTCTGAAAAGGATTTCGGGACCCGATTCGGTTTATCTGTGGCACCGAGTCCAGTTTCAGCCATTTTTTCTCTTCGTGCCTCAGAATCCCCGATTCCTTTTTTGACAGGCCCTCGGCGGCGATTTTGGCTTTCAGAAAACAGGGCGGAGAAGAAAACTAAGAAATTAGGTTTCCCTTGCATTTTGGGCACTGCGGGTATTCCGCTCCGCTCTGGCTCCGAATTCCAGTTGGGTTCGTTTATGCCACCGGGGTTGTCTGCTGGCTCTTTGTACGCTTTGTTCTGTCCTTGCCCTGAGCCGGGAGCTGCTCCAGAATAGAGGCCGGACTGGAGAGAGCTGCGGATTGTTTAGCCACAAGCCTTTTAGATCAGCCGGTGAGAGTAGAGGAAAAATTGGGGGGGGTGGGGGGAATAAAAGCTGAATCGTTCTAAAGTTGAACTCTGCAGAAGCCAAAGGATTATGTTTTACACGTGAAGCAGAGCGAGTGTGTGTGTCGAGTTTATGCACAAGAATGAGAGTGTCTGCTTGTGCGTACATGAAGTGGAACGTAAATATACTCATACCACCTGCGTTTTCTTGGAACTCCTCTCCCCAAAGTTGTTTAAAGCTGTTGAATAGCTTGGATTCAACAGTTAATCAATTTTAAGCTTTAAACAGCTGTGGTGGAGTTGGTGGAAAACTTTTTTTAAAAAAAAAACACCTAGGTGGCTGTCTTCAGCTCTGGGCCTTGCTTAAAGGCTGTGAACAGAATTTCCACAAAGAACCTAACTCTCATCTCCGCTCCGTCGGTTTCCTTCTCAAGGGGCATGGTTTAGGCCGTTGAGCTCAGATGCAAGCAGAATTCTCTTCCCTGAGTTGGTTGTGAAACGGCGGCGTTTAAGCGATCCGCCATGGCGGCACGTTGTACGGACGGCTTCGTTCTCCTTGGCAGTGAGTTTGTGTCTGTTGTATTTTTTTCCTCAGGGTTGGTTGACGTTCAAATGGGAGGTCGACCAATGGGCATCTTCCTGATTGTGCCAAGAGTTTCTCCCCCAGAAGGCATTTTGCTCACTCGTGTATCATCAAGAGGTGGTGTCTCGAAGAATGTTCCCTACTATGTTAATGATAATAATTGGTTTGTGGATTGAGCTCTGGGATAGATGCACCCACCCGGGGTTCACGGTCTAAGGAGGAGGGAGAACAGGCATTGAATTTTACGGTGAGGAAACTGAGGACGAGGGTAGAGCCGGGATCGGTGGAGGGGCACGCTCCGTCCCCCCGCGCGGTCCCTACTCGTTTCAAACGTCTCCCCTTCCTTCCCCGGCCAGGCGCCTGCCAGCAGCCGGCCCAGTGCCGCATCCAGCGCTGCACCACGGACTTCGTGACCCTGACCTCCCACCTCAACCCCGCCGCCGATGGCTTCGACTCGGAGTTCTGCAAGGCCCTGCGGGCCTACGCGGGCTGCACCCAGCGTACCTCCAAAGCCTGCCGAGGGAACCTGGTCTACCACTCGGCCGTGCTGGGCATCAGCGACCTCATGAGCCAGCGCAACTGCTCCAAGGACGGGCCCACGTCCTCCACCCACCCGGACCTCCCCCACGAGCCCTGCAGTTACCCCGGGGACTCGGAGCCGGGCCCCCCGGCTCACCTCTTCTGCGGCCTGTTCGGGGATCCTCACCTCAGGACTTTCAAGGACCACTTCCAGACCTGCAAGGTGGAGGGGGCCTGGCCCCTGATCGATAACAACTACCTGTCGGTCCAGGTGACCAACGTGCCGGTGGTGCCCGGCTCGAGCGCCACCGCCACCAATAAGGTAAGACGGGCCCCTCCCTTCGCCGTGTCCCCCCTTCCCCCCAGCAGCCCCAGAGCTGGGCCTGGAATGGAGGACTGGAAGAATACTAATTGTGGTACTCGCTAAGCGCTTACTCGGGGCCAAGCGCTGGGGTGGCTACAAGCTGATCACGTCGGACGGGGTGCACGTCTCACGTGGGGCTCGCGGTCTTCATCCCCGTTTTACAGATGAGGTTAACCGAGGCGCAGGGAAGTGAAGGGTCTTGCCCAGGGACACACGGTAGACAAGGGGCGGAGCTGGGATTAGGACCCCAGTCTTTCCGACTCCCAGACCCGTGCTCTGTCCACTAGGCCACGCTGCCCGGAAGGGCCGGGCCGAGAGGGAGGGGTGGAAGGGGAGCCGGCCCTTCTCGCAGGGAAACGGATGGGGGCGAGCGTTTCGTTCGAGCGGGTCGGGGTCGACTTAAGATGGACCGGGTTGAGTCGGATGAGCGTGGAAAGGGAACACCCAAAACTGGTCCTTTCCCAGAAGCCTCCAGTGGGGAAGTGGTATTAGTCTCAGAGATACCTCAATTTGGGTGGGTGCTTTAAAGAACCAACCGATGGCGTCCCGGGCCGACCCAGTATCCTGTTTCCAACTTTGCCGTCAGAGAGCACTTGGAGGAGCCGGTTGAGGTTTGCCAGTCTTTAATTCCCCTCTAGCAACCCCTCTGTGAAACCGTCGTCCACTGTGAGCTCGTTCTGTAGATTGTAAGCTCCTTGTGGACGGGCAATGTGTTCGTTATATTGCTCTCTGTATAATCTCTCCCAAGCGCTTAGTATAGTGCTCTGCACACAGTAAGCGCTCAATAGATACGATCGACTGAATTCAACCTTCCTTGACCCAGCCACCAAAAACACCTCCATTATCCGCAAGTGCATCCTCGGCTCCCGCGACGACTGCGGTGTCCGTTGAGCGGTCACTGTGGGCCGAGCACTAGGCTAGATATAATAGCGGCAGATGGGACGGAGTCCCCGTCCTACAAGGGCGCTGTGTGCTCCGTCCCACCGGTCGTTACGGGAGGCAGCGCCTAGAACTCAATGAGGGTGGGGCGAGGGGAGGCAGAAACTCGATCTGGGCTTTTCGTACCGTGTATTGTGAGATTCGAGAGGGCGCCGGATTGCTCGGTTTGTCCCGCTTGGAGGTTAGAGGGTGAGGTTGGTCGGGGAACCTTACCCTCCTGCTGTGTGAAAAAGGGGAAGCGGTGGTGGTGATGACGGTGACCTGACCAGGTTGGACCGGAGAGGGCAGGTGGCACCAGTGGAGGTGAGGGTAGATGGGTAATAATAAGAAAGCACGTTATGGGCAGGGAATGTGTCTATTATATATGTGTACTCTTCCAAGCGCTCAGTACAGTGGTCTGCACACAATAAGTGCTTGATAAGGCCGATTGAATAATGGTAACTGAGGCATTTAAGCACTTCCTACGCACCCAGCTCTGGAGATGGAGACAGTCTCTGTGTAGGGCTCACAGACCAATGGGGGAGGGAAAATAGTTATTTAATCTGTATTTTGCAGACAGAGAAAAGTTCAGTGACTCGCCCAAGGTCTCACACAACGGTCACGTGGAGGAGCTAGGATAAGAACCCAGTCCCAGGCCGGTGGCATTTCCACCAGGCCAGGTTGGTGGCTGTCTTTGGAAAAACACGGAGAGGATCTCGGCTTCACCCCGGAGCCTGAGGGTTTCAATTCTTTCTGAGAAGCAACGTGTGGTCTCGCCTGCCTCCGCCTACAGTCCTTGTAGCTCGCTGTGGGCCGGGGAACGTGTCGACCAACTCTGACCTATTGTACTCTCCCAAGCGCTTAGTACAGTACTTGCTCAATCATCGATGAGGTGGAAGAGACGGAGGAATGGAAGGAAGGGCGGAAAAATGACGGTGGTGTGAGGATTGCTGTGAATCGGGGACCAGAAACTCTTCTGAATAGGGTTGAGGGTAGAGTCTGGGCTGGGTTTGGAGAGGATCAGAGGAAGTGGGTGTTGGGAGTGATCCAGGCTCCAGGGTGGGAGCCATCAGACGGAAAGTGGCTCAGGCAGTGGAGCGTTGTTTGGTTCTGTTTGGTTCTGGCCAAAGACTTGGTCGGAGGGCGGTGGGAAATGGAGTTGGTTGGGGTCTGATGGGGAAGGAAGTCTTTCGAGGAGAACATCTACAGTGGCATCAGAAAGTTCTCTAGGCGTGGTGGTCTGCGGGAACTAAAGGCCACGATCCCTCGGGAAAGAGTTTAATCACCGTAAACTCGTTGCGGGCAGAGATTGTGTCCGTCTATTGTTATAATGTCCTCTCCCAAGCGCTTAATACACTGCTTGGCACATAGTAGGCGCTCAATAAAAATAATTGAATCAGAAACGCGGGGATTCTGGGGAAAGGAGGAGCAGTGTGGCCTAATGAAAAGAGCACGCACCTAGGAGCCAGAGGACTTGGGTTTTATTCCCGCTTCGGTTTCCTCATCTATAAAATGGGGAGTTCTCGTTCACCCTCCCGCTTGGGAAGTGAGCTCCTTGTGGGATAGAGGCTATGTTCCACCTGATTGCTTGTGTCCACCCCAGCCACATAATAATAATGGTGTTTGTTAGGTGCTTATTACGTGCCAGGCACTGTACTAAGTGCTGGGGTGGATACAAGCAAATTTGGTTGGACGGAGTCCCCGTCCCACAAGGGGTACACTGACTTAATCCCCATTTTACAGATGAGGTAACTGATGCACGAAGAAATTGGATGACTTGCCCAAAGCCACACAGCAGGCAGGTGGTGGAGCTGGGATTAGAACCCAGGTGATCTGGCTCCTAGGCCTGCGCTCTTTGCATTAGGCCACGCTGCTCCTCCTTTCCTGGAAAGTGCTTAGTACAGTGCTTGGCACAAAGGAAATGCTTAACAGACACACTATTATTATTATTAGGGGATTCCGCAAAGGGATATTTCTTCAAGGTAGGCCGTCAGGTGGTCACACTTGGGTGAGGAGATCTGCCTTACGGTAGCCGCTGAACAAGAGCGGCTCACTGGTGCCCAGAATCTCCCTTAGTGAATCCTACCTCTGTACTGTACTCTCCCAATTGCTTAGTACAGTGCTCTGCACACCCTCCTTGTTAATGCTCAAAAAACACCTTTGATGTTGGCAAATCTCCTAGGAGGTGCCATAAAGTCAGAACAACAGGGAGTGAGTCTTCTGAAGCCGGATCCCAAATCATCCTTTGTTCTGCCCCCTCGGGGAGGTATTTTTAATTGGTATTTGTTGACTACTTACTGAGCGCCATGGGCTTGGAAGAAGATAGCAGGAGTAAGCTGCCTTCCTCTGCTTTGAATCTAATGACTGGGGGTAAGGGGAAAGACAGGCAAAATTCTTTTTTTTTAGAAACGGAAACAGAGGAAGAGCAGGTACACAGCAGGTAGAGGATGAACGTCAGGATGAAATTGCTGAGTTGAACGTGCATCTGTTTGTAAGTGCTGACGCCGAGCGGGCAGAGAACAAAGGAAGGCAGGCGTTCGGGTGAAGAGAGGAGTTCAGAAAAACAGGAGCCCTCCCCTTGCCACCTTTCTCCTTGACCACCTGGGTCGGTAATTAGTGTCGTAAACTTGCCGGGGAACAGAGAACAGCGCTTGCCTCCGCCGCCTTCGAACCCCAAAGCTCAGGTGGTCTGGAGGCCTAGACAAAGACCCCACCGACGGCAGCCCTCAGAGTCGACCTTGTTTCTGGGCGTAAAAGCCCTTCCAGACTTGAAGAACTTTCTGGAAGAGCCCCGGGGTTCAGCCAGCTTCCCTGCAGTCGAACAGCCGGTCCAAGGGGAGGGTGGCGTTTGCCGATCGGGGCGGAGGGGAGGAGACGGTTGGGGGCGATTTCCCAACCGTCTCCGAGGCAGCGTCTCTTCGGCCGTTTTCCGAAGTGGCTGGGGGCCGATCTTGGTCTCCTCGGGTCGGTGTCTGCCGGGAGATGTGGTTCCGAACCCGATAGAGAGCCTTAGATTCGGCGGAGGACTCTGGATTTTACCGTAACGTACCGGATGGAAATAGTGAACCGCTTCTTTTGGGTGGGGCACCCTTGGGCCCTTAAATAACCAGAATCTGCCCTGTTTGGGAGTCGCCTTATCTGCGTCTCCGGTGGTGGAGTCCTAGATTGTGAGTTCGTGGTGGGCAGGGAACGTGTCTGCCCACTCTGGTATGGTCTCCCAAGCATGTAGTACAGTGTTCAGCACACAGTAAGCGCGCGGTAAATACGATGGATTGACTGGAGTGAAGAACCTGGTCCTGGAGCGCGTTCACGGCTTCCAGAAAGCTTCTCTCCCAGAGCACTTTGGGAAACCGATCTGTGTGGGAGGGGCCCGGACCCCAAACAGACTCCCCTCTGGGGGAGGAGGGTCAGGGGTCGCGTAGGCAGTTCCCACTCTAAATGTTTAGCTAGGCCGGGTACACGCAGACAGCTGCCTCCTTTTTCAACTCGCCTCATAAATCAGCCCCGACTGCCTGAAATCGATTCATCTGCTTCTTTTCCTATTCTTACATGTGCTCTCTTCCTTCCCCTCCCTTCTCTCTCCTCACCTTCCCGCTCTCTCCTCTTTCCTCTCCTTTCTGCTCTCCTCCTTGCTCTCTCCCCTTCTGCCTCTCTTCTTCCCACTCTCTTCCCCCCTCCCATTCTTTCCTCTCCTTCCACTTTCTCTCCTTTCTGTTCTTCTTTTCAACTCTTCCTCACTCTCTCCTCCTCACTCTCCTTCCCACTTTCTCTCCTTCCCACTTTCTCGGCTTCCCTCACTGTCTCCTCTCTGCTTTCTCTCCTCTCTGCTTTCTCTTCTTCCTTCCCCACTTTCTCTCCTTCCTGCTTTCTCTCCTTCCTGCTTCTCTCCTTCCCGCTTTCTCTCCTTCCCTCGCTCTCCTCCTTCCCGCTTTCTCTCCTTCCCGCTTTCTCTCCTTCCTGCTTTCTCTCCTTCCCTCGCTCTCTCCTTCTCTCCTTCCTCGCTCTCTCCTCCTTCCCTCGCTCTCCTTCCCTCGCTCTCCTTCCCGCTTTCTCTCCTTCCCGCTTTCTTCCTTCCCGCTTCTCTTCCTTCCCTCGCTCTCTCCTTCCCGCCTTCTCTCCTTCCCGCCTTCTCTCCCTTCCCTCGCTCTCTTCTTTTCTTTCCCTCGCTCTCTCTTTTCTTCCCTCGCTCTCTCTTTCTTCCCTCGCTCTTCTCCTTCCCTCTTTCTCCTTTCTTCCCTCTCTCTCTCCTTTCTTCCCTCCCTCTCTCCTCCCGCTTTTTCTCCTTCCTACTTTTCCCACTCCGTCCCACTCACTGCCCTTCCCACTCTCCCCCGGCTCGCTCTCTCCCCTCTTTCCCCGCACCCCCCCTCCCGCCCCGCCGGGCCATCCCCAGTTACCCAGCTTGCCGTTCTGCCAGGTGTGTGCCAGGTTGTAACTTCTGGCGGAATGATGGAAGCCTGCGCGGCCGTGGGACGGATGGCCCGGGATCTCTCCATTCCTCCCGCCCCCACGGGCTTCGGGGGAGGAAGCCGGGCCCTGAGCCAGCTCCCCGTGAGCTGCAGTGAGACCCATCCTGTTCGGGGACTAATAATGATAATGTCAGTATTTGTTAAGCGCTTACTGTGTGCAGAGCACTGTTCTAAGCGCCGGGGCGGATACAGGGTCATCAGATTGTCCCACGTGAGGCTCACGGTCTTAATCCCCATTTTACAGATGAGGGAACTGAGGCACAGAGAGGTTAAGTGACTTGCCCACAGTCACACAGCTGACAAGTGGCGGAGCCGGGATTCGAACCCATGGCTTCTGACTCCCAAGCCCGGGCTCTTTCCACTGAGGGTACCAGAGGAGTGCTAAGGGGATGCCGGGCTGGGAGGGAAGACCTCTGGATTCCGGATTGACACACCAGTTAAGTTACCGCTGGCTCCCTCCACCCCTGGCGCGTGTGCATGCGCGCACACATACACACCCACACTGACGCCACCCGGTGCCATTGTGGTTCAGCCCTACCCGCTTGGGTTCATTCATTCATTCGGTTTTATTTATCGAGCACTTACTGTGTGCAGAGGCACTTTACTAAGCGCTTGGAAAGTTACAATTGGGCAACACATGGAGACAATCCCTACCCGACAACGAGCTCACCGTCTAGAGGTGGGGAGACAGACAACAAAACAAAAGAAAACAAGTACGTTTATGGCTACGGTCCCGTTGCTCTCATTGATCTCTTTGCCAGAATCTTGTTCCTACGCCCTCTCTGGGACACTGACCGCTTCCCATTGCTCTTCCTAGGGGATGGCGATGAGGAACGATAATTACGATACTCGTTAAGCACTTACTGTGCGCCAAACACTCTTCTGAGTGGGGGTGGGTACTAGTTAATCGGGTTGGACCCAGCCCCTGCCCACATTGGGTTCATACTCATTAATCCCCACTTTTTACAGATGAGGTGACTGAGGCGGAGAGGAGTGCAGTGACTTGCCCAAGGTCACACAGCGGTCAAATGGTAGAGCCGGGAGTAGAACCCACGACCTTCTGACTCCTCCTGGCTCACGCTGCTTCTCATGGGCACGGCTAGACACCCTAGAGATCTGCTTAGGGCAGTGCCGTGTGCAGTGCACTGTGCAGGCCACTGCGCCCCAACCTCCTCCCTGCTAGCCAGAGAGAGCTTCTGCACCCCAGTGCGCAGTGGCTTCAGGCTGTGGAGGGCGAGGACGTCACCAATCTCTGCCACGTTCATTCATTCAATAGTATTTATTGAGCGCTTACTATGTGCAGAGCACTGTAACTAAGCGCTTGGAATGAACAAGTCGGCAACAGATAGAGACGGTCCCTGCCGTTTGACGGGCTTACGGTCCTTGGTCGGTCTTGGTCCGTGCCCCTCTAGGGAAGACCCAACTGGCCACAGACTAGGTCTGGGGGCTCCCCCCAACCTGGGGCTTCTCCGATTCCTCCCCTCTTCTGATGGGAGAAACAAGCTCAAGGATGTCCCGCTGTGACAATGATAATAATAATAATAATAATAATCGTATTTGCTAACCGCCTACTCTGTGCCGAGCGCTGTGCAGATACAAGGTAATCAGGTCCAACACAGTCTCTTTCCCCCCTGGGGCTCACAGCCCAAGAGGGAAGGAGAACAAGTATCCGAACCCCCACTTTACAGGTGAGGAAACCGAGGTATAGAGAGGCGAAGGGGTTTGCCCGAGATCACCCAGCGGTCAGGTGGCGGAGCTGGGATTAGAATGCAGGCCACTTAGCACACAGTGCTCTGCACGTAGTGAGCGCTCAGTAGATAACGATCGAATGAAAGAAAAGGCCACGCCAGGGCAGGAAGCGGGACGATGTAGGAACCTCTGCCTGGGCTTGTTATCCAAAGTTTCGCGGCTGAGAGTGGTCAGAGGATCTTGTCGGACCCTTGGGCAGAGAGGCCCGGGCCGTGTTTGTGGTCCGTGTGCCCTCCCCTCCCGCCGTGCCCGTCTGGGACCCGTGGACCAGTTGGGTTTAGGGGGTGCTGCTTCTCTCTGCCCACAGCCTTTCACATCTACATGTGTCCCTCACCCACTCCCCTCCAACAACAGAGCTAAGGGCCACAGCGGCTAAGCAACCCTCTGCAGAAAATGACCCCGTCTGGCCTCGTTCTTTTCACCTCCCAATGAGGAAGCCAGACAGAGGGACTTGGGACGGGCCCTTTTGCCAGTTTTATTACCCCAGTCCTTCCCCTTTGCCTCAAAAATACAAATTATTTCCCCAAGACGTGCCTGTTTTCCTCCTCTCCGTTCCCAAGCTGAGCACGTTAAGCCTCTGGGTAGATCTGAAGAAATACAGATGGGAAAAGGCTTTTCGTTTGGAGGGAAGCTTTGAAATTAGCGCTTCGTCCAGCCGTCGGTTACGTGGGCTCAGTCCCACTCCCGGTTCTGTGGAGTTTGGGGTTCCTGTCAATCGGCCAGTCGATAATATCTACGGAGCACTGTTTCTAATGCGAACAGTAAAGAGAACAGCGTGGCTTAGTGGAAAGAGCATGGGCTTGGGAGTCAGATATCGTGGGTTCTACTCCCGGCTCCGCCACTTGTCAGCTGTATGACTTTGGGCAAGTCACTTCACTTCTCTGTGCCTCACTTATCTGTAAAATGGGGGATTAAGGCTGTGTCCCCCACGTGGGACAACCTGATAACCTCGTGTCTATCCCAGCGCTTAGAACGGTGCTCGGCGCATAGTAAAGTAGTTAACCAAATATCATCGTCATTATTATTCTCAAATGTCTGGACGAGCACCGCAGGGCACGTAACCAAACAAGGCTATTTATTGAGTGCTCGCCGTGTGCAGGGCAACTGTACTCGGCACTTGGGACGGAACTGGTTAAACACAGTCAGGGATATGTCTGCTAATTCTATTGGCTTGGCATTCTCCCGAGGTTTAGTAACAGTGCTCTGCCGTGTAGAAAGTACCATTGATTGACTGATAGATCCCTGCCCGCCGGTCAGTCCAGTCGTATTTATTGAGCACTTACTATATGCAGAGCACTGTACCAAGCACAAAGAGCTTACAGCCCATGGGGACAAACAGACATTAAAATTAGAGATAGGGGAAATAGTAGAGGAAAGACAAGGATGAGCAGTGGTGTTACAGGCGTTATAACGTTGCGGTATAATCTCGCAAGCACTTAGTACAGTGCTCTGCACATGGTAAGCGCTCAGTAAATACACTGGCCGATCGATTTGGTTCTGTTACTTTAAGAAACACAGAGGCAAGAAGCCAGGGTGTCAGGAAAGCCCTGAGAGTGGAATTTGTTTCTCTTTCACTCTTGGGGCGCCTTACGTCCTTCCCTTTCTGAGGGTCCGTAATTTGTGAGAGGGATCGCTTCCGTCCGCGGTGCTTCTGCTTCCGTTCGGTTGCAGAGAGGTAGAAGTGTTGATTTTTTTTTCCTCAGCTCGGGCCTGGGGGCGTTGTGTATTCCTGGAGCAGGGCCATCGAGCTGGAATTTCTTGGAGGGATCAGATGCTCCAGAGCGGCTTGGTCCTGAGCATCTGGGCAGGTGGGAGAGGGCGGGGAGCCGGGGACGAGGTCTGTCTGCGGCCGAAATCTCTGTCCAGTTAATCATAATAGTAACAATGATGGTATTAAGCTCTTACAATGTGCCAGGCACTGTACCAAGCACTGGGGAGGATAAAAGCAAATCGGGTTGGCTACAGTCCCTGTCCCACGTGGGGCTCACAGTCCCAATCCCCATCTTTCCATATGAGGCCCAGAGAAGTGACTTGCCCAAGGTCACACGAAAGACGTGTGGCGGAGCCGGGATTAGAACCCAGGGCCTTCCGACTCCCGGGCCCGGGCTCGATCCACTAGGCCATGCTGCTTCTCGGTTGCGACCGCTTCCCGGTTCATGCTGGATTCACGCTGGAACCTGCCGTCTACACTGCAGGCAACGCGTACGTGCGTACGCGTACCCATACGTGAAATCGGAAAACTCACCATCCAAGACGAGTCCTGTCTGCGTTTTCCGGAAATGAGTTCATCGTAACCGGTGGTTTCTTAAGCGCGTCGCTATAGGCCAGCGGTGTGCTTTACCGCTGGACTATCTACAAGATTATGAGATCGTACGCAGCCCTGTCCCACGTGAGCTCAGCCTCGAGGGGGAGGGGAAGAGTGGAGATTTAATTCCCATTTTACAGATGAGGAAACCGGGCACGGTGAAGTCAAGTGACTTGGTCAGGGTCCTCCCTGGGATCAGCACGCAGGCCTTCTGACTCCCAAGGTCGGTCCGTCTTTCCTGTCTTAGTCCGGTGTCCTGTCTTTCCTGGCTTCCCCGGTCTTCCGCATCTTTTCCATATCTTTTCCATATCTGCTACCCCCGGAAGCAGCTAGTGGAAGACCACAAGCCTGGATGTCAGAAGGACCTGAGTTTTGATTCCGGCTCTTAGCTTGTCTGCCGGGTGACCTTGGGCAAGTCCCTTCACTTCTCTGGGCGTCATTCGCCTCATCTGTAAAATGGGGCTTAAGACCTTGAGCCCCCATAGGGACATGGATTGGGTCCAACCCGATTAACTTGTTTCCACCCCAGCGCTTAGTACAGTGCCCGGCACATAGTAAGGGATGTAACAAATAACTTTTTTTTTTTAAAAAAAAAGACGACGTAAAGATCGGGTCCGCTTTGCCTCTGCGGGCCCGGCCTCAGAAGGAGCCCACGTGACCACGTGCGTTCTCCAGCCACGCACACGCCCGGGGCTCCCGCACTTAAAGTGCCACACAAGCGGAGATCGGACACCGATAAACGCGGCTTCCGGGATGCGATAAGCACCGAGAGTTAAGTGCTCTCTGCCCTTGGGGTCTGGTGCCGCATTCTGCACATTCAGCACTCCGGCGCCTTGGGAGGGGGATTTAGCCAGAGCCTCTCGGAGACGGAACTTTCTAGATCCGGGGAGAGTTCAGATGGCCACTGGCCGTGCCGTCGCGCATTCAGCGGGGACGGGCGTCCCTCCCGGGACGGGGAGCGGGGGCCGTGTGAATTCTCGTGCTGCCCCCGGGGCCGTCTCGTTACGCTTTAGGTTGATTTTTATTTTATTTTCATGCTAGATGGGGTGGGGGAATCTGTAGCTGGCGTGTGTCTCTCTTCCTGATGGGTTTGTGGGTGGTGAAGATCACAGCGATTGAAACATTAAAAATGAATGAGCAGAACCAGAGTAGTTGTCTAAGGGGCAGGCAGGAGGTTTAACAAAAGGCATCGATGTTTTAAATGCACAGCAATAGCAGGCATCAATAATAGATGCTGCGGCAGAGCGCAAATGTGCCAAATTGAGTTATGACAGTACATGGATTAGTTCATCGAGGAGGTGGGTGGGGGAAGAGGCCATTCGGTTTGGTGTTTGGAGGTCTGCAGTTTTCTCTCCTCGCCGCTCTGGGAGCACACACGCGTTTTTACTTTTTTTTGGGGGGGGGGGGCTATTTGTTAAGTGCTTACCATGTGCCAGGAACTGTACTAAGCGTTGGGGAAGATACGACGGTAGTCAGATTGGACACCGTCCCTGTGCCACGTGGGGCTCACAGGTTTTAATCCCCATTTGAGAAGCAGCGTGGTTTAGTGGATAGACCACGGGCCCGGGAGTCAGAAGGACCTGGGTTCTAATCGCCGGCTCCGCCACCTATCTGCTGGGGGACCCTGGGCAAGCCGCTTCACTTCTCTGTGCCTCAGTTATCTCATCTGTAAAATGGGGGTTAAGAGCGAGCCCCATGTTGGACAGGGACTGCATCCAAACTGCTTAACTTGCATCTACCCCAACTCGTAGAACAGTGATTTTCACGTAGTAAGTGTGTAACGAGTACTATTATATTATCATCATTATTTAGTATTATTATTTGAGAGTCTTCCCCAGTAGCCAGAGGAACAGGTGGTCTCTTAATAATGATAATTATTAATTAATATAATAATGGTATTTGTTAAGCGCTTACTATGTGTCAAGCACTGTTCTAATCAGGTTGGTTACAGTCCCTGTCCACATGGGGCTCACAGTCTTAATCCCCATTTGACAGATGAGGGAACCGAGGCCCCCAGAGAAGCGAAGTGACTTGCCCAAGGTCACACACACAGCAAACAAGTGGCGGAGCTGGGATTAGAATCCAGATCCTTCTGACTCCCAGGCCCGTGCTCTATCCACTTAGGTTCATGCTGGCTCCTCATTTGATGGGAGGAGGCCGATTCCTCTTGGAGAAGCAGGCAGGGTGGCCTAGCGGGTGGGACAGCAGGACTTGCAGCCAGGAGAGAGATCTGCTTTCTAATCCCGGCTCTGCGAGTCACCGAATTTCTCCGCCTCAGTCATGTCGTCCGCAAAATGGGGATCGAATCTTTGGGCTGTCATCCCAGCTCCGCCACTCATCTGCTGTGTGACCTTGGGTTAGTCGCTTAACTTCTCTGTGCCTTAGTGACCTTACTGTAAAATGGGGATTAAGACCGTGAGCCCCATGTGGGACACGGACCGTGTCCAACCCGATTTTTTGCATCTACCCCGGTGCTCGGTACAAGTGCCCGGTACGTAATAAGTGATTAACAAGTACCGTTAAAAAAAGTACCTATTCTCCCATCTGGTCTGCTTGTATCTGATCCGGTGCTTGGCACATACCAAGCGCTTAGCAAATATCGGTGGTGGTCATTATTATTAATAGTTATTCCCGCGGTTGAAACTTAAAGGTCCGAACATGCACAGATGTGTGAGTTTTTCCTTCCAAAAGCCTCTTCTAGGCCTGCTTTCGGCCATCATCCCTATCGCACCAATTGGGGTTCATTGAGCACTCACTGCGTGCCGACCACTGTACAGAGCACCAGAGAGAGTGCAGTCCAACGGAGTTGTCAGACACCTTCCCTGCCCACACCGTATTTACGCTCTAGCGGGGGGAGGGGGGCAGACATTAATATAAATCGTTAATAATTTAAAGATACGAGCATAAGTGCTGACTTCTCATCTGGGTTTCTCTGCTCCCTTGCCCTTCCCCCACCTTCCCCACGAGTCCCCCGTTCTCTCATCTTTTCTTTCTGTCCTCACGCCTTTGCCGATCCGGGCCGTCTCTCAGGAGCACTCCCTCCCCTTCGCCGGGCTCCTTTCTTGGGGACACGGTGTCCACCTTTAAGCAGCCCGGGTCTTGCTTGGGGAAAGGCTACTGTGAACGCCCTAGATGAAGAGCCCTTAAGGAATCCGTGCTCACCGAGGTAGTAGATGTGACCGTTCAAGCCGCTCGAGCTACTGAAATTGGAAATCTGTGGGCGTGGGGATGGATGGACCAAGCAGGTTGTAGGTGGGAGTGGATGTTGCCCTGCTGGACGGTGAGGCTTCTTTGAGGTTGGCCTCGCCCAACCCCAGTGGCTTCTCTCTTGGCACTTTTTTTCTTTTTCTCTTCTCTTTTCCTTTCCTCTCCTCTTCCTCCCTCCTCTCTCCTCTCTCTCCTCTTCCTCTCTCTCTCCTCTCTCTCCTCCTCTTCTCCTCCTCTTTCCTCTCCTCCTTCCTCCTCTTCTCTCTTCTCCTCTTCCCTCTCCTCTTCTCCTCCTTCTCCTCCTCTCTCCTCTCCTCACTCTCCTCTCTCCTCTCCTCCTCCCCTCTCCTCTCCTCCTCCTCTCTCCTCCTCTCCTCCTCTCCTCCTCCTCTCCTCCTCCCCTCTCCCCTCCTCCCTCTCCTCCTACTCCCCTTCCTCCCCTCTCCTCTCCTTCCTCTCCCCTCCCCCTTCCTCCTCCTCCCTCCTCCCTCCCTCTTCTCCTCCTCCCCTCCTCCTCCTCTGCCTCCTCCTCTTCCTCTCCTCCTCCTCTCCTCTCCTCCTCCTCCTCTCCCTCTCCCCTCCTCCTCCTGCCTCCTCTTCCTCTCTCCTCCTCCTCTCCTCCTCTCTCCTCCTCTCTCCTCTTCTCCTCCTTCTCCTCCTCTCTCCTCTCCTCCCCTCCTCCCTCCTCCTCCCTGTCCTTCCTCCCTTCCCTCTCCCTTTTCTGCTCCTTCCTCCTCCCCTCTCCCCCCTCCTTCCTCCCCCTCCTCCTCTCCTCCCCCCTCGGCTCCTCCCCTCCTCTCCCCCTTCCTCCTCCCCTCCTCCCCCCTCCTCCTCCTTCCTCCCTCCCCCTCCTCCCCTCCTCCCCTCCTCTCCTATTTCTCCTGTCTCTCCCTGTTTCTCTTTTTCTGTTTCTCTTCCTTTTTCTCTTTTCTATTTCTCTTCCTTTCTCTTTCTTTTTCTCCTTCTTTTTCTTTTCTTTTTAATGGTATTAAGCGCTCACTAGGTACCAGGCACTTTCTAAGCGCGGGGTAGATACAAGTTGATCAGGTCGGTCACAGCCCATGTCCCACATGGTGCTCACGGTCCTAATCCCCATTTGACAGATGAGGTAACCGAGGCCCAGGGAAGCCAAGTGACTTGCCGAGGTCACCCAGCAGACAAGCGGCGGAGCCGGGAGTAGGCCCACCCCGTCCCTGTAGACGGTGCCAAGCTGGTTTAAGGGAGAGTCGAGGAAGCTAGAAAGAAAATCGGCTGTCGAAGAAATGATCATTTAAGCATTGAGCGGACTGCTGTTGTGATCGTGGGAGCGAAGGTGGTTATTATACGGAAATTCCCACCTCGCCTTTCATTACCGCCATCTTGTCGCGCACACCTCCAGCTCGCTCAGGCGCACGACAGAACCGGCGCGGAGAACCCTCCCTCCCCTCCGACAAACGGAGACAATAGAGCGTTTTTGGCCCGCTGGCTAAAACCGTTTCCTAGTTCTCTGGGCTGGCTGGTCCCGATCCTGTTTTCTCGGAGGGCCGGGAGACGCTCTGGGACATAAATGGCATCTGGGTTGGCCAGCAGAAGATCCCGAAACTAGACATGGTTGGTAGGGAAATGCAGCTGGGTTTCAGGGTAGGAGGGAGGTGGCGGAAACCACCCCCTGTGGAACCCCGTGTGGGACGGGGACGGTGTCCGACCGGCTAAAAACTTGCATCCTCCCCAGCGCTTAGAGCAGTGCTTTGCACACTAGACGGAAGCTCGCTGTGGGTGGGGACGCGGCTACCAATTGTATTCTCCGGGTGCCGAGTACTGTGCTCTGCTCAATAAATACCACCGATCCCGTTGATTGACTGACAGTGAGCACTTAACAGATACCATTTAAAAAAAACATAGCAAACGCTTAACATTCAGTCGTATTTATTGAGTGCTCAACAAATACCATTGGAAAATAAACATAGTAAGCCCTTAACGAATATCATTAGAAAACATAGCGAGTGCTTAACGGATACCCCAAGGAAAAAAAACATAGTGCTTAACAAGTACCATTTAAAAAAACCTAGTAAGCGCTTAAATGCCATTAGAAAATAAACATAATAAGCGCTTAATAAATATCATTTAAAAAAACATAGTAAGCACTTAACAAATACCACTAGGAAAAAAAACACAGTAAGCGCTTAACAAAAACCATGCTAAAAAAATAGTAAGTGCTCAACAAAAACCATTTAAAAAAAATAGTAAGCGGCTTAACAAATACCACTAGAAAAAAGACATGGCACTTAGCAAATACCATTTAAAAAAACATAGCACATTTAACCACGACCATTAGAAACAAATCCCGGCACTTTGTTAAAGCGGCTCTGGTTCGGGGCGGTCTGGTCCGTCTGTCCGGTCTGATTTCTTCTCCCGCTCCCTTCTGCGTCTCCCTTGCGTTCGGATTTGCTCCCTTTCTTCACCCCTCCCTCAGCCCCACAGCACTTAATGTCCGTCTCCATAATTTTTTTTTTTATTAACGTCTGTCTCCGCCTCTAAACTGAAAGCTGGTGGCGGGCGGGGAACGTGTCTTCCAGCTCCGTTGTATTCTACTCTCCCAAGAGCTTAGTACGGTGCTCGGCATGCAGTAAGCGCTCCATTAATACGACAGATTGATTTGTAATAGGAGGAGGTTCAGACACGCTCCTGTTTGCAAAGCGCTGGACTGAGCACTGGGGAAAGCGCAAGGGTGAGATGGAGATGCAGTCTCTGGTCGCCCGCCCCGGGGCTCGCAGTCTAAGGACCGGAGGGGGGCGGCTACGGACACTCAAGAGGAGCTAACGAAAATAGAGCGGGCAAGGGATGCGAACGCTGAAGGAGCAGTTGGGATTCAGGCCTTAAAGAGGTGCAGCATGGGCCCAGTGGAGAGAGCGTAGGCCTGAGGGTCGGGGACCGGGGTTCCGGTTCCGGCTCCTCCATTTACCTGCTGGGTGATCTCGGGCAAGTCGCTTCACTTCTCCGCCCCAGTCCCCTCATCTCTAAAATGAGAATGAAGACTGTGAACCCACGTGGGACTTGGACTCTGTCCAACCCGATTAGTTTGTATCTACCCCCGGTGCTTAGTACGGTGCCTGGCACAGAGTAATCATTTAACAGATACCAATTAGGAAAAAAAAGACCGTCAAACCCAGAAGGCACCGCTGTAGCAGTGGTTTTCCTAGCATCGTAGAGGATAAGACCTCATGCTCACACTGGGCTGAGCCTTCCCCAAGCTGGAGCGGGGGCAGTTGGGGATCCCCGTTGTCCTAAAGGTCTTGATGGTTAATCAGTCCGTATTTACTGAGCGCTTAAACTATGTGCCGGGCACTGTACTTAAGCACTTAGGAGTGTACAGTGTGATAGAGACATTCCCCGTTCACAGGGTTACAGTCTAGAGTGGGGAGACGGATGAATAAATGGAAGGTATGGACGTGAGTGTCGTGGGGCCGGGCACGTCGGGGTGACGGAGGAGAGGAGGCTTTTTCCACAGTGGCCGCCATTGAGTGGGCTAGTAATGATAATGACGACGGTGTCTGTTAATCGCTTCCTACGCGTCGAGCGCTGCGGTAGATAACAAGCAAATGGGGTTGGACAAAGTCCCCGTCCCACATGGGGATCACAGTCTTCGTCCCCGTTTGAGAGATGAGGCGACTGAGGCACAGAGAAGTTAGGCAAGTTCCAGGCACAGCGGACCGGCGGTGGAGCCGGGATTAGAACCCGGGTCCTGCCGCCGCGCGGGCCCGGGCCGCTTCCCGGGCGAGACGGGGGAGGGGGGTGGGGTCGCGGCCCGGGAGGCCCCCGCCTCGTTCCTCGGCCCTCGGCGCCGCCTCTGACGTCTCTCTCCTCGGTGTCGTCTTCCCCCTCGCCCAGATCACCATCAATCTTCAAGGCCTACCCCGGCTGCACGGAGCAGAAAGTCTACCAGGCGGTGACGGACGACCTGCCGGCGGCCTTCGTGGACGGCACGACCGGGCGGCGGGCCGGGCGAGCGGCAGAGCCTGCTGGTGGCGGAGCGGGAGAGCGGGCGGCTGGTTGAGCTGCAGGCCCGCCACCTGGGCACCACGGTCTTCGTGCGCCAGCAGGGCCGCTACCTGACTCTGGCCCTGCGCATGCCCCGCGCCCTGGCCCTGGCCTACGAGGAGAGCCGGGACCTGCAGCTCTGCGTCAACGGCTGCCCGCTGAGCGAGCGCATCCAGGACGGGCGGGGGCGGGCGCCCGCGGCCCCGGGCCCGCCCACGGCCCCGCCCCCGCCGCTCCCGGCCCCGGCCCGGGCCCGGCCGGGCTCCACGCTGGCCGGGGCCGCCGCCCGCTGCCGCGAGAAGCTGCCGCTCGACGACATCTACTTCCAGTCCTGCGTCTTCGACCTGCTCACCACGGGCGACGCCAACTTCACCGCGGCCGCCCACAGCGCCCTGGAGGACGTCAAGGCGCTGCACCCGCGGCCCGAGCGCTGGCACATCTTCCCCGGCCCGGCCAGCGGCGGCCCCGTGGCCGCGACGGCGGCCCCCTCCGCCTGGGACTCCTCTGCTTCGTCCTCGTTGCGTTTTTGTAGGGTTTTTTGTCTAACAGAAGTTTTAAAATATATATTGTCATAATATATTGAGTATATATGTATATACCATGTATATGAAGGGGGGGGGAGGGGGCTCGGCCTCCACCCCCTCTCCCCCGCCCCGCCTCCCTTCCCCGCAGCGTGTACATAGTGTGGTTGACTCTTTTCACCTACGTTGTATTCTTTGATGGTATCAAGTTTTGTTTTGCAGTTTTGTGAGATGTTTTTATAACGTCCCTGCCGTGGGACCTGTTTAGAAAGCACTTTATTTTTTATATATTAAATATTTATGTGTGTATCTGGTTAATACGTAGAGTACGTGCTTGCACGAGCCCCTTCTCCTCCGTCCCCCCCGTCCCCCTAAAGCGGGGGTCGCCGGTCCTTCTACCTGCAGCCCCCGCTTCTCTCCAACGCCTGCGGGTGCGGCTGGGATCCTCCCCTCTCGAGCCTACGCCGGCTCGGGCCAACGTGGGCTTCCGAGCCGTCCCGGCCGGGAAAGTGCTTACGGCCTGGGCCGCGGTCCTGCGGTCCCCTGTCCGCCCCCGTCGCCGTCCCCGTGCCTTCTGGGAACGTCTTCTCTTGTCACTCGCTGCTGTTGCTGTTCCCTTCCCCTCCCTAGGGACCCCCTCCTCTCCTCCCATAGCGCACGGAGCCACTCCGGCTCTTAGGAGTCCGTTCCTTGCCCCCTTTGGCCGCCGGCAAGGCCCGGCCCGGGCCGCGAGCCCACCTCCCCTTCACGGGGGACGGGGGGAGGATCCGCTGGTCGGCGCGTGGGCGTCTCCCCCGACGTCTGCCACTTCCCTCCTCCTCCCGAGGTCCTGGCCGGCACGGGAACTAGGCCGGGGCCGCCACACCACGGGAAGTGGAGCGGACGAGGGGTCGCGCCCGGCCGCTCGGAGAAGCTCCCCGACCAGCCGGGAGCCGTTCGGGTAGGGAGGCGTGGGCGGAGGGGAGACCCATCGGCGGGCTCCCCCCCGCCCCCGGCAAGGTCCCGGTCATCCGAGGACTCAACCCCCATCTCGGAGCGGAGGGGGCCGGGAAAGAGAATTCAAAATTGTATAGCTTGCTAACCCAGGCCGGGTGGGGGTAGAGAATCGGGGTTGTGCGCTTGTCTCCTCGGCCTTATCCATCGAAGCTGTTGCTTACGTATCCTGTCTCCCGGCGAGTCGGAACTCTGGATCGCCAGGGTAGAACCCCACCGCCGACGCCACTGATTTTCGGATGAGCCTACCCCTCCGCCACCGCAACCCGGGTCAGTGGGACCTGTTCTCTGTGGCCAGAAAGGGGTCCTTCTCTGGCGGGGGAACGGACGTTTTCTTTTTCTCCCATTCCTAACTCCGGTCAGAGAACGGATTCGCACACGTCAGCTCTTCGATCCCCTGGGATCGAAGAGCTCATCCCAAGCAGACGGATGCGTTGCAGTTGGCAGCGGTCTCCCGGAAGGCACGGGGAGGGCGGCGGGGGGTGAGGGGCTCAGGGGGGAACACTGGATTTCTTAGACCCTCCGACCGGCTTCCCGCTCGGCGCTCCGGCTTTTTTGTTTTGACGCTTGGATACGCCCCTTCCCCCCTCGTCGGTCTTTGCGGAAACCTTTCGATGTGGTCCGGTGGATATAGTGCTAAGTATCTGTTTGTGTAAAAGAGTGACTGTGCAGTGTGTAAATACTTTTAAGTTATTACACTAGAAGAATAAAGTTACGTACCCTGCTGTGGAATGTTTGTCGTGGAGTTCTGGAGACCCCTGGCGGGAGCCGGGCCGCAAGGCGGGTGGAGGGTCCCCGGGGGCGGGGGGCTGCCTGCTGTTTGGAAATTAATAATAATAATAATAATAATGGTACTTGTTAAGCGCATACTAGGTGCCAAGCCCTTAGGTAGATGCAAGTTAATCAGGTGGGACACAGTCCCCATCCGGTCAATCCCCATTTCGTTCATCATTCAATCATATATCCCGAGTGCTTACTGTGTGCGGAGCACCGTACTAAGCGCTGGGAAAGTACAATACAGCAATAGAGTCCCTGCCCGCAACGAGCTTATAGTCCAGAGATAAGGTAACTGAGGCCCAGAGAAGTGATTTGCCCGAGGTCGCACGGCAGGCCAGTGGCGGGGTTGGGACTAGAACCCAGGTCCTCCCGACTCCCGTGTTCTGTCCACTGAGTTTGTGCCTGTACGTCCTCTCCCCCGCCTGGGCACTGGTGGGGGAGGACAGTGAGCCAGCCGGCACTACCCACGGGATCAGAGAAACGGGACGAGAGAAACTGGCCGTGTCCGTAGCTCCCAGCAACTCGGGGGTTAGCGCAGTTCCTAGTACAGTACTTTGCACACAGTAAGCGCTCAATAAATATGATTGAATGAATCAAGTGCCCGAGCTCTGCTCTGCCTCGGGGCCTTCTCTTTACAGGGTATTTTAAAGCTTTTTCCGGGAAGAAATAGTCTGTAGATTCTTGCTGCTTGGGTGTTCCCTCCCAAAATGACATCCCGGAGTGGCTTTTTTTTTTTTTTTTTTTACAGGAAGACAGTCGAAAGGGCCTGGGAAATGAGAGAAGAAATCAGGCAAGCCTGAGCCTGTTAGATCGGGAGAACAAATAACGAGACGTTCGGATTGCAGGGAGGCAGAGGAGAGGCAGGCTTTCTTGAGAGGACCCTTGAATATCAGGCTGTTGGCAAGGTCTCTGTGGGAGAGGAGGGAATGACTTAGAAGTGCCCTTCTTTACTAGTTGCTCTGGGCAAGGTTACTTTCACATCATAAATGGGGTATTTGGTAAGGGCTTACAACGTGCCAGGCACTCTACTAACTGCTAGGGTACATGTAGTGGGGTTGGACACAGTCCCGGTCCCTCCTAGAGCTCCCAGTCTCAATCCCCATTTTACAGTTGCGGTAACAGACACAGAGAAGTAAAGCGACTTGCCCGAGGTCACAGAGCAGACAAGTGGTAGAACTGGGAATAAAACCCAGGTCCTCTGACTCCCAGCCCCTTGCTCCTTCTACCAGGCCATGCTGTTTCTCTGCTTCCTTCTTCCTTCAATCGCTTACTAGTATCTATTGAGCACTTACTCTGTGCAGAACACTATACTAGGCAGTTGAGAGAGTACGGTACAAGAGATTTGGCAGACCCGTTCCCTGCCCACAATGAGCTCACAGGCAGTAATTTGTCTCCTGACTTCCTCTGCCCACAATGCTTCATTCGCTCCTATTCACAGATGAGGGTGCTACACACACACACCCACACACACCACCCACCCACCCACCCCCCACCCCCACTTCTCAGCCATCTCTTAAAAGATCTCCTGCCCAGCTTCAAAAGCTATGCTTTCCACCTGTATCTCCAAACCCACACCTCACAACTTATCAAATCATGACACTTGTGCTCACTCCTCCCTGCCTGACTGCCATCTTCAACAGCTCGCTCTCTGATGGCTTCTTCCCACCTGCCTCCAAACGAGGGCACATTTGCCCTATCTTTAAAAAAAAAAAAGCAAAACTAGAAGGCTTCTCTGGCCCCCACTCTGCTGTCCAGTTAACCACCACAACTCCCTGCTTCCACTTCTGTCCAAGCTGTTCCGATGGCTTGCCCCTCCATTCCAGGCCATCTGAATATCCCCCTCTTTCACTCCACGGAGATCTGCCCTACAATACCTAGTAAACACCAACACATCTAAAGCTCCTGCCCTCATAAAGCCCACCTGCCCTTCAAAAAAAATAATAAATCTCCTAGGGTCACCCAGTGGCCCTTTTTGTGACAAAGAGGCAGAAGAGAACGCCTGACCAGTCACTACAGCACATGTTGCAAGGAAAACCACACAAGGGAAAACAATCGTATATGTACGATTCATTCATTCATTCATTCGACCGTATTTATTGAGCGCTTACTGTGTGCAAAGCACTGTACTGAGCGCTTGGGAGAGTACAGTAGAACTACAAATGGACACATTCCTACCCACAACTAGTTCAGAGTGTAGAGGAGACGGACATTAATAAAAGTTACGTGGCCAGAACTGTAAGTCGCCTATTGGCAAATGCGCATGCAGAGTGGACTGTTATTCCAATTTGAAGAACGATTAGAGAGAAGGGAAGCTAGAGACAGAAAGATATGGATATTGAGAGACAGATTGATAGATTTTATATAGAGAGAGAGAAAGAGGCATAGAAAGTTAGATAGCAAGATAAGGATATTGAGAGACAGATTGTTAGATTTTGTATACATAGACAGATAGAGGGATAGAAATACGTATATAGAGAGATAGATACAGAGAGATTGAGATAGAGACACAGAGAAAGAGATAGAGGGACACAGAGATAGAGACAGGCAGATGTCACGGGTCATTTAGTGAGTATTTTCCCTGAACTGCCCCCTTCCTTGAGCAGGAGGAGTGATGGATCTATACCAACCCCACCCAGCTGGGTCCATCTTCAATCAATCAATCAATCAATCGTATTTATTGAGCCCTTACTATGTGTGGAACACTTTACTAAGCGCTTGGGAGAGTCCAACATGACAACATAACATATACATCTTCATGCCTCAGTGAGGTTTTCAGAATTGGAGTACTTAATACAGTATTCCGCACAGAGTAAGCCTTCAATAAATACCACCGACGGATCAACTGATTTCTCCACTGAAGGCAAATGACGACATCTGCTTGATCCATTTATATTGCGATTAGTGTGAACACAGCAGCTTCTGATTAAAGAATCAATGACAAACGGCCCCTGCCAGATGGATGAGTCTTCGATATTTGGAGCCAAACCGCGCACGAATGAATCACGGGGTAACACCACCAACAACCCATATAACACCATCACCAACCCATAATCCATAAGCGCTCTCGCTGTTTGAAGATTATTTCCGCCGGTACCATAACTCTGGCTGGTGTTACCTGATGCCCTTTGAAAGGTGGAAGGGATTCACAAGTTTTCCTGACGATAAAGACCTTTGCAAACAATACATTACCAGCTGGAGGAGATCTCCCCGGTATTTTCATCTAAGGGACAAAAATGGAAAAATAAAGGAATCGGTAAGTGGAGACAACGAGAACCTTTTGGACAGTGTAGAGAGCAGTGCTTCCGGGTCCAGATCGTTTTTCATCTTTCTTGGAAAGGAAAAGGCCACCGAGAGGAAGAGGGGGCAGTGGAGGGAGGTGGGACTTCAAGGGGCTCAAAATCCCTGAATCTGGGAATGCTGAAGAGGGAGGGATCTTTTTATGGTATTTGTTCAGCGCTTACTATGCACCGGGCGGTGTACTGAGTGCTGGACTAGATACAAGTTAATCAGGTTGGATACAGTCCGTGTCCCACACGGGGCTCATAGTCTTAATCCACATTTTACAGTTGAGGGAACTGAAGCCCAGAGAAGTGAAGTGACTCGCCTAAGGTTATACAGCAGATGAATGCCGGAGCCGGGATTAGAACCCAGATCTGTGCTCTACCCACCGGATCACTCTGCTTCTCTTCCAGCAGCGTTAGAGTCTGAGAAGGGAAAGTCAGGACTGTGGGTGGCGATGGGGTGTTTGGGGGAGGTGAACGGGCCCGCTAGCCTGAGGGAGGACAGGTAAACCAAGGCAAATGGCCTCTTATGTGAGCACTGAATACGTCCAGGCAATGTCTGCTCCACTTCGGCTCTGATGAAAGGACGGACACCTGTTCCAAACTTTGAAGCCAGGCTCCCAAACGAAGCGGTCCTACCTGGCGAGGCCACAGAAAACACCCGACAGTGAAAATTTTCCTTTAAAACGAAGCAAAAATAAGAATCTTGGAAGACTTCAGCCCACAGATACTCCGTATAGCCAAGCAGGCACAGGCCTGCAAGTCGGAGGACCTGGTTTCTAATCCCAGGTCCTCCCCTCGCCCAAGATCACAAGGCAGGCAAGTCACTTCACTTCTCCATGCCTCAGTTCCCTCATCTGCAAAATGGGGGTTCAAAGGCTGTTCTCCCTCCTATTTAGACTGTGAGCCCCATGCGGGACCTGATTATGTCAAATCTACCCCAGGGCTATAGTGCTTGGCAAATAGTAAGGGTTTAACGAATACCACATTTATCATTATTAGGAGTCATGTGATGGAAGGAGTTCACATTTTGGAAGCTTTACTTTATCAAAGAGAGACAGAGAGGAAGACAGACAACCAGTTGAGAAGCCCGAATCACTCCCTTCTCATAGCATCTTCAGCCTAAGTTGCGTTAGCACTGTGCGGTGGCCTCCAATGGGTCCCGTTCACTCGTCGACCACCGGCCCGGAAATCATTCCCGTTCGAGAGAGATTTCCGACGATGAGGAGGAGGAACGTATTTTCCAGTGAAATTTCACAAAACCCCTTCTCTGCTCTGCCTCTCATGAGCCTTCTAAAAGAAGGACGTTTGTTCTTTGTCCGGCATTCACACAGACTGGTAAATAGGGGTGATTTAAGCGGCACACAGTGCTAGGAAAGGTCAGGGAACGTAGCCCCGAGCGCCGGATTGGCTGTGTGTGGGGTGGGCCGCCGGATGCCGATCTGACACTTTCCCCTTGCGTGTCCTGAGGCAAGTTATTCAACTCTGTACCTCAGTTTCCTCATCTGTAAAACAGAGATTCAATCCCCGTTCTCCCTCCCCCTCAGACCTTGAATCCCTTCTGGACTGTGTCCGATCTTAATATATCTTGTATCTACCTCGGCGTTTCGCACAGTATCCCGTATAAAGTAAGGGCTTAACGAATATCAGTCATTATGATTTGATCTCCTGTGCTGGAAGACGATTGAAGCTGAACCCAGCCTTCCCTGATCATCTCAGTCGGTGAGTCGTATTTATTGAGCACCTACTGTGTGCAGAGCACTGTACTAAGTGCTTGGGAGAGTGCAACGTAACGATAAAGACACATTCCCCGCCCACGACTAGCTTGAGGGGGAGGCAGACATTCATAAAAATAAATTACAGCAGTCAAAGGACGTGGGTTCTAATCCCGGCTCCATGACTAGTCTGCTGCATGACCTTAAGCAAGTCACTTAACTTCTCTGTGCCTCAGTCACCTTATCTGTAAAATGGGGATTAAAGCGTGAGCTCCGTGAGGGATAACCTGATTACCCCGTGTCTATCCCAGGGCTTAGAACAGTGCTTGGCACAGAGTAAGCGCTTAAAAATACCCATATTATTATTACTGCTGTGGGGCTGGGAGGGGGATGAATAAAGGGAGCGAGTCAGGGCGGCGCAGAAGGGAGTGGGAGAAGAGGAAAGGCGGGCTTAGTCAGGGAAGGCCTCTTGGAGGAGGTGGGCCTTCAGTATCATAGGCTCTTGTTTCAGCCAGCTCCTAGACGCTTTGTCTCTCGATCCTCTGGATCTGCAACCTCCTTGTTGGCAGGGAACTCTGTTGAATCGTACTCCTCCAAGTGCTCAGTGCAGTGCTCCGCCTACAGTAAAGCGCTCAATAAATACCACCGATTGATCGTTTGGAACACCGGGTCGCTAGAAGTTAGTTCTACTTCTCTTGAGAGGCTCTTTCTTATTTTTCCAAGCAGCAATCAGAAAAAGAAAAAAAAAAGCCACTCACAAATTCCAAAGAAACTGCCATAAGGTAGCAGAGTCATCAGAGGACAGAGTTTGGCATTTTGCGTTTCGAGGCTGCCCATGGTCTGCATTCTGATCTCGGCCACAGATCGCGATTTCGGGCTTCCCCTGCAGAGCACTTTAAAAGTTCACACGTCCACCATCTGGGCTCTGTCTAAATGGCAAAAATGTGCAGTTTTACTATAATAAACATGAACTAAAAGGACCTTTGTCTGAAAGAACAGCTATTGACCCGCTTGGGGCTGGAAGAAGGCCACTGGGTGGGCAGGGGGGGAACAAAAGATTCTTTCAATAGCCGTGTAAAATCCCAAACTCTGGTATAACTTGGTGCTTTTACTATAGTAACTCATGTTTGAAAAGGAACCTGTTCGTAAAACCCCATAAAGAAGCCAGGAGCAGACTGAACTATCATTTTGTCTGATGCCAACATTCTCCGAAAGAAAACGTGCCTGACCATCTTTTGACCGGCCTGCTCGATTCTTTCCTAAACTACCTCCTTTGCTGGGCCAATAGAGAGGGTGCAGTGGGTGGGTTTTTTTTTGTTATTATTTCATTTTGTTTTGTTTTTGGGGATATTGGTTAAGTGCTTCCTATGTGCCAGGTACTGTACTAAGTGCAGGAGTACATATTTTGTCATGGGTTCAAATCCCGGCTCTGCCACTTGTCAGCTCTGTGACTGTGGGCAAGTTACTTAACTTCTCTGTGCCTCAGTTACCTTATCTGTAAAATGGGGATTAACTGTGAGCCTCACGTGGGACAATCTGATGACCCTGTATCTACCCCAGCACTTAGAACAGTGCTCTGCACATAGTAAGCGCTTAACAAACACCAACATTATTATTAAACTAATCAGATTGGACACAGTCTATGTGTCCCACAAAGGGCTCACAGTCTTAATCCCAAACAGTGTAGCTTGGTGGAAAGAGCCCGGGCTTGGGAGTCAGAGGTCGTGGGTTCTAATCCCTCCTCTTCCACTTGTCAGCTATGTGACTTTGGGCAAGTCACTTCACTTCTCTGTGCCTCAGTTACCTCATCTGTAAAAGGGGGATTAAGACTGTGAGCCCCCCCATGGGACAACCTGATTACCTTGTGTCTACCTCTGTGCTTAGAACAGTGCTTGACACATAGTAAGCGCTTAACAAATGCCATTATTATTTTACAGATGAGGTAACTGGGGCCCAGAGATGTCAAGTAGCATGGCCGGGGTCACACGGCAGACAAGAGCGAAGCCTGGGTTAGAACGCAGGTCCTTCTGACTCCTCGGCCTGTGCTGTATCCACTAGCCCACCCTGCTTCTCATGCCCTCGTTGCATTCCTAGTTCCCAGTTCCCTCTATTTAGAAAGAGGGAAAAGGGTCCTCTATCCGTGGAGAGGGACTCAACTCCTGGAGAAATGTTGCATCTGCTCGTTAGTAGAAAGCAAACTAGTGCCGGGATCTCTCTGGGGGGCAGTGGAGCGAGCAGTGGGAAGGGCAGACAAGGAGGCTGGGGTATTCAGGGCTTGGTAAGGTGCTCCCCAAATATCTCCATCTAGGGAGACCTAAATTAAAATTGCAGTTTAATAACTGAAGACATGCTGCTCTCTAGTGGCAGAATCGGACCTCTCCATTTGTCATAAAAGTTTTGTTGAAACTGTGCTAAGTTTTGTTGAAATCATGTAATTGTGTAATGTCCACGTCCATGAACTTCCTGGAACATGACCCCGGGGCCCAGAATCCCCTCGCATGGCTCTTGTGGGGGCCTGAACCCAAACTCCTTAACCAAGCTCCCCTCCCAATTTCCTTCACCTGGATCTGGGCCCAGGTAAGGGAACCTCCTGGCCTAGTGGGGCAGAGGTTTGGAGTCACAGGAACCTGGGTTCTAATCCTAGCTCCCCTACTTGTCTCCTGGGGGACCTTGGGCAAGTCACCTCACTTCTCTATGCCTCCGCTTCCTCAACTGTAAAATGAGGATCAAATATCTATTCTCCCTCCCGACTTATGCTGCTGGTCCAGGATGTTAGCAAGTATCACAATTATTGCTAGCCTTGGAACGTAATTATAATAATGAAATGGTATTTGTTAAGCGCCAAGCGCTGGGGTAGATACGAGGTAATCAGGTTGTCTCACGTCGGGTGACGGTCTTAATCCCCATTTTACAGATGAGGTAACTGAGGCACAGAGAAGTTAAGTGACTTGCCCAAATCACCCAGCTGACAAGTGATGGGGGGAGGGATTAGAACTCACGACCTCTGACTCCCAAGCCCGTGCTCTTGCCACTATGCCATGCCTCTTCTCCTATTTATACATCTATTCAATTGTACTTTCAATTATTTATATTGATTACTCTGTAAATAACGTGTGTCTCTCCCACTAGAGTGTAAATGTGATGCGGTCGGGGGATGTGCAATCTACCTTTTTTTTTCTTCCCATGAGCTCAGTACAGTTCTGCACCTCATAGATGCTCAATAAACGCTCTCATTATTACTTCTACTTCTATTTTCCCCTTTCTCTGGCAGAGGGAACGTGAGAGGAATGGGTATCCTCTCCCAGGGCTATCGGTTACATATCATCATTATTATGGTATTTTTTTAAGCACTTACTATGTGTCGAGCATTGCCCTAGGTGCTGCGGTAGCTATAAGTTAATAATGTTGGGCACAGTCCTCGTCTCACATGAAGCTCCCAGTTTAAGTAGGAGGGAGAACAGGTATTGAATCTCTATTTTTGCAGATGAGGCAACTGAGCCAGAGAGTTAAGTGACTTGCCCCAGGTCACAGGGCAGGTGTGTGGCAGAACGAGGATTAGAACTCAAGTCCTCTGACTTCCAGGCCCTTGCTCTTTCCACTGGGCTTCATTGCTACCTCTACTTGCTTTGTCTGCCGGGAAAACAGTTCTGCAGCTAGGGTAAGGGCGCTGAGAATTGGGTTCCACATAGTTTCCTCAGCTCCTGCTAGGAGTCCAAAACAGTTCAGAAGGCAGCGTGGCTCAGTGGAAAGAGCACGGGCTGGGAAGTCAGAGGTCATGGGTTCAAATCCCCGCTTCGCCACTTGTCAGCTGGGTGACTTTGGGCAGGTCACTTAACTTCTCTGGGCCTCAGTTCCCTCAACTGTAAAATGGGGATGAAGACTGTGAGCTCTACATGGGACAACCTGATGACCTTGTATCTACCCCAGTGCTTAGAACATTGCTTGGCACATAGTAAGCGCTTAACAAGTACCAACATTATTATAATTAACCAGAGATCAAGTAGGCAGGCCAACTTCCTCCTCTAGACTGTAAGCTCAGTGTGGGCAGGGAACATGTCTACCAACTCTGTTGCACTCTATTTTCCAAAACGCTTAGGACAGTGCTTTGCACATAGTAAGCACTCAATAAATGCCATTGACGATGATGGGATGGGTTGTGGGCAGGGAATGTGTCTCCTTATTGTTGTATTGTACTCTTCCAAGCATTTATTTAGTATAGTGCTCTGCACACAGTAAGTGCTCAATAAATACGATTGAATAAATCTAAATCATTGTTCCCCCAAATGAGATGACTGGAGAATTTCTGGGCAGTCCCAGAAGGAAAAACCAAACATCAATCTCAGTTGCATTTATTGAGTGTTTACCATGTGCAGGGCACACTGAACTAAGATCTTGGGGGAATACAATAGAGGGTTTTTTTTCATGATATTTGGTAAGTGCTTACTTTGTGACAAACCCTGTTAAGTGCTGGGGCAGATACAGGTCAATCAGGTTGGACACAGTCCCAGTCAAAGTTGGAGGGAGAACTCATTCGATGCCCATTTTGCAGATGGGGCAACTAAGGCACTGAGAAGTTAAGTGATTTGCCCAGGGTCACACAGCAGGCGATTGGCAGAGCTGGGTTTAGAACCCAGATACTCTTGACTCCCAGGCCTGTGCTTTTTCCATTAGGCCACGTTGCTGGCTTCAGCTAGGCTATCCTTCCTAGCCCGGTGATAAAAAAACAAACTGAGGCCATCCAGATGTCGAAATACTTGTCAGACTTACAATTCCGCCAATCCAGGAAAGGCCTCCTCTTTTTGAAATGTTGTATAATTAAGGAGCTAGGAAGGCGCTCCAGAAATCGACTCTTCCTTCCAGAATGTCTAAAATACCTGGTTTTGTGTTCGTCTATTGAAACTCTCTATGCATCTCCCCTTGGTTGTACTGTGTGATTAGAGTAGCCAATTGCCCTTCTTCTCAGAAAACCTCAGTCACCCTTTCCTTCTCATTGCATGGCTCGAAAACCTCAACTCTTTTAATCCTTCCATTATTAGGCTCTATCCTCCCAGCTCTTTACGACTCTATTCTGGACTCGTTTCTCCAGATCTTTTAAAAATGTAGTGACTAATAGAATACAATACCGTAATAAGACAGTTTTGTGGAATATAAATGTAACTCCATATTTGTGTGAATATTTCTCTAGCTGTAAACCCAAGTCGAGTGGTTACTTTTAGCGATAAACTTGTGGTTTGAGGTGATACTTCTGGGAAGCAGATTGCTAATGTAAATGCATCCCGGTGCATCGAAGATGAGGCAAGCTACTGGATATCATTTTCTGAATTGACGAGTCACGATTCTGAAGCACACTCAAGTAAAAGTCTACGTGAACATGCCAGTCTCAGACCACAAATATCACTGGAATGGTTAAAGAGCAAAACACAAGATGTGTCTGTTGTGAAGCGGTGGAAAAAGCTCGGGCCTGGGAGTCAAAGGGCTTGGGTTCTAACCCCAGACCCGTTACATGCCAGCTTTGTGACCTCAGGCAAGTCACTTAACTTCTCTGGACCTGTTTCTCATCTGTAAAATGGAGGGATGGATTAAAATCCTACTTAGACTGTGAGCCCCAAGTGGGTTCTACTTGGTTTCCACTCAAATTTGCAATGAAGTGAAGGAGTGTTAGGAGAAAAGGAAAAATGATTACTAATAGCACTACAGCAATGTTTTACTGTCGGGGAGAAAATGCCATTGTTCAGACAAGATGAGGAGTTGACTGAATGATGTTCCGTCGCATTTCTTCAGAAGGCAGGAGTGGACCCAGGTAACCGTTACAGGTTAGGTGGGGAAAATTGGGAATGAAATCTGATACTCCCTAGAGTGCTTTTCTTCTGTTTCACAGGGCCCTTTCCTTCTCTGAAACTCTTCATTTTCCCGGGTTGGTTTACCTTTTCAGGAGGCATTGCCTGTAGCTGTTCTGTATATAGTAAAATCTGAAAGTGCCACGGATTGGCTTTGGGACTGTAAGCCCTTTAGGAATAGTCAGACAACTTTAGAGACCTTCCTTGCTAGCTCTATCCTCTAACCCAACACCACAACTATCTCACCATTTCCTTTAGTCTCCAGGACATCTCTGCATGGATACCTCAATGACACTGCAAGTTCTAGGGATCTAAAACTGATCTTTCCTCCCAAATCCTCTCCTCAGATTAACTTTCCCATTCCAAATGAGACCACCATTATCCTTCTCGACTTTGAACTATGGCATTATCCTTGATTCCACCTATTTTTTCACCCCTCAATTTCAGTCTGTCACTAAATCCCACTTGTTTTTCCTCCCTGGTATCTCCAGAACTCATCCCAAACTCTCAATCTAAACTCCCACCCGCTTGTTATATATCCCCTAGCTCTATCAGTCTCCTCTCAGATCTCCCTGCCTCCACTCTCTCCCCTCTCTGGCCTAGATTTCTTTCTGCTGTTCAGATCTTTTCCCCAAAATGTCACTCCTCCCGAGACAACCCAACTCCTCAAATATCTTCAACGATTACCCATTTCTCTCTGATTCGAGCAGAATCTCCTTCAGTTTTATCGCCGCTACCATGCAAACAGGGAAGCAGCGTGGCCTGGTGAAGAGAGTCAGGGAGTCAGAGGCCCTGAGATCTAATGCTGGCTCTGCCACTTGTCTGCTGTGTGGCCTGGGGTAAGTCACTTCACTTCTCTGTGGCTCATTTCCCTCATCTGTAGAATGGGGATTAAGACTGTGAGCCCTCTTGTGGGTCGGGGACTATGTCCAACCTAATTAACTTGTAACTACCCCAGAGCTTAGAACACTGTTTGACCCATAGTAAGTGTTTAACGAGTATCATAAAACAAACTTGGTGTGGTTCCAACCTGATTAGCTTGTATCTACACCAGCCCTTAGTACAATGCCTTAAACACAGTATCGGTTTAACCGATACCATTAAAAAAAAACAAAAAATGAAAAACACACTAAGCCAATCATGCATATATTTGCAACCATCTGTACCACTTACTGCTGTGCATCTCATTACTTAAGCACCCACCTACATATCTAGTTTCCTTCTCCCTCCTATTACATTATTTTACCCCTACTTTCCTCTCCAACCAGATGGACAGTGGTTAATACTTGGAAGAATACAACAGAATGAGTAGACACCTTGCATCGACACGGCTTGAATTCGAGTGCAGGTATGCTAAGACAATCCTTCCTGTCACATAAGAAAGATTTCCTTCCTATAGTAAGAACTCCAAAACAAAGTATTAACAAAAGCATAAAAACAACACACAACTAATAATACAGGCCTCAGCTTAAGGAGGGTAACTGGACTTACTAAGATCATTTATCCCACATAAGGCAGCCCCTTTCTTTTAAAAGGGGATGATTGTCACTTACCTCATGTCACCGCTTATCACGTCTAATCTCTTTCCAATCCATTCCTACTGCAATGATGAGTAACAGTGACAGAACAGGTGTCTGCCTTACCGTCCGAAGGCTCTGGATTGTACACTTTGGATGTTAAGCTACCTGTACTCTATCATTTGGAAAATCCACCCACACAGCTTAACATTGTGTGGAAAATGTTTTATATGAATACATGAAACAATTTGAAACATTTAACATAGCAGAACGATTCTTTTTACTACCTTCCAAAATGCATTTCACAGAAATATGTGCTCTTATAGTCACCGCTTCAGAAAGCTGTTAAATAAAAAGGTTAAATATTCTATGTCCCCTATCCCTATTTTAATGTGGGTCCCCGCCGTAGACTATAAGCTCCTCCCGGGCACGGTTTGCGTCTATCAACTCTGTGCATATTGTACTTTCCCAAGTGCCTTGCCCAGTGCTCTGCACATGACAAGTCCCCAATAAATGCCACTGACTAAATCTGGCCTTTTGTCTTGTTTTTTTTTTTTTTAAAAAACCATAAAACAGGCTAATCTTTGTCATGTGGAGTCAAATATGATACAGCACCCTAACTCTTGAAAATCACATCACCTGAAAGTTATGCTCATAGCAAGATTAGTTTTTTAATAAAATGTACCTATAGAATATAAAGGCATAAGGCTGCACCATAGATATTTCTATATTAGATTTTTTTCACATTCCCACAAATACGATTTTTATTTTATTCTCGAGGCTAACATTTTCCTCTGGAATTAATCATTCCACCTCCAGCTGCCCAGTTTCACTACAGCATTTTCATCTGCCTAAATGCACATGTCATCTGAATGTGAGCGACTGCAAAAAGATTCTCATGCAATCTAATACAAAAGGATGCTCTCTAGACTCTTCTAATAAAAAGAACATTCTCCTATATAAGCAGTCTATTACAGTTAGGCGAATCATTTATTGAACATACTTTTAAAGGACTTTTACCAGTACAGTAGAGTGCATAAGAAGCTCTCGTCCTAGAAAAGAAATCCTCCGAATGATGCATACTGAAACGGAATGCGCATGTGAAGGCAGATTTAAAAAAATAACCAGAATGCGGGCCGAATAGAGAACGCTCCCCTCTCTCCACGCTTCTGTCCTACTAGCTTTCTCCACCCTTCTCATCTAAATAGACCAAAGATTTTTCCCCTTTTTGGCATAATTAATGAATTCTGAAGAAAATGAACAATTCCTCCATTGTGCAGTTGAAAGGCTACTCACATTAAAATAGACTTGGGCCAGTTATCCGCCTGACATAGCCTAAGTAAACGCGGCACGGTAAAAACAACAGTCACATATAGGCCACTGCACTGAATCAACAAAGACAACATGGTTAATTCTGAGACTCTTGATAAACAATTATATTTCAAGTGACTTGTCCCCAGCTGAGACAAGAAGCTGCCTACCAGTCCTCATATACCATCAGCTATGCATTAATACCATAAATCTCCTCAGTTTAACATCATGTTCAACGTTGAGTCAGATCTTTAAACAGTTATAAAAATATCTGCTGTCTTAGGTAGAGAAATCTTAGTACACATAAATAATTATATACACCAACTGCGTTTTGCTTCTAAGGAAGAAAAATGCTACATCCCTCTTCAAGTGCTACATTGACTGGCAAACCAAAGGCTGGGAGTTTTGAGGCATTTCTCCGATTACGATTAGACTCTCCCCTTCGGAAAGGGAAGACGACCTTACTGATTTTATACGGCTATTTGGTTAGTAAGGATAGCTGACAATACAAGTCATTTGCTTTCAAAAATGCAGCCAATATTTCAACTGTATTTGATGTCACCAAAATACAAAGATCTTTGGAACGAAATGGGAAGTCCGAATTTTTTTGATCTGTTTCTGCAACTTTTTTAACTTGCATTTTAGTGTCTGATATGAAGACGGGACCTCTGCTTCTGAAAAACACCAGTGTGGCTGGGTTTGGTCAAGTTTATAAAATTGAATTTGAAATCACATCCTTTTGCCCACGGGCAATTACTGTACTGTCAAACCCCCCAATTTTCAGAGAAAAACCCAAGGATGACAACATACACCACCACCAAAAGGGGCAAATCGGTTCGCCGAGAAACGTTTTACCGGCCACTGGTATGACTTTTGTCCGTGCTTTTTAAAATCACAGATTTAGAGGAAGGGTATAATGCATAGCCTGTATTTTAAATAGTTACCAAGTTTTTTTTTTTTTCAGAAGCTGGAATCGTTAGTATAAAACTCAATAATACTGAGGAAGTTATACTGGAGTTAAAAAGGCAGCAGAAAATTACAGGAGCCCACATATCCTTTTAGTTAAATTTAATTTGCCATATATAGAAGGTATCTATATACAATCAGTGTGCACTGTAACAGTTTCTATTAAAAGTCAATCAGTTCATCTAAAATGTTAACTGGCTGCATAGCACATTTGACATTATTGCCCACATGAAAAGGGAAAACAAATGGATTTACAATTAAGTTTTGGCTATTTGAATTTTGAAGTGGTCACATACCTGTCCTTTCAAACCAATGCACCTGAAAGTGTTTTCAGAGCACGCGGCTTAGATCGTAAGCATTTTCTCACCATTTCATCACTACGACAATCACGACACTGACATCTGAATTTTTAAAACAAACATATCTAATAAAATATCCGATAAAAAAAAGGAGCGCTAGGGGACATTCTAGTGGAATAGTGTTCCCTTTCCCCATTTTACATTCGGAACAATGATTCTTATTAAAAAGTTCAATATGTTGATTTTTCATTTTATTTTTGTGTGATAAGAAGGCCTGAGTTGGTGGGGAAAGGAACAGTCAAAAAAAAGCCTGAGAGGGGGAGAGGGTGAGGGGGGAAGTGAAGGGGAAGGGAAGAGAAGCTCATTTCATTAATTTACAATAATTTACAGCCGTCTTGTTTTGTAAAAAGGCAATACAACTGATCACAAACAGAAAAGTCCTGGCTATTTTACAGTCATAGGTACAGAATTTAAATATTCAAGCTTGTGATGAGAAGCGGCAAGGTGGTCGCAGTGTACAATGTAAACAAGTAGCTTTGGAAAGTGAACAAGAGTCCTTGAGAGTTCTTTACTAAGGGGGAGGAAAAAAAAAAAAAACCAACCAACAAACACAAAACCAAAACGAAACAAAAAACAGAAAAACAAAAGACAACCAAAAAAACTCTTCAATCCTTCCTGAATCATGATCACAGGTCAGTGTGTAAAGTTCATGTACAAACATAATTTAAAGAGAGTTCAGCCTAAAAACCACTGACGTGAAGAGTTTCATCCAGCCTGAAAGGGGCAGTGTTGAGGTCCCTATATAATAGTAAACATCTTCCATTTCTTTAAAAAAAACGTGCCACAACATTTGGGGCACAGTGCAGCATAAACCTTAAATACAAAAATATTTTTTTTTTCTTCTGTTGGGATAATAGACCTTGCATCCTGGAAAGAAGTAACAATACTGCTACCGACTAAAGATCCTGTCCGTATCTTTCAAGTTATGTAAGGCAATTACTGTGTTAGTTTTACAATATATGGCTAAAGGGAAGTTCGGCCGACTCGGGGCGGGGGGACGGGGGGGACGGGGGACGGGGACGCGTCGGCGTCTGTTATGTTTTCCGACTGCTCCAAGTATGCTCCGGCGTGCTTTTGTGATCGGACGAGTGTTCGAACGGACACTTATGGCCCAAGGGCGATCTGGAGCCGTACGGGGACCTCTGTTCTAGGGGCGATCGGGGGCCGCTACCGGAAGCTCTGTGGTCCATCTGCCAGTCTGAGTGGTAGCGATAGTCCCGGGAAGATTTGTGGTGGGAGTAGTCACAACTCGATCGGTGGTCCGAGTGCAATCGATGGTCTGAATGGGAACGGTGGTCGGAATGGGATCTGTCTTTTAAACTTCCTTCCAGGCTCGACCTGTGATCTCGACTCCTGTGATCGTCCAGTTTTCGGTGTTTGCTATCGCTGTAGTATCTGATGCGAGAGGGAGGGAGAGAGCCAGAGTGAGACAGAGAAAGAGAAATACAGCTCTAACAGTATTGCCAGCGGCTCTTGGTAAAACATCAGATTATGATTTCTCAGTCGGTTGATCACTCGTACTTACTGAGCGTTTATTGGGTGCAGACCACTACACTGAGCGCTTTGGAGAGTATACAATAACAGACTTGGCAGACACCCGCCCAGCCCGCGATGAGCTCGTTTTTAACTACCATGAACCGCTCCCTAAGCTTTGAAAAATATGGAGATGTGACTAGGAGTCGAATGTGAGAGCTGACTTCTCCAAAAAAAGTGATTATCGAAGACTAATCTAATGAAAAAAATGAAGAAAACGATTCGTAGGAGTCAACAACTCGGAAGACATTGAAAAATGAAACGAGCCTCATTTAAATATCCAGTGCTCAATTTGTGGCTCTCTCTCATTTTGAACACAACAGTACCACTGCCGTTATATTTTTATTCACTTTTGGGTTTTCTTTTTAATAGAATCACCAAAAAGACATTCATTTTATTTTGAGAACATGTTGTAGCTTAAAATCGGTCAGCATCACCTAAATGTTGGGCTAGGGTAACACTGAGTAACAATAAAGACCAGACAGTTTATAAGACCAATCTAAAAAAAATCACGACACCAGGCGGAAATACAAAGTCCTGCAAAGTGGGGTTAAACTGATGTTATTATTACAGATAAACCTTCCACATTCAGCAAATATATTTTAGAGACAGTCAAGAGACTTGGGGGGAAAAAAGGCAATGTTTATAGGTTTCCCCTGAGTATTTCAAAGTGAGTGAACAGTAGCACTTCGGAGAGGTTTTCTGGCCCTCAAAACAAAACAGAACAAAAAGATCTAGTGTCAAACTCGGGTAGCAGGGACCCGCGGCCTACAAACTCGGAGGAGGAACGCCAGGCCATGACGCATGCCAATTTGGGGCGGCACCAAGCTGCTGCCACCCACGGGGAAAGCCAATGGAGGAGTGGGCAGAGTCAGTGCCCTCGGGGAGCATGCCAGCAGCACAAAAACACTGCTGCTGCCTAGTAGTAAACTGGGAAGAGTCACTCTTTATTGCTGTATTGTATTTCCCTACCGCTTAGTACAGTGCCCTGCACACAGTAAGAACTTAATACAAATGAATGGATGGGGGAAAAAAAAAAAGGATCTGCGCAATCGCTCCCAACGAATGTATTTCTTCATAAGGCCGCCGATGTGTTCAGACTAGATAAGCCACATCCAAGCAACCAGAGGGAAAAGGAATGGAGTGAAAAGGCATCCCGGAAGAACGGAGAGGCTCACCTGCTTTCTGGTTTGTAGTGATCCCAATCCCGGTGGTCTTTTCCGTTGCTGAAGGAAGAATAGGGCCTTTTCCGGGAATCGCCTTTCTTGTAAGCATCTCCTTGATGCCGATCTTTATGGTGATCGTGATATTGTGACAGATGTCTATCGGAAGAATAACTGTCCCTGCTGCTGTCATCGTGATTCGTATTCTCTTTCAGTCTTTCCACATCTACTTGGGAAACGTCAAAATGCGGCATTTTACCAGACGCCGCAGAAATTCGACCACGGCCGGGCTCCTTCAAACCAGCGAACCCGCCCTCCCTCGAAACAAACCCGTCTGCTACCTACTTCTCTCGAATATTTAAAACTGAGGTGAGAGTAAGGGCCAAGGAGTGAGAAAGGTACAGAGTAGATCCAACTCATAATAATGCTGGTATCTGTTAAGCGCTTACTATGTGCCGAGCACTGTTCTAAGCGCTGAGGTAGATGCAGGGTAATCAAGTTGTCCCACGTGAGGCTCACAGTTAATCCCCATTTTACAGATGAGGGAACTTAGGCCCAGAGAAGTGAAGTGACTTGCCCACAGTCACACAGCTGACAAGTGGCGGAGCCGGGATTCGGGAACCCATGACCTCTGACTCCCAAACTCGGGCTCTTTCCACTGAGCCACGCTGCTTCCCATCTTGGAAGTACTGAAAGCATCTTGGAGGAATTGGGAGTAGGTGGAAAAGAAGAAGTTAAATGGCCATGAGGGAACCCCCGGGTGAACAGGTAGATTTTCTGCCTAGCTCCAGCCACACTGGACTGAACCCCAAGAGAATAAGAAACAGATTTAGCCTGGATGAGTTGCTCCTTTAAGCTATTCCACTTAATTACTTGCCTTATGGCTGTAAAGTTGAAAAGTTGCAGTGCATTCTAGGATGGTCTAATAATTTCACATAGATGGCATGCTTACAAACACTAGTCTATGAGAAAAGTCCCCTCACACCGACACCTCCTACCCGCTATGATTATTTTCAAGTATCAAACACAAATTCAGCTTTCTTTCTAAAATATCCCCAAGCCTATATTACAGCATAGGTGGGCATGGCTTCATTCTAAATTTAACATAGAGCGCTCCGTATGGCGGGCACTTGCAAGAGTAGTAGAAGGTGAAAAAGGTTTTATTTAAATGAAATTTTTCATGTTATACTAGATTTCTTTTCTTTCAAAAGTTTCCCCAAATCTTTCAGCATAAAGCACATGGATGCAGTTTCATTTCAAATATATTATTCAAATAAGCACTGCCAAAATGCTTAGTGTCCTGATAGCTGTTCACCAGTCTTACTAAAAAATCCAGGGCAACACCATGCTTGAATAAGAACATAAAAGTTTGGATTCTATTTTACTCAACCAAATTATGGCCACAATTTTAAGCCATGCATATCGGTTCGGCACATGTTGTCACAGGGGTAATCTCTTCAGTGATATGCCTTTTGGACATGAAAGAAAACACCCCCGCACAAATCATGGAGACTTGCCAAAACAGGATAAAATGCAATGCCTTCCTCTCAAACAAGCTGGCAATTATTTATGTTACCGTGATTATTCAGCACTGGTCACTTAACTTTTCCAAATGTGAGTTTGATGAGAACCAGAAGGCACAAAATGTAAAGGTTCATCTTACAGGACAGCGACAGAAGGCTATATAAAAGTTACTGGTTTTTTTCCAGAACTGCCCCTGCCTTTTTGAAAATGGTATCTGTAAGTGCTTACTATGTTCCGGGCACTGTACTAAGCACTGGGGTAGATACAAGATTGACAGGTTGGATGGAGTCTCTGTACAGCACAGAGCTCACAGTCTTAATCCCTATTGTACAGATGAGGTAACTGAGGCCCAGAGAAGCTAAGTGATTTGCCCAAGGTTAGAGAGCAGACAAGTGACAGAGCCGGAATTAGAACCCAGGTCCTTCTGACTCCCAGGCCCGCACTCTGTGCTATAGGCCAAGCTGCTTCCCTTCTGAATGGGATTTGGTTAATAATGTAATGCTGCACATCTTCAGAACATCTCCAACTAATTAGACATGGGTTTTGTTTCATTTCCACCTGTGTTTTCTCTCCCAGCGCTTATTACAGTGCTCTGCACACAGTAAGCGCTTAATGAATTCTATTACTGCATTCAGTTCTTAGGTCTGAAATAGGGAACCCACTGCAATATAATCTCTCTACATTCACAACTTACATTTTAGCCAGATAGGTACCTTGTCATGTAATAATTCAATCTACGTCTGCAAAAGTAAAACACGGATCAATTTAAATGCTGACAAAGAAAAAGATGATGCGGTACCTGGATTTCTAATCACGTGAGTATTCATGGTACTGCCGCTGTTCTGGTCATTATGTTGCTATAAGGAAATTATACAAATTAAATACATCAATAAAAAAAGATTTCAAAATACAGCTAGTATCCATTTGAGACTTTAGAACAAAAAGGTATGGTGTGACGCATTACCTGAGATTCCTGTCGCTTTTTAATAGCGTGCTTGTATAATTTGTGCAGTTTCCTTGCATCAAATTCTGTAAACTTGGAGACGAAAATCCATAAATTTCTACGAGGAGAAACAGATGCTGTTATTCTTCCATTAAAGGCTTTTTGTTTCAAATATTTAAGATAGGAGCATATCACTATTTACCTGGTACATTCGAGAGTGTGACCTTGTTAAACATGAGTGAATATGAAAAACATCTATACCAACCTTTATCAGTCAATTTTATTTCTACACCTCACCACAAAGGAAAGGCAATCCCTAAGTCTCCATAGAAGAATTCACTTGCAGGAGACATAAAAAAAATACAGAGTCAGGTTGAGGAACAGCAAACAAAACCTGGAAGACTGTAAGAGTAGATAAAAGTGATCAGCTAAACAGAAGACTCCAAAATGAAGAGGAGGAAGGCAAAATGAGAGAAGTGTGCGTGTGCAGAGTATAATCTAAGAGAGTCAGAGGTTCTGCCTTAGCTTTCACTGAATGAAGGCGCTGCATTACCCAGGGGTTATTCATTCATTCAATAGGATTTACTGAGCGCTTACTCTGTGCAGAGCACTGTACTAAGTGCTTGGAATGTACAAATCGGTAACAGATAGAGACAGTCCCTGCCCGTTGAGGGGCTTACAGTCTAATCGGGGGAGACAGATGGACAAGAACAATAGCAATAAATAGAATCAAGGGGAAGAACATTTCATTAAAACAACAGCAAATAAATACAATCACACAGGCGGCTGTCAGACAAACCTGAACAACTGACTGCAAAAGCCAATTTGTGAATTTTAAGATTGAGAGCATCTCTTTTTAATTATCAAAAAATTTAAGAGTTTTGAAATGTGTTCTCCAGAAAGAAAAATGAATCAAAATTGATAGGACCACTACAGAATGGATTAAAATATTCATATATGTAAATCTAATCTACAGATACTCGGTAAGCGTTCCCATGACAGAGTTCTTGGAAGTAGCAGGGAAGGTGCTACTATCTATTTTCCACTAACTCACGTTTCCTCTCCCCGCCTGCATGGCCACTCGAGGATACAAGAGTGCAATGGCTGAACCCCAGTCATGGATTTGCCATGGAACCAATCCCTTAATAATGGGAACTGAACTCTTCTTTCATTCATTCTATTGGAATTTTTGATCACTGCACTCCGTTAAATTTATTTTACAATGCAGTGGAAGAGGAAAAAAACCAACCCCAATTTTGATCTTTCTAATACTACTTAATTCAAAAGTTCACATAAAAATTTAAGATATGAAAACATTGACACTTTACACAATATACTAAATAAATAAAAATGGTCTTTCCAGGAACCCTGACAAGTGATTACGTTTCAAATGAAAAGCAGTGTGCTAAAACCTTCTGATGACACACAAATGTCTTTAGGATTTCAACGGTTCAGGAATAATCAACATACCCGAAGACAACGTGCGGTTGTCCTTTGCAATAAATTGATTTAAAAATTCAAATCCAGAATTGTGAAAAACTCAAAGCCACTTCACCCCGTCCAAGGCGGTGAGTCCATTCGGTCTTATGTGTGTGTGTGTGTCTTTTTAAATAGCATTTGTTAAGCGCTTACTGTGTGCCAGGCATTGTATTAAGTGCTGGGGTAGATATGAGGTTGTCAAGTTGGACACACTCCCTTGTCCTGCATGGGTCTCGCAGTCTTAATCCCCATTATAAAGGTGCGGTAACTGAAGCACAGAGAAGTGACTTGCTCAAGGTCACACAGCAGGACAAGTGGCAGAGCCGGGATTAAAACCCAGGTCCTTCAGTCTTCCAGGCCCGTGCTTTACCCACTAGGCCACGCTGGTCTTTGTGCTGCCCTGCTCAATTCATTAGTCTCCTCCGCCAAACCCTGAGAATCCTTTCGTTATCCCAATCCCCAGGTGCGATTTGTCAGATGGCAGGTTGGACTGACCTAGCGCATCAGTGGCCCAGCACTTGAGGGCAGGGATCATCAGGTCACCTTTTTGCCTACTACCTCTACTGTCGTCTTCCAAGCGCTCAGTACAGTGCTCTGCCCAGAATAAGCGCTCAATAAATGTTACTGACCGACTGGCCAACTGGCTAGCAGATGAGAAGCTGAGTCAGGTGGGCCGGATGGCTGGAGTGCTTTCCTCCATTTCCGTTTAATTTCCTAGGCCAACGACGAACGGATTGCCAAGTCAACGGAAGGCAGAGGAGCGGTGGTGGAAATGAGACACGAGGACAGGAAGGGGGAAGAGGGCCACAAGACGTAGTAGTTTCGCAGAAAAATCAACCAACCAACCAGTCGTGTTTATTGAGCGCTTACTGTGTGTTGTACTAAGGGCTTGGGAAAGTATGACGCAGAGTTGGTAGACACGATAATGGATTTCCCGCTAGACTTTTAGCTCCCTATGGCCAGGGAACATGTCCACCACCTCTGTTGAACTGCACTCTCTCAAGCGCTTAGGAAAGGGCTCCGCACACGGGAAATGCTCAATCGATACCACTGGATGATTGTCAAAGGAGCAGGGAGGGTGAATAGGAGAATTGAGGGCCTAGGTAGGGAAGGCCTGACTAGTAGTAGCGGATTGCACACGGACACAACCTGCCAGTCACGTTCCCGGCGAGGTCCAGTGTGTAATAAGGGTAAATGTGTGCCACAGTGTTCGGTGCGTGCAAGCCTTTTTCATGCGCAAGACCCCCATAGGGCCAGAGTGACCGTTGCAAAATGCCCACGCTGAGTCACCGTGCCAGACCCCAGACAGAGTGGATACTTAGATCGGAGCAGCTTCCACTAAGGGTCAGTTTGACTGAAAAGACCGGGATTTTCTACCCCTCTAGAGATGAAGATTGAGAAGGGACCTGAATATAGTTGAAAAATCATGAAGGGCGCGGGTGGCTGAATCTAGAATCCGGATTCTTTAAAGCCCACAGAAGGGCTGGGGGCACCTAGTGATTCTTGAAAGGCTCAAGATACAGGAAACATTTATGAGCTAAAAGGCTGACACTAACCAAGTGGGATTTAATCCACCCAGTCCTGGCCGACCTCATGTGGAGGACAACTCATGTTGTGGAACTTGGTTGTTCCCACATCACGTCATATGAGTTTACACGACTCTTTTCTCCTGTACAGTGCACGGTACCCAAAGCGGGCCCGCACTGTGGAACATTCCCTACCGACTGACCTACCTACCGTGCCAAAATGCACAGTAAAAACATACGTTCTGGTGGAACTGAGCGTCCAGCCCAGAAATCGTGCCGACAGAGGGTATCAGTTGGGTCACCAAGGGTTTGGGGAACTTAATGGATGAGAGAGAGACAGGGTCTTGAGGGGCCAGTCCAAGAAATAAGAATAGATTTCAGAAAATATTCATCGCACTGCTCCCCCATGCATCCTCTGACGCTGCTGTGGACTGTTGACCTGAATAAATCACATCACTTATGCCCGTTCGTTTTTCAAGGGAAGGAGATAATTCAGTGGCTCTTATTTTTTGCCCTGGCTTCTTCAGAAGTCTATCCAGATCAACTGGGACTGCGCATGATCCTAGTGTATGAAAATCTGGATTAAAAAAAAAAAAAATGGGTTTTTATGATGTAAGGGAAATGACTGCTGGCAGGATTTCAGGCCTCATAAGCCATTACAGGGCATAAGAGCCTGCAAAAAACAGGACACATTTTAGCAGAGGAATTGGAATCAGGGGGATTGGCTGGAAAGAGCTCTTATTTGGCAGCCGGAGAAATCCACATCACATTTTACATTAAGCACTGACATTTCTTTCAAAGGGACTACCGAATTAAGTATATCCTGAACCCAAAACATCTGGATAAACCAGAGTCAGAGATAGGGAGGAAACATATAAAGTGGTGCTGGAATTCAAAGGGCTCAACAGTGAAACTACGGAGTAAACCGACATTGCAAAGAAAGTGGTCGCATTAATTTACAAATTGACACCAACTACTCATACGTCCTAATACCTGGCTTGTTAATTTTACTATGCGGAGCAGAACACCTGGCAAAATTTCATCATATATTGCTTTTTTTGGGCAGAGCAGCGACCCTGGCCAACTGCAAAATTCCATATTACAGTCAGGAGTAAAAAGTCAAAATTAAAAGGACCTTTTTGAAATGATCGGTTCTTTTGAAGCTAGCATTTCGTTATTTCAAAAGATCTAGCCACACGGCTCGAAAACGTGTAGAGAAAAGCAATGGTGGAAGATCATTAATTAGATGAAGAATACACAGACTCAGACTGTGAGCTCCGAACAGGCCAGGGACTGTGTCCGATCTGACAGATTTATATCGTTCCCAGCGCTTAGAACAGTGCCTGACACACAGTAAGCACTGACCAAGGGATCACTGTGAATTCGAAAGAACCGTAAGATTGGAAAACAGATTAACAGTGCTTGAAAATGCCTTATAAAATGAGAGTTTATATATGACCAAGACACTTAACAGTGTGGCTTTTTAACAGATGACATCACCACGTAGCTTAAGGCCAGGCGACTGAAGGTGACTATCAGGAGACATAACTAACGACCGCAGAAAGACAGCTAGCTTTCGAAGCTAAGTGCAAAGATCAGCAACTAAACTGAGAAACATGCTTGCTATTAAAACTGGGAAATAAAACCAACAAATACCGACAATTACCCGATTTTCGCTTGAAGCTTCCTCAAGGGTAAGAGTTTACTTACTTTCTCCACTGCTTAATTTGTTCAGGGTTTGCATATTCTTTGAGACACTCAGTAATGTGATCCCCGATTTTGATCAGACACTGTCTGGTATGTTCCAGCTGTTCTCGCTCGGAAAGGCCTTTCTCGGGTCGATCAAGCTGCTTCAGGGCTGCTTTGACAGGCCTCATTCTTTCTTTGCACTGGAAAACGGAAAAGGGGGCAAAAGAGAAAAACTGAGTTCTAAAACCCGACCCACCCTTGCTGTGCTATTTCCATAGGCACATTCAGCGCTCTGACAGGCCAAGGGAAACAGCCGTCCTCGTCTCACAGCTCTTAAAGTCTGTTTAACTGCAGGTTTCCTTTGGAAAAGTCATAATTTATACTCGGTTTGAAATCAGCTTTAATGTTGACTGGTGTGAAAGCACTGGATTGTTTCTGACATCGAAAAAACTTAGTAGCATATTAATGGTATGCTTTTTTTTCTCTGACATCACATCACACAGATAGCTATGGTCAGTTCCTCTACAACATAGGTTCTTGATCATTATTTATGGTATTATGTGCTTACTGTGGGCAGAGCACTGTATTAAGCGCTTGGGAGAGTATAAGACAGAGTTGGTAGAAACGTTCACTGCCCACAACGAGCTGTACTTGCCCTGCACGATAACCTAATGCCACACATGGCTGGCAACTGACAATCCTTGATGGAACAGAGAAAAGTGAGATGCCTCAGCAGCTGTCACTCACCTGACTCCCATTAATTTTGGGAAATGGCTCCGTGACTTGTCTGCTGCTTGACCTTGGGCAACTCACTTCTCTGGGCCCTCAATTACCTCATCTGTAAGACTGTGAGCCCCACCTGGACAACACTGTGTCCAACCTGATTAATTTGGATCTACCCTAATCCTTAGAACAGTGCCTGGCACATAGTGTTTAACAAATACCTTTTTTTTTAAAAAAAAAAAAAAAAAGACAGTGAAAGAAAGCCCTGAAATCCTGTGACATTATTTGATCCTCTTGTATAAGGTGGAAAGTTGATCAAATGAATAAAAGTTCCATGCTACAGTTACCTACTATGCAACCTCTGACATGATCTACTAGAAAAAGCATGGGCCTGGGAGTCAGAGGACCTAATGCCAGCTCTGCCACTTGCCTGTTGCATGACCTTGGGCAAGCCATTATTATGTGATTTATTAAAAGTATAATCTCTTCCAAGAGGCCTTCCCCGACTAAGCCATTTTCCCTACTCCCTCTCCCTTCTTTGCCACTCTTGCACTTGGTTTTGGAACTTTTATTAGCAGCCACGCTCTACCCTATAGCACTTATGTACATATCTATTATTTATTTTGATGCCTGTCTCCCCCTTTACACTCATATAAGCTCCCTGTGGGCAGGGAATGTGCATACCAATTCTGTTATACTGTACTCTTCCATGTGCTCAATATAATGTTCTCCATACAGTAAAGTCTACAAAAAATCGGACCAAGTCACGAGTTTTCTGTGCCTCAGTTTCCTCATCTGCAAATGGGGATTAAATAACTGTTCTCCCTCCCCGCTTACGCTGTGAGCTTCAAGAGGGACAAGACCGATGTCTGACTTGATTATCCTGTATCTACCCCACCGCTCAGTATAGGACTTATCATGTAGTATTTAAATACCAGAATTATTACTGCTACTAGTCCGTGGGCCTCTTTGTTAGGTCTTTTATCTGAAACAATTCAAACTGAAGCAGACAACCTCCCTCTGCCCCGACCAATGAATACACATGCCTGCCTGTCAGAGAAGGGCAAAAAGCCACAGCCAAGAAGGTGTTAAAGGAGCTGTGAGGAGCTGCGACCAGCAGCTCATCACCCCATTTCCCAGAATCACAGACATCGTCGACAGCAGAAGTGTTTCCAGAAACGGAGAGGTGGTGACAGTGGGATGGAGACCCTGAGAAGTGAAAACAGATCATGTCGCAGAGAGATGTCTGACACCACACACGGGGATACCAGGAAGACACACAGCCAGAGATGCCAGTAAAAAGATGGAGGGTGACAGAGAAAGACACAGATTGAGATACAGGTTCCCTCTAGCCTGTAAGCACGTTGTGGGAGGGGAACGTGTCTACCAAGCATTACACTGTACTCCCCCAAGTGCTTAGTACAGTGCTCTGCACACAGTAAGCCCTCCATAAATACTGATGATTGAGTGATACAGAGGCAAAGAGAGACAAAGCCAAAAAAGAGACATGAGACCACCCATTTTTCTGTCCATCGGATGTGCATTTAACAGTTCACATTATCTGTCAATGATCAATGAGTGGTATTTACTGAGCACTTACTGACGCTGGTTCTAGTCACTTGGGAGGGAAAAAGAGCTTTTTTTGGCCTCATGAATAGTGCCTAGGTTCCTTGTGTTCCCTTCCCCTAGTACCTCTGGCTTAAAACACAAAAAATACCACTCTTGGCTCCAATCTTAAAGAAAACACAAAAACACTTGAAGCAGCAAAGAGGGGAATATCACTGAATAATAATTGTGGTATTTGTTAAGCGCTTACTGTGTGCCAGGCACTGTACTAAGTGCTAAGACAGATACAGGCAAATTGGGTTTGGACACAGTCTCTGTCCTGCATGGAGTTCGCACTCTCAATTCCCATTCTATGGATGAGGTAACTGAGGCACAGGGAAGTGAAGTGACTTGCCCAAGGCCACACAGCAGGCAAGTGGCGGAACCAGGACTGGAACCCATCTAGCTCCTGAACTCGCTCCTCCTCTCAGCTCTCCAAGACTACTACTAGTCCCAAGTGGGAGGTTATGTTCAAAAGAACAAATTGGCCTGGGAATAAATTGAGCCTGTCACCCCTGGTTGGAGATTACTCAAGTGTTTCTACTGCCTCTCAGGATTCCCATCGGTCGGGGATGAAGGTGAATTTCCCTTCACTTTGTAATGATGCAATCTGCATTACTCTCATGGTTTTTAACGCTAACGCTAAATGAGGCATGAAATGGAAGATGTTTCCCAGCTATCAAAGGAAGCCTCTAAACGTATCACCGTAGCTAGGTTTTCTTAAGAGGGAACCCAAGGAGACAGATTTAAGATGACCCTTCTGCAAGCAAGGAAGAATTTATGTGTATTTGGGGGGGGGTAAAGAAGAGAAGGAGAGAGAGAGAAAAGAGAAGGAAAGAATCAGTTCTCTGAACTCCTGATTAAATCCTTGGCTTCCAGGCTATCTGAAAGAAAGTGGAATTAGAGAGATTGAGCTAACAGGACCCTTTTTCAGTGGGTGAATAGCACTCTTTGGTTTCTTTACTTCCCCTCCCCCCAAGTCTGCTTCCCAATGAACCATTAAATTAATGGTGAGAACGGTTGGTAAAAAGGAAAACTATCTGTTTCTTGGGCATGTCATTATAAATAATTTCATATTTCTCTTTAAAGCAAGCAGCTAAATATTTTAATGCAGGATGCTTTTATTACTTTCTGCAACATAAAGGTAAAAGCTCTGGGAGCTCTCGCCAAGCAGTGCCGGTTATTTAATGAAATGTAACCTACATTTAATTGTTTATGGTTTCCATGCTTGTCTTCCACTTCAGACTGAACTCACTGAAGGCCAAAACTGCCTTTAATATTTTCTCCTTACAGCCCCAAGCACCTAAATTCAGGGTTAGTGAGTTTCACACACTAGGTAACTTTGAAGATGACAATAGATAAAAATGCTAGTTCTAACAAAAACAGATTTTTTTCCTCCGTATATTGTAATCCTGCTGGGATCCTGGGAGGAGGAAGGAGGAGAATAAAACTTCACACATATTTTCCAAGTAGTATAGTTCAATATGACCTAAAGATCTACGGTACCAGAAATGAAGTACCAGAAATTCCTCACTAGACATGACACCCTCAAGATTTCTTCCAGGCTTCCACCAGCCTCTCAGGTAGAATTCCCTGATTTCCTCACCTCTCCCAGTTACTAGCCCTCACTGACTCTTCTCTTTCTTTCATGACTAGAACCGATCTTGAACCCATTACCAATACTTCAATCACCAGATGACAGATGCTACAAACCTCTGTGTATCTGAGGCGTAGGACAACACGTTAAAAAAAAAAAGTACGGTAAACTGGTTCTCCCAATCTTTTTTTTTAATTTTATATTCTATTCAATGCTAACGTTAATTAGGAAAGAGTTCCTGCACACTGTGTTTTGGAGATGATTATCTAGAATAAAGGTAGGCAGTTTTGGTTAATGGACCACTCCCAGTGAGGACTGTGATTGGGGAAAACAAGTGCACTGATCTGTTGCCCCCCAATCAAAAGAGCAGCCAAGGATCCATTTTGTGGCCTTATTTCACCCCCCAGTGGCCTAAGGAATGTGATACTGCCTGAGAATAATGGCAACTCCCAATTTTTCAATTGAAACTTTTCCACTTCTAAACTAATTCAAGTGTTCTAGGTAGTTACAATGAAACAATATTTTGTTATACATCTTGGCACTATTTTAGGATTCAAAAATTCTATTACTTACAACACTGAATGTTTTCTGATCCAGCTCTTCAGATTCTTCCGATATAGGAACGGGCTCTCCGCTTGCAGTGATATGAACTGGAGCATCTAATGCTGCAGATTTCTTAGATTTCTCTTTGTTATCAGATTTGGTTTCACTTATCTATTAAAAAAAGAGCAAGAGTAAGATGATCGCGTTTCCAGATTAACAGCTCAACTGCTCAAGAGCAAGTGTTCTTCTTCAATGACTGTGCTTAGAATTGTTTCACATGTATTTTTCACTGAGTTCTAATTGGGGAAATCACATAAATGGAAACTTTCTCCAAACTATCTAGCGTTCTAGCGAGGCATGCAGGAAAAATGGTTCCAAAATCGTTCTCCTCCTGTTGGGAGGCACAGAGATGTGAGCTACCCAAAATATAAGCTTCTGGGAACTACACCCCTGAATTAAATATCATGAGATAAGACTTGCCTTCTCTTAAATTGTAAATATGCTGATCCCACAAATAATGATTGGCATAGTTACCTTTTCTTCCTTCATGTCTTTCTCTTTCTGCATAGCTTCTTTTACTTTGTTTTCTCTTTTTTCTTTAATATCCTTTTCCTTTATATCCTTTTTATCCTCCTTTTCTTTTTTCTCCCTTTTAAGTTCTCTCTTATTTTCCTTTTCTTTTGCTTCCCTCTTTTCTTCTGGCTCCTTCTTAACACCAACTTCTGGCTCAGGTTTTTCTTCGCTTTCTTTTTCTGTCTTACTTTTTTTATTTGGATGTTTCACACAAGTGATTTCATCCTGAAAAGTGCAAGCACGTCCACCGCATTACTAACCATTCCTAACAATGGTCAATTAAAAAAAATCCACTTGGCACTAAAGCAATTCATTAGTTTAATTTTACACAAATATGGATTCTGTGCTGATTTGAAATTTACAGGGCCCTGCAAGGTGGACCATAAGGGTCTGAGAGGGGAAGGAGGGACTCAGAACTACTTACTCACTGACACAACTCATTTTCTGGGAGAACTGGATGATACAGCTGTGGCCAGGAAATGCGAGCCAGACACTTCAGAACATAACCAAGCATACAGAGGCCTCTGCCTGAAAGCCTGAAAGTCGCCAGATAACAAACCCCCTTCAAAATGAAGCTGACACATAACTTGGCAGCTTTTCCCTGAAACTCACCTTTTCGTCCTCGTCGGATTTTTCTGAGGGTAGCGGAGAAGAATCACTCTTTACTGCCTCTTTCACTTTGGCAGATTTCCCCAGTTTACTCTTCTTTGTCCTTGTTTTCCTTCTCTTTGAGTTGCCCTAAGAATAAGAAGCCCATTTTTACCTTGGCCAACTCTACGTTCACAAAGATCACTAGAGAATATGCCAAATTGCTCCTCAAAACTGTAACGGTTAATCTACTAAAAAAGCATACTGACATCACATACGGAAAGGAAGATCAATCGACATACATGGGAACTGACTATCTTGCCTAAGACTTGAGTTTTTTGCATAGAGCCTTCACTCAATTAAAAAAAGTCTCGGCTACAAATCACTGGCCCAGTTATCAACAAGGGGCATCTCCCCCGCCCATCTCTAATTCTTAGCTTCAGGGCTAACAAAATGGGAAGGACAACTCGAGTTTGCCCTAAATAACAGGACTCCCTATGGAATCCCTCCCATGGAATTCTTGGACCGGCAGTGGGAACCATTTCTATGATATAAGATGGACACACATCTAAAAGTAACCCACGATTATTCCCCAGAGAGAATCAAATCTATGACAAATTACGTTTTGATGCCAACTAAAGGAAGCTTAACTGATCTTCATTTTTCTGCACACAGTTTGAATGATACTCAGAAAAAAAAACTAGCTCTCCATTAACTTGGGAACCTCATAAAATGTTAAGGAATGCATTTACACTGTAGATATCCCCAAAACATGGGAATTTGACTTACGGCACCAGAAAGTCTCTGGGCTTCTTTTCTTGCAAGATCTTTATTTAATAATTTAATGAGGTAGTCCGCTCGAGTCTGCAATTGCTTTGCTTGTGGTTTTTTATCCGGATCATCAGGTAGAATCTGTAGAGAAAACACCGTTTTATGCCATTTTGAACTTCAAACACTAATAATTACTGCAGCATATAAGCATATTGTAAGCATGTACGTTTTTAGGCAACAAAAATTCAGTAGTCTACAAGATGTGTTCTTTGAAAAAATGGACCCTGAATGCAGGAAAGAATGTGGTGCTATGAATATCTACACCAAATGCTATTTGGAGCGCTGCTGGCAACAAAATCTCTCATTTATGGGCAGATTAAAGAAGAAACATTAGCAAGAATGGACAGAACATAGTACCACCGGTCCTCGGAGGGGGTAACTTCATCTCTCAGATTTTTGGAATAAGATTTCAACTCTCGTGGAACGCAGCAGTGACAGTGACTGAACTTCTCCGTAGTGAGTGAAAGGAGAGGAATTTATTGAGGACATACTGAGTGCAGAGCTCTGTCCTAGGCAGTTGAGAGAGCACAATATAACAGCTGACAGGCCCGTTGCCAGCTCACAACAAGATTACTCGGGGATCCTTCCATCAGGATAAGAGGTTGGTTAATGTGGCCTCCAGGGAAGGAAAGGAAAAGCCAGGTGCTAGTTGTTTTCCAGGACACATTCCTGTTCTATCTGGCTTTTCTGTTCCTTGGGATCCCTTTTTCTTCATCCCTTAGACTGGCCTCCTTGCCGCCAACTAAGTGTTGGAAAATCTGATGGATTATTATGGACCTTCAAATAGCTCTTTGGGGTTTCAGAGAGAGCTGCATCTCAGAAATGAGACACTTCTGCCTTTAAGGAACCCAGGGTCAAAGACAATGGCCTCAAGCATCTAGTATACTGAACACAGCTGCCACTCAATCACCGGTGTCGTTGACGATGAGGCATATGCGTATTCTTTTACATTCACCTGCGAGAAAGCTCCAGAATCTCTTAGGCATTCAAGTCCTCAAACTCAAAGGTCCCCTGACCTAACTTCTAGTGTGTGAGTGAGTGTGAGGTCAGTGGTTCTTTTAGAAACTTTTTCTTTAGTAACAGAAAAAAACATTGTTTCTCAAGTTTTCAGTTTAGCTCCGTAAACCTGCAGTGAGCCTCCTCACATAAGCAGCGTGGTGCAGTGGACAGAGCACGGGCCTGGGAGTCAGAAGGCTATGGGTTCTAATCCCAGCTTTGCCACATCTGTTGTGTTACCTTGGGGGAGTCACTTCACTTCTCTGCATCACTTGCTTCATCTGGAAAGTGGGGACTGAGATCGTTCCATGTGGGACAGGGAATCTGCCCAACACGGTTCACTTGTGTTTAGTACAGTACCTGGCACATCATAGGCCCTTAACAAAAATCAGTGGGGGTGGGTGTGGAGGAGTAGGGGGAAGAAAGCAGATGTCTACACTGAAAGCTCCAGGCCATGTGATTTTTCTGTCCTAAAGCCAGGGTTGAACCCTAACCACAAGAAGTACTTATTGTCACGTGGAGGAAATACGCTTATAGGGTGGACTTCGGCCCCATCTAAAGGTTCATCACTAAAGTGGCAGTCTTACACTCCTGAGGGGTAGTCACGTGCCCACAAACTGAACAGGAATATCTGAAAAGATTACAGAGTCTCAAGTTCAGGCTTGTTGATGGACTGGAGTACGAGTTAGAATCCCGCCAAGAGCTCGAGTCAGTCCACAGATTCCCTGCCTACGGGTTGGGTCTGGGGAGCCATAAAAGCCTGAACTGTTTGCCACGGCTGGGAATCGGGAGAGCCAGGATAGAGCTAAGGACAGTGCTGCTTGTATGTGGTAAATTCATGAATATGAAAATATGCAAAACTGAGCCTGCAATTGAGCTTGTTGTTCTTAGAAATGGCCCTAAAAGAAAAACACCCTGCTGTGCTTCATTTTTAAATGAGGACAAAATAGCAGGTAATTCAAATTTTCATGAGAGGGCAAAGTCTAAAGTGTAAAATAAATTACTGTTCCACAAAGCTTTTAGGAAAACGTAATATTTCTCTCAAAATTGAAAAAGAAAAACCCTTAGAAAAGACAATAACTTAATATTTTAAGGAATTCAATCACAGAGAAGGAACTTTACAACACTGCAACTGACATTTTACACACATGATACAACTTTAAATAACAGGTAACACTGTCCCCAAAATGTCAGAACCTTTTACACTAGAAGAAGGAGGGCACATCCATACCTTATGGGTTAAGCTGAGATCAGGATCCATTTTAATCATTTCCCAGCTTCCATAACCATATTCATAGATGCCAATTAAAAGGTTGGAATCATCTTCTTTGCCCCAGTCTATATCGAAGTGAGCTGCTTTGGTGTGGCAAGGGATGGTATACCTGGAGACAAGAATATGAGAAAGGCCTTCCTGGGTCAGATCAATGATACGTCTAGTATTGCCTCCAACAATGACACTTTGAAAATCTTTGAAATGCGTCCCAACTATCTCTGTAACATCCAACCTTATGGTGGTGAAGCTGCTATCAAACCCTTTTACCATCATGAAAATTTTATGAGGAAACCCATTTTACACAAAGCCTTACAAGAACTGTTTGATTAAAAAAACATTACGTTCCCATTTATCCCACTTAATTTCTCTGAAATTAAAGCATCAGAGATTCTGGATGAATGTAAAGAAGAATGCTTATCCTTGTTAAAGGATAACAAACAAGTGGAATGGGTCACTAAGAGGGTCGTGGAATCTCCAACTCTGGGGATGCGTAAGGAAAAAACGGCCAATCATTTTTCCTGGAAGGTTTAGCCAGAGGAATGCAGAATTGCCCAAGTCGATGGTATGGGATCGCTCCCAGCTCTAGGATTTTAAGACACAAGTGACAAGATGCATTTAACATATGGACTCCCCAGAAAAACGCTTTTATTTTAAAGTCATCAAGAAACTCACCTTTTTCTTTCCTCTGGATCTGAAGGAATGGACTTGTGCAGCGGTACTAATTCCTCTTCATGAGAGATGACAAGTTTTGCATTCACCTGTACTCCTGATATTCGGAATGTTGGACCTTTCACTTTCCCAAGTCGACCTCCTGAAATTAAATATGATTTTCTTTCAGTTGAGTTACGTATACGTAACGATTTCACATAAAGCGAGTCAGAACCAATAAGATTCAGAAAATCAGTTCGGCTTTGAGACTGAATCTCTTAAGTTATGTCGGTTTCAGATACCAAATAAACTATTTTCAATATTCGAACAATTTCAGTTTTCACCCAATTGCTGACAAAAATCATCACAGATTCATAAACAGAACCCCCGCCACTACTATGGCCCTAATCAAAGTGTCCACAATTTGACTGAAATTTTTGGAAACGATGATTTGACTTTACCAGACAGTTAACTGGTCAGTCTATATTATGCAATCTGTTTAAATTGACTTTAATTTTCAAAGTGATTCTAAAGCAAGTCATTCTTTGGTGAAACAAAAGTCTGATTCTAAAACTGTCCCCAGTACTTGAATGGGAACATTTCTGGATTTATGCCACATTAAACAGCTTCTGTATTAAACTTCCTTAGCACTTAAATACGGTATTTACATTTTCCAAACCGTATAGTACTCCTCACAGAAACTTAACGCCTTTAAATTCCTTTAAAAATAATACTTTTCAGTCCAAAGACTGCTTTCCAGTTATAGAAACAGAATAACTTACATGGAATGAGAAAGGCAATTTAAAAAATTTGTATTTATACTACTTTTCCAAAAACAAATCCAACTGGGAACTTGCTAAGAATAGTAAAGTCTCTTTAAATTAGTTTACTGGGTAAACTGAAACAACTTCTTCTTGATAAAATAGCTTGAATAAAATAAAGGATGAGTAATGGGCAGTTCCAAGAAAAAATTTAGTTCTCAGAATGCCCTGCTATTTAAATAATTATTAAAAATGGGGAAAAAAAACAGCCAATGAATGTCAACCATTGAAAAGAATGTCCTTTCTTACTGCCAAATTACTATGATCACAGTTTTTGGTTAGAACAAGCAGGTATGTCAAGTATCCCAATTCAAATGCCTTTAAATTCAGTTTTTCCTGGATTTCAAATTGTACAATACTTCTCTCTAACACAGCTACTTGGCTTTTCTTACACTTTACTACAGCTTGGGATATTTTCTCCTCACCCATCTTTTTACATTTCACGCTACTTAATATTTTACCTGTTCGTTCCTGTCCAGAAGAACTGTCCTTTAAAGCCTTGATGCATCCATTATGAACAAGTTCCCCTAATCTTCTGAGATCTGTCTCTGATTTATCAACTAACTCGGCATCTCGAGCAATGGCATCTAACCTGTGATAAAAGGTAAGTGTAAGCTTTATTCAAGATTTCAAAAAAGTCTGAAAACAATGATTGGCAATTGGCAAGACTAACAGTAAAAGGTTATTTGACTCTGGATCATAAACTGCATATTCTAGTTCTGCAAAACTGATATGTGAAAAGATGAAAAGGAACAATTCAGTTGAGTGCAAGGGAGAAACACAATTACTGTCTAAAAATTTAAGGTTAAAAAAATAAATCACGCCATCTGCGATGTGTGAAATAGCGTGCCCTCAGCCTCTGATATTTGCTAAAGGATAGTGACTGTTTCTGTATCTGACACTCCATTTCAAAAGAGAGATCAATAGAAAGCAAGGTTTCTGCTCATTATTACAAAAGCTAACGTTAAAGGCAGATCTTTATCTCAATCAGCAAGGAAGTGGAACTTCCAAAGCATTTCAACGACACCAATTAGGTGTTGTGACTACAACTGGTCAACTGTAAACATTAACTTTAAATAAATTTGAAGAAGCTTATTTCAGATGCTCAGACCCTTCTCCCCTCTAGACTGTAAGCTTGTTGTGGGCAGGGAATGTGTCTGTTTATTGTTAATTTGTACCCTCCCAAGTGCTTAGTCCAGCGCTCAGAACACAGTAAGTGCTCAATAAAGACAACTGAATGAACATTACTATTACACAGTAAAACCTGCTTCACCTGAACTTGGTATATAATGGAAAAACTTCTTACTGTTTAGTCAGAATAAAATTAAATTTTTACTGAAAGACCTGAACCTAAATATGTGTGTGCATACACATATATATGTATGTATATGTGTCTATACATACACACACAATGCATATGAATACACACACACACAGACGAGATGCACTGCTAAACTCTGAAAAATCAAATCATTTGCTGAGGTTGATAAACTGTCTCTGAGACATCAAAGGTGTTCTGCTTAATTAGCTTCATTAGATATAAAGATTAAACATATGTAGCTTATTTAGCATATTACAGATACAAGCCTGAGGCTTAATTCAAGAAGCAATAGAATCTAACGCTTAAAAATGCTCACAGTGTTGTCTAAATAACTTAAACAACAAAAATTGCCCATGCTAACTAAAAATAATTCTGTTATTGGGATAGTAACAGTTCTGACAACGATAAATACATTTACCTTTCCAGAGGACCACCAAATTTCTTGTAACTCTTGATAAACCTAACAGAAAATAATTGCTAAGTTTAAATGTTTGCGTCACTGTTCAAATTTTTTTTAAATGGTGTTTATGCAAATATCATCAAAAACCCCCAACCTAAAAAAAATAATGCCCATTTTACAACACAGATTTGAGTTCAAAGGACAACAGTCCCCCACCCTCCAAAAAAAATTTAAACCACAAAGAACCCCTATACACATTCAGAAAACCCAGTCTCACACTAAGTCTGGGGACCAATATAAATAAAACAATAGAAGCTAAAATTTATTTCAGAAATTATTTTATTTTTTCACAAGACAAAAGATGTTCAGAACTAGACATTAAGTCGTAGAAAATGGACCTGGATCTAATGTAGACTTTAAGTTCAGAGTGGGCATTCACCATATATATTACACCTCCCTAAAGCAAGATGAAAAGTTAAAAACTGCTCAAAGATTTTGATTCCGTTGTGGAGTGATGCTAACATCAGAAAATGGAAGCTCAGTCAAAATAAAAGCAAAACAAGCCCCCGTGAGTGATGATGACAGAATGGAAAGGAAAAGGAAATTATTCATGGGAGAGGTTCATTTTCACATCATGGCCAACCACTAGAGCAGTCATGAAAGTTTCCTTTATAAAAGCACCCATATTTTAGCCTTTCTGGGTAGAGGAGAAAAATGAGGAAGAATTTTGTCTAAGTCAGGTCTATATCCCAAAGGATACAATGGTTTCAATAGGGATAATAAGTATAAATTCTCAAAAAAGTACAGAGCTGAGCAACATTTTTACAGTCTTCACATCCAAATAGATTACATAAAACAAAAAGTAACAGTCATTCTCTCATCATCCTCTAAGAAATCAGCCGCACATACAACAATTAGAGTCGAAGGGATACTCCAATTTAGACCGTCATCACCTTACCTCAGTCCCTTACTGGGACTTTTAATTGATAAATGCTTTAACATAATTCCTTTTATAAACAAGCCAGAGTGGTGCCAAGAAACAGAGTCACTAAATGACAATGTTCCTTTATCAAAACTAAGATAAGCCCTATAAAGCATGGTTAGAAGGGTTATATTACAATTATTGAAAGGAAGGGTTAGCGGGGTGAGGAATAGAACTTGCTATATGACTAGGTATAGAATTTTATTTTTCACTCTTTAAGCATTTTAAAAGAGCCGCAGTTAAGCTACAAAAATATCGAGAACCGTGTAGAAATAATTAAGCAGTTTTAAACAATTCAGCCACCCATTACAGAATGAGATCCTAGGCCTGCATGCCATATATATAAATATATATATATATATATACATATATATATATATCTCGTTTCTAGGCTCTGTTACTACTGTACTACAGCAGAAGAGCTGAATTTCTGGTAAAAAAAAAAAAACCTTCGCTTACAAATTCAGGAGGGATAAAAAAAGTAAATGGTTTAGTCATTTAGATATTATTTAGGTTTATCCCCATGATCAAGGCAATTGGAAGTAAAATGTTCTTATTTCATCTTACCGCCTAATTTCTGCATCACTAAATCCTTTAATATTCTCCCGTGGGATAGTTCGGGGTCTTCCTCGCTTTTTTGGCCTTTTCCTTTCAGAGATTGAATCACTGTCTGAGCCAGAGTATCTTCTGCTTCTACTGCGCCTGCCTTCGCTTCCGTTGAAGCTGATCTAGAATTTCACAAAAGTTGTCAGATATTTCCACCTAAGCGACTGGATACAAACAGTTTGTTCGCGTGACGAAGAATTTTAATCTGAATGCTCTTTACCTCAGGCTTACTGACGGGGACCAGCGCTACCAGAAATTCTGCAATTTAATTTCAATTCCATGGGCACACGTTGCTAACGTTCTCGCCTGTCCCACCGTCGGCCCCCGGTCCATGTCCTACCTCTGGCCTGGAATGCCCTCCCTCCTCACAACTGCCAAACTAGCAGGCTTCCCGCCTTCAGAGCCTTACTGAAAGCTCACCTCCTCCAGGTGAGACCCCCCTTTTCCTCTGCTCCTCCTACACTTCCCATTGCCCCATCTCTCTCCCTCTGCTCTACCTACCTCTCCACCCCACAGCACTTGTGTATATATGTACATATTTATTATTCTATTTTATTAATGATGTGTTTATATAATAATAATCATGTTGGTATTTGTTAAGCGCTTACTATGTGCAGAGCACTGATCTAAGCGCTGGGGTAGACACAGGGGAATCAAGTTGTCCCACGTGGGGCTCACAGTCTTAATCCCCATTTTACAGATGAGGGAACTGAGGCACAGAGAAGTTAAGTGACTTGCCCACAGTCACACAGCTAAGTGGCAGAGCTGGGATTCAAACCCATGACCGCTGACTCCAAAGCCCGTGCTCTTTCCACTGAGCCACGCTGCTTCTCTAGTTTATAGAGAAACTATTTATTTAGAACTTTATATCTAAACTTCTATTCATTTATATTGATGCCTGCTACTTGTTTTGTTGTCTGTCTTCCCCCTTCTAGACTGTGAGCCCGTTGTTGGTTAGAGATTGTCTCTGTTGCTAAATTGTACTTTCCAAGCACTTAGTACAGTGCTCTGCACACAGTAAGTGCTCAATCAATACGACTGAATGAAGGAATAACAAGGGGAGATAAGGAAGAGAGTTTTAAAATTACCTGCTTCGCACAATTTCTCATTCTTGGGAGCATATAGATTTCTTCAAGCTCTTTTTGTCTTTCTTCCTCTTCTAACCTCCGTCTTTGATCTTCTGGAATGATTTCCTCCCAGTTCCTTGAATTTCTTTCAGGTTCTATATCTATGTCATCTTCATCCATATTTGAAAAATTGGCCACCTGGTAAAGGACCAAAATTTTTAAAAGAGAAAATCTTTTAAGAGTAGCATAGAACTGTCTCTCTTCATTCAAACCATTTGGTTACTAGTAAAAGCTGTAACATTCCTTATAAAGTAGTTAATCCATTTCATTTCCTTAAAAATCAACGTAAATAGGGACCGTGTAATTTTAAAAACCTCGGTTGGCAACCCTGAATGAGAAAAGCTTAGGAGTCGGATTCACCATTTCTCCTAAAACGAGCCACTCTTCTAATTCCCTAAGGACCCTCTCATCCACTTCATCAACAAAAGACATGAATGTCCTTAAAATCTTCCCTGCACTTTCACCCTCCTCCTGCTTCATCTCCTGTCTCGTGTCAAAACCCAACTCCCACTTGATGTCGGCAGGGACCACGTCTACCAACTTAGTTGTACTGTACTCTCCCAAATGCTTAGTACAAGTGTTCTGTACCCAGTAAAAAATCAATTCTATTTACTGAGCACTTACTGCTCAATAAATACCATTTATGATGATGATGAAATGATCCCAATGACATGCCCTGATAAACATTTCCTTCTAGATTGAGGTACTAAATTCAGAAGAAGAGTCCAGAAGTTCGACTTTCCTCATAATCTAGTATGGAATGTATAAGGTTAAAAGGCAAATAAATGAAAAAAACACGGCACCTTGAACTGGGAAAGCAGTTCATCTCCTACAGTCAGTGGACCTGGTTCATTTTCATGAGTTTCAGCCCTCTTCAAGATTTCATCTATATCCATTTCCTGGAATTTAAAAGGAATTAAATAACTAAAGAATATTATATGACCCGTTTTCTTTGTTAGAAAGTTAACTGAAGCTCTCCTTACCTGGGGCTCTTGTTCTTCACCTTCGGGTTCCTTAAAAAGTTCTTCTGCGCCAAACTTTAAAATTGCAGATAACTCTTCCTTGTTGAAAGGAGTAGAACTGAGAATCAAAAGAAATTACATTTTCATGTCACCTAAGGATTTGTACCAACGGGTTGCTCCAAAAGGGCAAAATAATCACCGGAAAAGTCAGCTAAATGATTTGACAGTGGCCTCTGGAATTTTCCTAATGCCCATCTAACGGCGGGCAAAGTGCCTACCTTGAGGGAGTGGAGCCTGTGTGGAGCACAGTCTTCCCGGTCGTGTCCATTCTCTGAATTACTAGATGATCCAGCACCATCTTCTTCTTGGCTCGCTCAAGGATATCTTCTTCAACCGAACCCTTGGTGACTAGCCGATAGATATTGACCTGGACGAGAACATCCACGCTTAGCGTTATGAACATACGCTAGCCATTAAAATTACACTAATCCTGCAACTTCACTGCTTTGATTTAAGAATCAGTTATGAAAAGAGAAGTGTGGGGCCTATTGGCAAGACCATGGGCCTGATCAGAGGAATTGGGCTTCTAAACCTGGCTCTGCCACTCGTCTGCTATGTGACCTTGTAGCTTCTCCGTACTTCAGTTAGCTCATTTGTAAACTGGGAATTAAAACAATCCCACATGGGACAAGGACTGCGTGCAATCTACCTCAGTGCTTAGTACAGTGCTGGTCACATAGTAAGCACTGAACAAATACCACTAAAAGAATATTAACACGGAAGCTTCTTCAACTACTTCGACTCAGGTTCTCATCCTAGCTCTGCAACTTGCCTTCGTGTAACCTTGGGCTCCTCACTTGACTTCTAAGGGCCTGAGAAACTTAGTTACCATATCTGTCAAATGGGGATGATACACCTGTTCTCCCTCCCTCAGTCTGCGAACCCCGTCTAAGACAGGGACTGTGCCCAATCTTATTATCCCGTATCGAGTCCAGTGTTAGCACACAGTAAGCACTTTTCAAGTACCATTATTACCGTCCCTCATCCACTTTAAATTGCATGGCTTGTTAAACCAGGTTCACCATAAAAGCCAAGCTCTCCTAAAACATATAAACATTTCGACGAGGACACAATTTCTTCTCACCCACGATCAGAATGTTCTGATATCCCCAGCCTAAAATACACAGGGCAAAGAACTGACCACTCTGGCCATACACAACTATGTTCCTCCAAAAGCAGGAATAGATTTTCTGTGGGTGGTTTTTGTCAAAGAACATTACTTGGCAAAATATAGCACAGAGAGTGGAGTGGGTAGGAGGAGAGGGAGACTCGGGGGGTGGGGGGGGGTGGGAGAGAAAAGGAGGGAGGGAAGGAGAGAGGGAAGGAGGGGAGAGAGAAAGAGGGGAGAAAGAGAAAATGCACATTTGTGCCTTCTCAGTAGCCGCAGTGATCCTCCCCCAACCAAGTGGCAGAGGCTCCAGTTCTGGACCAGGGCGGGCAGATGAGCAGGGCCACATTTGGCTTCGAGCCACATGGAGTTTACACAGCCGCCCCAGATCCGACATCCACCTCACCTCTGGATCATTCCCAGAGCTGTGTGGGCAGCTCAGACATGAGGATGACAAACAACTGGTTCTGGCTGAGCTCCAAGGCTGGAGCTCAGAAGAGCCTGTGACCCAGCTCTAGAGACCAGTGAAGATAATGGGAACCTCACAGGGGACAGAGGTTGCAGTCCTACCAACCAGGTGGCAAGTAGAAAGGAAGCCATCAGCTTTCTTTAACTACACATTACAAATGATTTATTTAGATTAACGTCTGTTTCCCTCTCTGGACTCTAAGCTCCTTGTGGACAGGAAACGTGTCTGCCAACTCTCTTCTATTGTACTCTTACAAGTGCTTAGTACGCTGCTCTGCACATAGTAAGCGCTCAGTACATTCCACTGATCGATTGATCAGTGCCGATCCCCCGGGGTGATGGCCTCTTCTACCTCTCTTGGAGGTGATGCCCCGTGGCCTACAAATGTCCAGTGAAATGAAAGATGGCATAGCAAAACCCACAGGATCCTTTTGAAAACAGCAGTTCAGAAACACGCGTCTACTGGATAAGGCTCAGAGTTGAACTGCCACTAACTTAAGGCTGCAAAAATGCACTGTGCTGTACAGCATCTTGACTCCGTGTCATGCAGGCTCTACTGACACATTTTGCTAACTTGATGGGTAACTGGAAAAGGCATGACCTAAATAAATGTCTATCAACTCCTCCATTTGTAGAATAATTGATCCCATCTTTCCCAGAACTTTCCAAGTACTGTGCTCTGTGCACAAGCACTTTATAAATACTCTTGATGGATAATTACCACTACCCAAGGGATGATCAGAGAATCAGTTAATGCCTGAAATAAGATTCCAAAATAGATAGTTTCAGGAATATTACATGATAGACATACCTGTTTCTTTTGTCCAATTCTATGAGCTCTAGCCTGTGCCTGAAGATCATTTTGCGGGTTCCAGTCAGAATCAAATATAACAACGGTGTCAGCGGATGCTAGATTAATTCCTAAACCTCCAGCTCTTGTAGATAATAAAAAGCAGAAATCCTGCATAAGAGTAAGAAAAGCAAATGATTTTAATTTCACCCACATTGCTGCTCTGTCAATACTTTAAATGGCATTTATTTCATCACGGTCTTAATGTTTTTTAAGGTTCCTCAAACGATGTGAAAAATAGCTCCTTCAAACATGGATAATGGAATAAGTAACCATGACTGACTTTTTGATTTCAGCAACAAATATCATAAAGGACTCTTACTGCTTTTCTGATGTATTTATGGTACAGGCAAATTATTCTGCAGTACCGCCTAAATTGGCACAACAGTACAAATTACTTGAATGAAAACAATCAGTTCACACCTCTGATCCTTCGGCATTAAAATGATCTAGTGCTTGTTTCCTCAGTTCTCCTTTGATTGAACCATCTAGTCTCTGAAATGATAAAACACACCAATTAAAACTCTGCATAAAACTGCATCGAAGTTTTACTTCTAAAATGAAATCGGAACAATGACAGAATTAGAGAAATACGCACAAAAATATGCACTGTGAGGAGATATTCAAACTGCCCTACAAATAGTTTCAGAGCTTTAAGCCCCACAAAAATTCTGATCTAGCGCTGTCCTCTCCAAAACCGATTCCGCTACACCAGATCTCCTTATCCAGCATACCTCCTTTCTGGCATGCACTCATCAAAGATATTATACCTTGGGTCATACGGAAATTATATTTTACCCCTTGTTCCCAGTGCCCTTTCACTGACTGGCTTAGTTCATGAAAGAGTAGAGGGGAGGTTTTGGGAGGCATGGAGTAGGGAGTCTGGGACTCATCTGTACCTCGCTTTTTCTTTTACCACTCTTTCTTCCCAAGTCGACCGAAACAGTCGTCCCCCAGAAACAGCAGCGACAACTTTAGTGCAAGTTCTGCCGGATATAGGGCCAATATCACACCAAAGGACAAGGCTCTAGTGCCTAAGGAAAGCGGGTCCTGGCGGCACCTTGTTTAGAGAGGTTTCTCCTCATGGGAGTAGGAGGCTTTTGGGGGGGTGGCGGAGTGTGGAGGCCAGGGCGGGTGAGTTTAGGCAGTCAGATCCATCATGAGAGGAGAATTTCCAAATCTGCCCAGCAGGACAAGTGACTTGCCTGCACGTGTCCTACTCTTGCACCCCTGTCGTTTTCAGCTCTAGCTGTGTGAAGGACGGTGGGACTTTTCTGGTTTTGCATCCCCTCTCTGCTTTTCCACTTCCCCCCCCCCCCAAAATCTCCAGATCCTTGGGCCACTAAATGCCTGAGGGCCCGGTGGTGCTGCAGGCCAGCTGTTGGGGAGATCTCTGAGATATTCAGTTCTGTGACTACAGCCAGCACTCACCACTCTCCAGACCAACTGCCGGCCACAGGAAGACACCGAGTTTTTGAAACGTCAGTCAAAACTCAATTCGACTAAAGAAATGGAGCTTGCCTCTTTCCATGTGATGTGGTTTCAAGCTCAAAAGCCTAAACAATTATCAGCCCAGCCAAACTTTTATCTCGAATGGTTATTCCCGTCAGTAGGGAATATTACTATGCTTGAGAGGCAGCTCTGATTCGGTTTAGAATTCTGAGGCACTATTTCAACAACAGTTTTGGTCTATTTTGGGTTCCTACGTAAAGGTCCATAAAAAGTCAGGATGTTGAGGGGCTCTGGTACGAAGGAGAAGAAAGCGTTGTCGTTGGGGAAGGAAAGTAATTAGCAGGAAATTACATTTGTGGTTTCATCTCTTTAGGCACGAAGGTAGCTAGGCAAACTTTTTTCCTTCCTTGTGAAAATGCAGATGGCCCATTTGTGAACTAAAAATATTGGCTTGGTTAGGATGCTGGTCTCAGGGACCTACATTCTAAGCCTCAAAAAGTAGACTGAAAGTGATTTCTTGGGGGTGGAAGGGTCGGGTTGGGAGGGTCGAGAGGGAAGGGTGGGGGTTTATGGGTGCCTTAAAATGAGGTTGGAATAGTTTGTAATTGCCTTAATAATAGCAGTTCTATTCATTCTTTAAAACAGGGCTTAGAGGATGCTTAGTTGATAATACAGAAACCCAAAAGGTCCAACCCTGAGGGACCTCCACAGAGTCACGTGTGTATTCAAAAAACAATATAAAGGAAAACTGGCCTGCAAAAAAGATCGTGACAGAAACAGAAATACTACTATACTTCTTTAGGACACTACGCTCAGGAGCATTCAGCTGACATTAGCGTGTGTGGGAGAAGTTAATGAAAATTTTGTAGACCAATACAAATTTTATGGGCTTAAAGGAGTTTTTAAAAACTAACCTTAAGGCTGCATAAAAATGCACTGGGCTACACAGCATCTTGACTCCAACTTTCACATTCATAACCTAAGGGGGTGCTGATTCCCCAACTTTTTGGGAAACCTGAGTTGACGTCACATCAATTTTCCTCAGCTGAAATCCATTTTGACTAAAGTTTGGAAACCTCGTTGTGATTCCGGGGCTCACAGACTTGCCCAAAGTCACACAGCTGACAAACGGTGGAGCCGGGATTTGAACCCACGACCTCGGACTCCTAAGCCCGTTGTCTTTCCACCGAGCCACACCGCTTCTCACACGCTACTACTGACAGAGGAGTGCACACAACGCTATGGCTCTTGAGAGACAAACGGCACTGGGGCTGGCCCGTGTGTCTGGGAGCATGGTGGGATATTGGCAGCACCAAGCTTCCCGATGTACCCACCGTGCCCCTCTAACCACCCTGATGCTGTGATCTCTTCACCCTCGCATTCAAGGGCTAGCTTGGAGTTTTAGGGGCATTTTCATTTGGTCACCAGCTCCAGCATTTCATTCTCACTGGGGCTGATAGGCCTGGATAAGCTCCACCGTGGCTGGAGCCTTGAACTGCTTTTTCAACTTGAAAGAATCCAGGTTTATGACTGCTGTTCAGTTTCCGAATAAATATCTTTAACAGGTGATCTATAAGCACTTTCCTTCACATAATTTCCCCAAAGCAATAATTCCTACCACTAGATCAAATCCCTGAAAATAGATTTAACGGAAAAAAGGGAAAAGGGTTGCTTGGTGAAGATTATCTGGAAAAGGCATTAATGCTAGTTCTTGTGCCATTTCAAAGTTAGAAAAAACCCCAAGTTTTTACCTGAAAGGGGAACTGACGATATTTCAAATATTCCGCAAGAATATCTAACATCCGCACCATCTGAGAGAAAATAAGAACTCTGTTGCCTCTTTCTCTTAAGCGAATCAAAAGCTTGTCGAGAAGAATCAATTTTCCGCTGCTTCGGATTAAATGCTGCCAAAATAACAACGGTTGGGAATTACAAAAACAAATACATCAACCTTATCGACTGAACAGATTCCCTCCATTGTAGTACGTGGTAAGTATCGAATCAATCAAGAAAGTGTGCCACGCTTTTTTTTTTAAATTATACCCCGCACGCCCAAGCTGAACGATGTTCAGATGCTTCTGAAAAGTCTAAGTAGCAGTCGACCTCACTAAGTTGAACTTCCGATGGGTTACGGATGTTCCCCCAAATGGTGTTACCGTTGCAAAGAAATCCAAACGATTAAAAGACATTAAAAGCATCTCCTTCCTTTCCAATCAGATATGCAAATTTCCAGAATTCGCCTGTGTCGATAAAGACGTTTCGATCAGATGGATTACCTGTAAGGCCTCCTGTTTGTTATAGAATTCATTATTATCAGGTGGTTTAATGAGGTAGCAATGGTTACAACACTTCTTGAGCTCCATCATGATGTTCAAAAAGCCTGAGGTACTGCCCTTCGAACCTTTGCTGAGGGCTTTATAATTCCGGGTTAAAATCCATCTGGAAAACAAACCCCACGATTGTAAGGGTATACAGCACGAAGTGCACAATTGCTTGATATATCCTGAATTCTTACCCAAGCAAAAAAAGTCTACCGAATTAAGAATCTAAGCTCCAGTTAAACCAAAACTTACAACGCTTTTATTTTTCATCTACAGAACACATATCAGCGTGCTAAAATCCTTTAAAGGCATACTGAAAAACTTGATCTGTCGGTGTAAAAGTTGCTAGTGACGCGACTGGGGCGGTTTCTTACTTGTAATATTGCTTCTGCAATGCACTCATCTCCATTCTTAAAATCTGTTCAACCTTGGCAGGAAGAGATTTTTCGACGTCTTTCTTAACTCTGCGCAGTAAAAAGGGCTCAAGCTCTTTGTGAAGACTGGCATAGCCATATTCCCTCCCTTTGCCGTGTTCCTCTTCAAATTCTTCCCAGGAGGCAAATCTTCAACAGAAAAGAAAAACACGAAAGTTACTATTCGAAGCCTTATAATGGAAAACAAGCAGAATCGACAATATTTAACGTGACAGTATTTTATAATAAATGAGTTTTCAAATCAAGAGATGCCCTTCTTGATTTCCTGATGAGGATTAGTTTGCATCTATAATACAATTATCGCCACTATCTGATACTTTAAAAGAATACAACCTCCCTCTGAACTGCTGGGTATTCTAGTCAGGCATAGTCTCAACACGTACTAGCAGTCAGAATGCAATTTACTGAACAGACTTAAAAATTTATCTTCGCCCTTTGAAATTTCACTCCAATCCAATCCCTGTAATTTCTCTGTTCTGCAATCTTTTATACCAGTCACAAAGAAAGGAAACGTTTTCTGGATTTATCCAATCTCGCAGAGCAACAAATCAGCACGTTAACCTTCGAAATTCCAAGCCTAATGTTCCCCTTCCAGAAAACGCCTAAGAAGAAAATATTCCAAACTTGTCCTACTTTTCGGGCATGATGAAGTGCAGCAAAGACCACAGCTCTTTGAGGGAATTTTGCAGGGGTGTTCCAGTGATAAGAAGGCGGTGATTGGATTTGAAGTCTATTAAAGTCTTGTACAGAAGTGAGTCGTCATTCTTTAAACGATGAGCTTCATCCACACCTATGAAAGCCCAATTCAGGCCACCTAGGAATGCCTTAAAGGTTGGGGAAAAAAAAAAGACATTTCATAATTAGAGATGATGGAAGATGGAAAAAGTCCTCGTTTTGAAACACTGGTTTGCCAATAACTGTCCACAAGCAAAAGAAATACCTGACTGCTACGCAAAAAGTAAAATAAATCTGTGCCAAGTCCCTGGAGCAAAATATGTAGGAGGTAAGAATGACAACGCCGAGCATAATCTATGGTAAATATCATATTTTAAACCTTCGGTCTGTTAGACAACATTACGAAAAAATAAGAATCACAATATTCACACAGAGCAGGTGCCACGGACTTTCACCGTAAAGAGGGACTGGTAGGGGGATGTACTTCACTTGTGCAATTTTTAAATCTTGCAGGAGAGCTGGGGGTGGGATCGGGGGGTGAGGGGGTAAGCCAGCAAGCCCAGAAACCCTCATGGGTGATCCAGAAGCGAGGAGTCAGCAGTCGTCATCACATCTGATATTCAGGTGGCCTTCAGGGGTCAGAGGGCTAGATAGCCTTGACATAATCAGAATACCCAGGCAGAGAGTTTGATATAATAATAACTGCGGTATTTGTTAAGCTCTTTCTATGTGCTGAGCACTGGTCTAATACAAGAGATCTGAAGGGTACAGGATTAACACCCTATAACAATAAGGAACATTTGAAATATTTCTGAGAAACAAGGCCAGGAGGTACTAAGATTTCTTGATCTTCTATTAGCAGCATGGGCCTGGATGCCAGACGACTTGGGTTCAAAGCCCCGCTGCGCCACTTGCCTGCAGTGCGACCATGGGCAAGTCACAACTTCTCTGTGCCTCTTGTTTCCTCAAAGTAAAATAGGGATTCGATACCTGTTCTTCCTCCCACTTAGATTGTGAGCCCCATGTGGGACGGGGACTCTATCTATCCCAGGGCTTAGAACAGTGCTTGGAGCATAGTAAGCGCTTAAATATCATTAAAAAAAACCCATTAAAACTCTTAGTATTAACACTAAGGTACCTAAGAAAAAATAGAGAAAATTTGGTTATTTAAAACCAAATAAAAATCCAATAAAGATTGGACCTCCGAACACAAATAACATTTAGAATGGTTTTGCTATAACCATACAAGTAGATGGAATTAAAACACATCAGTTCAACAAAATAGAGAAACCATAACAAGTGGACTATGGGAAGAGTATTTTCCTGTCTTAAATCCAAACATTTTTTGTGGCAAAACTGTGGGAAATCATATAATTGGATCGATTCAGTGTACTGATGCTGGGGTTTAGTGAAGATAAAAGGGCAGGAAACAAAAGCAATTAACAGATGGTCAATCTGAATTATTCAGATCCCAACTTCACCTCCTTTTCTTACCCTTCATTCATTTATTTATTCAATTGTATCTGTTGAGTATTTACAGCATGCAAAGCGCTGTACTAAGCAATTGGGAGAGAAAATAATAACAGGCACATTCCTGCCCACAACCAGCCAGTCTAGAGGAGAAGACTCTGCCATTTCACTTCTTAGCACCGCCACTAAAACATAAGCTAGTTTGAAGGAGTAAGAGGAAGGACAGGAGGACTCAGAGAAAAAGAAAGATAAATTTTGTTACTATGGCAAAAAAAGCCTCCCAAAAAACAAGCTAGGTGGGAAAGGGTGTTGACCCTGTAAGTTAAAATGAGGCTTCAGAAGTCATCCGTGGTTACTGAATCCCCTCTCCCAGATTGAAAAATTCTGAATACCACATACCTTATCCTTCAACAAAATTTCATAGGTTGTCAAAAGTATATTAAACTTTAGACGCTTGGTCTGGAGGTGCATCCATTCATGAGTTCTTATCTATTTAAAAATACAAAGTTTCGTCAATATTAGAAATCATTTTATAAAGCACTACAATTAACATTAGCAATCAATTCATGACATTCACTGAATGTTTACTATACTCAGAACCCTGAACTTAAGGGCTTATCAAATGGAATAAAAATTTAAAAGCAGTAACAATGAAAGATCCCCTCTCAGGACCTCACCTGGAGAGTTTCCAGTCCTCTACCGGTCTCGGCTAGGGGAGGGAGAGTCAAGCAGAGGCCTGTCCATTCCATTCCTAGCTTGGGCAGTGGCTAATAATAATAATAATAATGTTGGTATTTGTTAAGCGCTTACTATGTGCCGAGCACTGTTCTAAGCGCTGGGGTAGACATAGGGGAATCAGGTTGTCCCACATGGGGCTCACAGTCTTAATCCCCATTTTACAGATGAGGGAACTGAGGCACAGAGAAGTTAAGTGACTTGCCCACAGTCACACAGCCGACAAGTGGCAGAGCTGGGATTCGAACTCATGAGCCCTGACTCCAAAGCCCGTGCTCTTTCCACTGAGCCACGCTGCTTCAGGCCATCTGCTACAAGTCAAAACTCACCCATGCTGGGCAGCAGCGGCATGGGAAAGAGATGAGGGTAGAGACTCGTTTTAGTGCGCAGAAGTGCGCAATGCAATTTACTATGCAATGGTAAACCACTTCCTTATTTTTTTACCAAGAAACTCTATGGATCCACTACTAGAACAACTGCAGTTGGAGGTGGACATTGAGAGAAATGTGTCCGTGGAGTCGCTATGGGTCGGAGAGGACTCGATAGCGCAAGACAAGAAACAATAAAAGCAGCATTGACAGCTTTTAATGATGGTTTACATGGGGTAAATATAGAATTTTCTATATTGATTTATGGACCCTATATATCTTTTATAATTTGTTACCCATCTAACACTCCATGCACCCAAAATTCATCCCAGCCCTTGGTGGCTATTAGAAGCAGGAGGTCAGATTTACTGGGGCGGAGATGGAGGGGCAGGGGGTAAGAGATGGTTAGGAACCAAAAAGAAGAAGAAGGAAAAAAAATAGATGGGGGAGAGGAGGATCAATAATACTTATTGAGAGATTACTGTTTGCTAAACTGTACTAAGTGCTTTGGAGAATACAAATAAGGAAGTAGGCACATTCTCTGCCCTCAATCAACCAATGCTATTTATTGAGCACTTACTGTGTGCAGAACACTGTACTCAGTGCTTGGGAGAGTACACTACAAGAGTTGCTAGACATGTTCTCTGCCCACAGGGAGTTTATATTCTATGGGAGGTGTGGGGGGAGGAGGGAGAGAGATGCAAAAATAATAATAAGATAGGAGGAAGAAGGAAAAGTGAAACTAGTGTAGACTAGTGAGTGCTTAAGAGGGTACGGTAATTAGGGGAACTGTACCTCACCTCAATGATCTCATTACTACAACCCAATCGGCACAATTCACTTCTTTAACGCTAACCTATTCACCTCAACCTCATCTTTCTCACTGCTAATCCTTTGCCCACGTCCTCTTCTAACTTGCAACCCCCTCTCCTTTCCAACGGACGACTACTCTCCCTCCCTTCAAATCAGCTCTCCAAGAGGCCTTCTCAGAATAAGACCTCACTTCTCTTTGTGAGCTTGGGGACACAAAGTGAATAGGGATTTTAGAATGGGGCTGGGCCGCTGGGAGAGGAGCGATTTCAAAGAGCTCCTCCAATTGGGAATTCTCAGGTCTTGTCGGGAACCCGGGATGAACCAGAATGGGAGTTCAGGTCTATAAAAGCCATGAGGAAAAATTGTTCCCATTGTCCTGATGGAATGGGCACCTTTGCCCTGAAATGACTCTAAATTAAGGGAATTGAGTCTTTGGATTCTGTGAGTATTCGCCTTCCATGGAGAGACTCCTGAGAGGAACCTTGATCAGAATTTTCCCAGTCAGAAGCAGCAAGAGACTCCGTTCCCAGAGTGGAAACTTGGGAAAGAAAAAAACAAACCCTGAAGCAACTATGTTTTAAAGTCTCTGCTTCAGGAATAGGGAAGGTACTTTGATCCTAAAGCTGGAATTTGTTATAAGTTGCTTTTTCAAAGAGAACTGTAAATAGGTCAAACAATCGTATACATCTTTCATACTCATATACCTACTTCCTCTTCCTTCTTCCTACCTGCAATTTATCTCCTGTGAGACAGTAAGCTCTATGAGGGTAGGGATCATGTCTACTCATCATTTATTTCCCTGTACCCTCTCATGTGTTTAATATCCCGTTCTGCAAACTATAAGTGCTCAGCAGATGCCACTGATTACATTACTGTAGCTTGGCGATGTTCACTTACCATGTTTCTGCTGTTAACGTCCCCTAAGTAAACCACGGCATTCATCTGAGGAGCCCAGGTTTGAATTTCTCTTTGCCAAGAAGTAAGAGTAGAAAGTGGCACGACTAATAAGAAAGGTCCATATAACTGGTGTTCATGGAACAGGTAATTTAAAAAGGATATAGTCTGTATAGTTTTGCCAAGGCCCATTTCATCAGCAAGTATGCAGCTGTTCCCTCTAGAAGAGATAGGAAAGGATTAATAGTGCTTTTCCAAATTCAAATGATAAAAAAAATTTGACACAGCATGATAGAAATAAAAAAAGCATCTAAGTCTTAAGCTCAGCAACGTTTATACACTATAAATGATTTGGATTTTTAAATTACACTTTAAAAAAGCACTGGAAATACCATATGCCAATTTATTTTTTAAACTAGAGTGAAAGCTGGAGTGCTGCCAAAACAAGATCGATTCCTTGGGGACAATAGGGAATGTCTTCACTTAGGAGGACACGGTGTTTCCACCAATCAGGATGTACGCGAATCTTCCGGGGCTGTTCTGTAAAAAGCTATCTCCGGGAGAGCCAACCGGGCTGTCTTAGGCAGAAGCGGAGTGGGTAGACAGCCAATCCACCTAGCCAACATTCCTTCCCTCTATAATGATAATAATAATGATGGTATTTGTTAAGTGCTTACCATATGCCAAGCACTGTTCTAAGCGCTGGGGGATATACAAGGTAATCAGGTTGTCCCACGTGGGGCTCACAGTCTTAATCCCCATTTTACAGATGAGGGAACGGAGGTACAGAAAAGTTAAGTGACTTGCCCAAAGCCACACAGCTGTTAAGCGGCAGAGCTGGGATTAGAACCCATCATCTCTGACTCCCAAGCCTGGGCTCTTTCCACTAAGCCACGCTGTTTTTCTATGAGCTGGTGCAACTTTCCCAAAGCTACATCCCCGCCAAATGCCTGAATTTAAGACTTAATTTGGGCTGGGATTTGTTAAGGCTGCTTTCCCGAACCCGAGGGCTGATCCCCTTAAGCCGACAACCTAACCGGGGGCACCAGAGTTCCCTCTGCGACAGTAGGAGGCGGTTCTTTTGGTCGGAAGGCCACTCTGCAATCTTCGGAGAACGTGACGTGTGGTGAGCAGGCACAGATTTGGTCCCTCTAAGAGGGCGGGCGGGTCTGAAGCTGGGAGCAGCTGTTCCTCTGAGCTGGCTGTGGGCACAGTCCACTTCCACCGGCAGCTCGGGTCTGGCCCCCTGGGCCGTATTTTGGCCACCCCTGCTCTAACTTATTTGAGAATCTTATCCCAGCCGGCAGTTTCCAGAACCACGCCGTGCCGAGAGGCTCTCGCAGCCAGTCAGAGAAATAGGAGTACGAAGAAAAATGCCAATATTTACCCTCCCAACCTTCCTTTCAGGACTAATCGGCCCGGCTTCAACTAACTACCCTTCGTCATATCTGAGGGGAGTTGGGGAGGTAAATTCCGCCCAGCTAAAGACTACAGCGAACACATATCAACAGGAGGGGGCCGTGGGCAAAAGAGGAGTTCGAAGAGTCTCTTGTGAGAAATGGAAAAACAAAATTATTTTTCAACCCTCAACAGCCGGAAGTTAGCAAGACTGTTGCCCTTCAAGTTAGAGAAAAAAATCAGAGTTGGAGAACAGGCCCGATTATAACCACATTTTAAACACTGGAATAAATTCCCATACTTTCGATGACTTACTTGCACCATGAATGGGCGAGCCAATTCAGACCATTTAATTGATAATCCCTTAGTTCTAAACCTTCATGCCCTCCAATATAGGATGGCTGTTTCTTCAGTGCAACAAATCTTGGCCTTTGTTTTAAAACCTGTAACAAGAGGACAAAACTGTGTATTAAGAGGACAAGATTATGTTTTAGCAACTCAACATTACCGGGTATTCAGGGCATTTGTTAAGAGCTAATTACGTGTCTCCCTCTGGACTGTACGCTCCTTTTGGGTAGGGAATGTCACTGTTTATTGTTGTATTGTACTTTCAAGAGCTTAGTATAGTGATCTGCACACAGTAAGTACTCAGTAAGTAGGACTGAATGAATAAAAGTGTCAAGTACTATTTCAAGCTCTTGGGCAGATACAATGTCATCAGGATGATGAGACTTTGAAGTTTACCAGGAAGTCACCATAACCATTACAGATTTCAATTGCTCACTCACTGCATTAACATTAAGGTCCCAGAGGGAGATACCATACCTTCCCCCAGTCCCCCTATTCTGCCCCGGAGGGCCCAGGCTCCCTTCCCTGAGGCAAGGTTGTTTCGGATCTCATGGAGACCCCAGAGGGGGCCACTCAGTTCAATCACACTATGAGCCAGCCTAGGTAGGTATTTTGATAGTCCTCATTTCCTAAAGGATGTAAGAGTGGAAGATGCTCTACTTGTCCAAGAAACTCAAGGTAAAAATAACTTTCCGTTCTCGGACAGGTCGACCTGTGATGTGGAAATCTGAAATAAACTCGATTTGTAAGTTTCCCTGGGTATGGACAATTGATAAACTAGGTATCAGCAGAGGAAATTTCCATGTGTACAGTTCATCTCTCACTGGCAGAAATAAAGATGATGTTGAGAGTATTCCCTCCTCCAGCTTCTCTCCCAAAATTGCTAGGGAGAATCCCAATTTTTTTATGTTGCTAGTCAAGTGCTTACTATGTGTCAAGCGCTTTTTGAAGCACTGGGTCAAGTACGTGTTTATCGGGCTGGAAAAATCCTTGACCCACATGGGGCTTAGAATCTAAACTGGAGTGAGGAGGATTTAATCCCCATTTTACAGATGAGGTCACTGAGGCAGGGAGAAGTTAAGTGACTTGCCCAAGGACACACAAGCAGACAAGTGTCAGAGCGGAATTAGAGCCCAGGTCTTTGGCTCCCAAGGCCCATGCCCTTTCTCAATTACAATAAACTTCAAAATTTTGACATTTTTAATCATCTGGACTGTAATACTACTGATAGACAGAGGCTCCTGTAAAGACAGGCCACCGAAAACTGCTGCTGGGGGGAATGATAGTTTTGGGTTGATGTGCGAGATCAGTCTAATTTAAAGACAAGTTTACCAGTTGCTAATCTGGAAAGAGTATAGTTTGCCACAGGAAACCAGTGTAAATGTCCAAGCAAAATACCAAAAGATATTTGAAGGCATGAAAATGATATGCATATAAATGAGATATGTAACAGTTTTATATATAAAGCTAAGTTTAGGATTACACTCCAGTAATATATGCTTCCAAAATGGACCATTAACCTTAATAAAAAAATAAATAAAGGAGAGGGGAACTAAAGAATTAGAAATACAAAGAAAAAGTTCATACAGCTATAGATCAGGTTAAATTCATTATTGATGGTAGACAAAAAGATGGATCAGAGACTGTGTTTGTTTCCCATGAACTGAACGTATTAAAAGAAAACTTCTGTCCTTGCTTAGATGAGTTGATGTTTTTAGTTGACTGGCAGAGGGTCAGATACTTTATCTCCCCAAAACGTATCTTCCGAGTTCTGGCACATTATTAGAGGACTCATATACCACTTGGAAAGTTATTAGTTTACAGGACTATTATTTAGGGGACATTCTCTTCCTGAACTTTCCCCATAAGAGGAGTACCCCAAAAACTAGAGGATAAGGAAATGTTTATTTGATATGATTGATTTGTGGTGCAGGAGAGAAGCATGAAAGAAGACTCGAACAGACATTGATTTCAAATACACAGAGAAAACAACAGACTGAATGCAAGCAAACAATAGCCTAGAGGGAAGGAAGATTTCATTTGTACAGGGAAAACTGCGGACAGATGTAGTAACAATGGACCAAAACTGAAATCAGATAGTTACAAAAGTCAAGGAAGAGTTAAAGAGAAAATGGTCATGCTTAATTTGATCAAAAGGCATATTTTGTATCGGTCACGAGAAACAAGACATTTAAGGCTTTTACTAAAAACAACAAAAAAACCCATCTGGTGTTATTGGGAGAAATTTGATAGTTTGGTGGAGACCAATGTATGGAACCACAATGAAAGACATTAAGCTCATACAAAGGAGATTCTAGGAATTGGCTCTGTATGTAAAAGCCCTTGTGTTTTTGTAGGGAAGGCAATTCTTTGGAGAAACTACTGATAAATCTCCAGGAACGATTTTAAAAAAAACTTGTATGACACCACCATTAGTCCAAAGGCTATTACTTCCAAGTTCAGATTTGCTCTAGGCTGATCACTGATTATTATTGCAGACACCATCAAGAACATACGTACGATGGAAAATGTTTAAAATGGGAGCCTATCAAGTACATCAAACTGTGATGGCACGTGGATGTAGTCAAAAATTGTTACTTTTCAAACCAGCCGTATCTACTACCCTGAGATTGGGTGTATTACCTTGGGCATAGCTGATATACTGGCTATAAATTCATAATGATAGAGAAAACGAAAATCTGTCAAAAATACCAAGTCGTGGATCAGAAACTTATGTGAATTTAATCAAGCATAGGGATTGTACATGACAGAAAAACACCCTAGCTATGATTAATCTATCTCTTAAAACATCGCAATATTGAATTGCACATCAACAAATGTAGCTGTTTAAATTAAGTTCTATTTTTTCATGACACAATATTCCTTTTAAGATAAAGCTTTGTGTTTCTCTGCTAGACTGTTAAAGCACCCTGAGAGCAGGGACTGTGTCTACCAACTGCACTATACTCTCCCAAGCATCTGGTACAGTGCTCTGCACAAAGAAAGCACTCAAATACCACTGACTGCTTGACAGATGTTGAGCCACAATTCAACACTGTGCTTAATTAAGAAAAACAGACCAGAATGTGGCTTCTTTAATGTCACTTCCAACCCAGGATATCATCATTACCTTCAGGAGAGGATCTTGGCATGACTAAATTACTGAACCACATAAGAATAATCAGCTCTTTCCCTTCTACCTATTCTCACTCCTCTCCCACTACAATCCAGCCCATATATTTACCTCCTAAAGCTAATTTACTAACCTCTCTCCTTCCCACCCTAATTTCCCCCCCTTTCTTCGAATCACCTAGGGCTTGAGGCCCCATCCCCTAAATCCTTAGGTACTCACCCCTTCCCCACCCCACTCAGGTGTTGCTGCTTCCAGTAGGTGTAATTTATTTTAACATCTGCCTCCCCTTCCAGACTGTCAACTTAAAAATAAGAATCAAACTTTCCCAAGCATCCGGTTCTCTGTTCACAGTAAACCCTCAACAGATATCACTGATTGATTACTTTTCGATAAAACATATAGGAACCATCTTGATAAGCAAATGAACTCCACAGAAGCAGTGTGGCCTAATGGAGAGACCAGAGGCGTGGGAGACACAAAGACCTGGTTTCTAATCCCGGCTCCACCACTTGTCTGCTGTGTGACGTTGGGAAAGTCACTTCTCTGTGCCTCAGTTACCTCATCGGCAAAATGGGGATTAAGACTGTGAGCCCAGTGTGACACAGGGACGGGGTCCAACCTGATTAACTTGTGTCCAACCCAGCGCTCAGAACAGTGCCTGGCACATGGAAATGCTTAACAAATCCCATTTGAAAAAATACAAAGAAAAAGAAGAACATCAACGTAGAGCGAAAGACAGCTGAATCACAATTCCTCTCCGCTCAAACCATGGCTTACCCATTTTCCTGCTGAGAATGCCCCTCTCAAAACTGAATAAGCCTCGCTTTAGTTCTCATGCATTCAGTATGAATGTGGAAAACATTCTATAGATAAAGTTTTGAGAACACTTTCATAATTCATACAGCTAACTCAAATAGATCCCATTCCTTTCTCTCACTTTTGGTAGCAATCAATCAATTACAATGGTATTTATTGAGTGTCTAAGTTCAAAGTACAGTACTAAGCAAGGGGGAGAGTGCAAATGCATTTTCACTTAGTCATTAATTGATTATGGTACTTCTTAAGCGTATATTGTGTGTTAAGCTCCCATCTAGGCGCTGAAGTAAATACAAGTTAATGAGGATGGACACAGAATAAAGTCCTATCAGTAACAGACGCCATTTTATTGAATCCTTCATCTACTCATGTAAGAAAAACCCAACTAATCATCCTTTAAATTCTCTATTCCAAAGGTTTTCAACTTTTTTTTTTCCTTAAGAAACTACTCATTTGGGGGTTTTTTGTTTGTTTTGTGGTATTTAAGTGCTTACGGTGCATCAGGCACTCTACTAAGCAGTGGGGTAGATACAAGCTAATGAGGTTGGTCATATTCCATGTCCTACATGGGACTCATAGTCTTAATCCCCATTTTGCAGATGAAGGAACTGAGGCACAGTGAAGTGAAGCGACTTGCCCAAGGTCATACAGCGGACAAGTGGTAGAACTGGGATTAGAACCCAGGTCCCCTTCTGACTCCCAGGCCCAGGCTCTATCCACTAGGCCATGCTGCTTCTCAAGGTATTTTCAGAACATTTTCCCCACTCAAAAAACATTAACCTGAGAGTTGGGTGACAAAAAAAACCCCAAAAAACCAGTCTCCGTAGGCCCAAAGCCTAAGGTCCTGCCTTCTGGGGCTGCCCCACCTCCCCCAACTTCCCGGGATCTGTTTCCACCGTTGGCTTTAATGGCAGCACTTTCTCTCCCACCGCCCCCCACCACGCCTTTGGACTTTGCCTGGGCATTCCCCAGTCAATCACCTTTGTTCTAAGCCGCTTTATACTCACTTTGCAATCTTTGAACGGAGTGGTCTTAGATTGATTTCTGCTGAAATATTCATCGATGCATGGCTGAAACTTTTTGGAAATGAGTGCTCCGTCTTCCCAACTGCACTCGGAGTACGGCAGGCCCTGCCATTTGCAATAGTAATCTGGATAGCCCGCTGCTGACTTCTGGTTTGAATGGGCTATGGAATACACAGAGATGCTCAGGTTAGATTTTACATTTCTTATTTTTACCACAATCCTTTTGACTAGCAGAATAAGGTGCTCTCTGCCCAAGACAGACCAAAAAAAAAAGGGAAAAAAAAGGCACAAATTCTACTTCCGTATCAGCAATGTCTCGTTCACTAGTCGTTTAACGTTACTAGGATTTGCTCCTGATACTTTCAATTCAGCACCGGAGGTGAGAAAGATGTCACGCTGCACTAATGCAGTTATTTTGGCCATGAGATCGCATTCCCATGCAGGCCTCCTAATTAGGTCAGATGTCCACCTCAATGACAGCTGCTTCGTGGGAGTCATGGGAGTCATCCTTTCAAGCCCGGGGCCGGCCTGCAGGCCAGAACTCTGAAAGTTACTCTCAAGTCACCATCTGTGGTAACCCTGGGGGAGGGGAAGGCGCAAGGCTAGGAATGGGAAAAATTAAGCCCCTGATATGTCAGCAGATCGAGTGGAGGTTGGGGGTCTTGAGGGGAGCCTGGAGGTGAGGTACGGTGAATGTAGCTCCAAAGACACTGGAACAACATTTTAAATAATTCAGCTTATCAGGAAGTTTTGAGTCTAAACTTTCTCTGCAGAAAAATGACTTTTTGAAGAGCACGCTTGCCTTTGAAAGACCGCCTTTTTCGTTAAACCACATCAACGGTGAAGAAGTTCATTCAGCTTCATCTAATGACCTCACAGGGTGAATAGGAGGCCACAGTATTGTACTTACCAATTATTCTCTCCACGATTTGATACTGTTTATGTAAATCATCTGTTAGTTCTTGCTGGCAATTATAATATTCCACATCTTCTGGAGAAGCATTTTTCAACCTGGAAGGCAAGTCGTGATTAATACTTATCCTCACACACACAAAAACCCAACTATTAGCAATGAGATGACATCTTTTTCATTAGTCCATCCTATCAAGAACCCTACGGAGCTAAAACCGAGCAGGGGCGGGGGAGGAACTGAAAGAGAATTAGTAACTCGGCCAAGATGACAGATCACAGCTTTGGAATTCCTAGCTGGTGCCATACAAGACGTAGACCGACAATGCTGGGTGTTATTAATACGGGGCCTGCAGTGGAGGATGACATACCAAAACTAAATGGGCATCAAAGGTCCCTCTGGGGGTTCACTGAAAGGAACAGGACCGAGACCAGAGAATCGTGGCTCACCACAGATAAAGATGGTGACATCGGAAGGAAGGATTAGAAAATACACTCACCATCTTTTGGTTTCCTGATCCTTTTTCTTGTAATTGTCTAATTTTTTCATCCCTTTAACATTCTGCTGCTTTAAGGTTTCTTCGGTCTCCCAAGTATTGTGGATATGAGACCAGCCTTTCCATTTAATTAAATACTGGGTCTCTCCGGATTCCTTCGATTTTTCGTAGCCTGCGTTCGGATCGCCGTCTGCTTCGACCGCGTATATCGTCGTGGTGGCACCCGTTGCTGAAAACAAAACACCGTGTGTTCTGCTAAGAGATTTTGGTCACGAAAATCCTTGCAGAGACAGTTGGCTGCACGTGTATTACTTGGTTCACAATCACCAACAGTTGAGAGTACCGAATAATTTGTGACAGTGAGGAGAGGCGAGCCCACACCTGGGATATACGGAGAAAAACTGAGAAGTTTCTGGAAGGGTGGCTGACAGCTGGGTACCCTCTCCCAAAGGCAGGACTGGGAAAAGCAGGCAGGCAAGCAAGCCAGGTGGGGAACAAGCACCACAGCTGTCTGGAGTTAGTTCGTGAACAAGGGAGAAGGGGGAGGGAGAAGGGGTTCAGACCCAGCTGGAGCCCAAGCTGGGTCACCTCAGGAAAGATTCGAGGCGGCGGCTTGAGACACTGGAATTCTTCACAGAATCTGGGTCCAGCAATGTCAATTGCCAGGAAAATCTGTGGACGAGGTGGACACAGGGGACCTGTTGGAGGGAAGTGCCAAGGTTTCATGGGAAGATGACTCCTGGGCAAAATGGGCTAGTCCCAGGAAGACCTGACAGAAAATCAGACTTCTTTTTAGATGTTAAGGTTCTTCAAATGGTAAAATATACCAGTTTGGATTCCCATTCCAAATATCTGTAGCGATAGGGAGTATCCTGATGCCAAGCGGGGGCGTAGGAAGTTGAAGGACTTGCCCAAAGTCACACAGCAGACAAATGAAAGCCAGGAATAGAAGGAATAGAACGCAGATCCTTCGACTCCCAGCCTTGTGCTCTTTCCACTGGACCACGCTGCTTCCCATTGATAACAACACCCGAGAGACTGTAGCCACCCAAGGTCTAGCCATCCCCAACACCACACCTCCTTAAAAATACCACCAGGAGATTCGGGGAGCCTCTTAGCCCACTCATTTCCCAGTTTTGCTCACACACAGGTTTTCAAATGCTCATTTCTAAAAGGGCAGAACTTGTATGGGTGCCAGGACTCAAAGCTGAGGCCGACACTCTCCTTTCCCAGGGCTGTTGACCACGAGTCCTATGAACTTCCTCTCCAGAAAATGCATCCAGGATCAGCAGAGAGGACATACACACCTACATCGCTTCTTCCATGCAGAGCTGAGAGTAGAAGGCTGGCTCCACCCCTACCCTTGGTTGGGTTGCGATCCGAACCAAATCTAATCAACTGCCACAACTCGTGAAGTCTCCCCAGTGCTTTATACAATGCCAAGGCGCACGGTACGCACTTAACCAATACCAGAGGGAAAAAAACCTCCGATACAATGATCTCATTTTTACAAATACAAATCCTGAGCCTGTGAAAGATTTAACTTTTCCAAATCTTCCCAGATGCCTTGTGGCAGTTGACCATGAATGGACAGATGGGCTGTTTAGAATTCTACTTAGGAAATCCGGACGGGGAGAAAACAAATGGAAATACCTCCTTTTCGTCCAATCCGACTGTCCATAAACCTCTCTATCGTTTCAAATTCATCCTCTTCCGGTTGAGGAACGTCTTCCCCGCAGACTTCCAACAAGTCATCCGAATCTGTTTTCATTTCTTCATCTTCCTTATAGCTAACATTGACGGTGGCCTGGCGACGAGACCCTCTTTTATCATAATCATCGTCGTCGTCATCATCGTCATCCTCATCCGAAGAATCGATCTGCCTTTTCTTCTGCCCAGATATCTTCTTTCCGTTCTTCGCTTTTATTCTGAAAAAGAAAATATAATTCAGCAAAATTCAACTGCTTGAGTCAAGAAAATTGGATAACTGACAATTCAAAATTTTCACAGCTGTAAAACTGTGCCCTTTACCTGTTCTGAGGTTTCCTGCTCTTAACTTTGTTTTTTGGCTCATAGTCAGATTCACTTTCTTCACAACTGCTTTTCTCTCTCTCTTCCTCTGATTCTGAGTCTGATCCCGTCTGAGAGGGAGAACCTGACCCAGACATTTGCCAGTCTTCACTGTAAGTATTAAAAAAAAAAAATAAAATGAGACACACACAGAGTGCTTAAAACCCCAAAACACTTTCTACACCTTTTAGAATCTTATAAACACGGAGTTATGCTAAATCAAATCCCAAGCCAAAACCTTTTCTGACAAGTCTTATTACTTTAATATAAAATTTATCTGTAAAAGTGCAAATCGCCACTAAACAAAGATATTGTTTCAGGGGCATAAGGAATGTTCGACTGAAACGTGTCTTCTAAAATAAATGTATTGGATTTGCCAGATCATTATGCAATAGAATCGTAAACACATTTAGTGTTTAGACTTGATGCATTTGGTGTTATTTTACTGGGAATGACAACAGCATGGTAAGGACGCAAGTAATTCTTTTGATTTTCTCTTATGATGAACTCGCTGTGGGCAGGGAATGTGCCCGTTGTTATATTGTACTTTCCCAAGCGCTTAGTACAGTGCTTTGCACACAGTAAACGCTCAGTAAATACGACTGAATGAACTGTATGAGTAAACAGAAATTTGCTTAGGGCAAAAATGAGTTTCAGGTTTATGTAGTTATGGTGATGCTTTTGTTCTTAATAAAATCTGGGCTATTTTCCCAGTTAAGCCAGTCTGATTTTAAATCACGTTTAATCGTAACCAGAATGGAGAGAGATGCTTGTGAACAGAATTTACCAGGTCATTCAAATTTTTACCAGTCTGGTCTCCACAGTGTTGTTACCCTGGTAGCAAACCAAACAGTGGCAGGGTCCTTGATACTGTGGGAAAAGGCTAGAGGACCACCAATCCAACTCTCTGTTTCACCATCAGGAGAGGTAGGACTACGACAGTCAAGTCAACCCCTGAAGGAGACACATTTTGAGGTCCTGGGCTGACTAGGAGATTGTTTAGCCTGAAAAGGCTGTGGACATTCATGGAACCATTCTGGCAGCCTCTTATTTTAAAAAACATGATCGCATCTGTGTGGCAAAGAAAACCACGTGGTGGAGGTGCGGTTCCCTCATGTCTAAGACCAGGGATGCCGGGGGAAAATTCCTAACCTAAAACTGGACTGGGGAGTTCACTCTAGGTTAGCTTCTCCCCCTCTTTCAGGTCTGGGTAGCACCAGGAGATAAGAAACCTCCACACACTATTTAAGAACTTCCCTCCCTCCCCTGCTCCAAGAACATTCAATTTACAGATAAGACAAAATAATCTGGAAAATGAAGATTGGGGCACTTAAGGTGGAGCCCGGCTACACATCTAAAACTAATCCTCTAATTCAAGTGCCAATATGAATTTGAGCGTTTAGAAACTAAAGATTTCCAGGAATCATTTCCACAAGGAGGCCTAGCGTGCAGCGACACTGTACACCACAAATGCAATTCTCTGTCCTCCAAGCCATCCTCACTCTTTGTGTTTCTTCCTCTTGACTTCACTAGAATCATCATCCTCGGAATCTTCACTGCTTGATGAATCCTGCGGGGCCAAAGCAGACACATGTTACCTAAAAGTCTCCGAGAAGGGGACTGACCTCTCATCCCATCTTCAACCAGGGACAAGTGAAAGCAATGAGGGTGGCTAAAAAAATTAAACAGTCAGTGGCATGCAGTGTACTTTTAAAGAATGGGATATTTCTCTCTTTTTTCTCCTCCCTAAAGCTATCTTTGTGGGGTTTTTTTTGGGAAGAAGTTGAACTCCATCAGTGGGCCGATCCTAATTTAGCAGGTCACACTATGACCTGGTACATTCAAAAACTCAGCTCTCGCCAGGGCTGGCTTTAGAGCGGGTCAGGAGTGGTTCGGTGGGGGAAGCAATGGCTTGTCACCTCATACGCACACCCCTTATCTCTTACCTCCTCTCACACACACGCTCACACCTTTCCCTTCTGGGCACTCTGCCGCTCTAAGTCTTGAACAAAATATTGCCACGGGAAGAGAGAGGAAAACAGGGTCACCTCAAGCCTTCCTGCTTTTAGTCTGCCCTAATAATTGTGCTCTCCTTTCTATTTATACCGTGAGCCCCACGATGAACAGGGTCTGTGTCCATTCTAATTCACTTATATCTACCTGAGCGTTTACAACAGTGTTTGACACATAGCAAGCCCTTAAAACACCGTGAAAAAAAGAATGTGGTGTTTATTAGGCTCTAAGTGCTAAGCAATGGGGCAGATAAAAGACGACCCGGCAGGGTGAGATTCCTGTGTTTCTTGCTCTACAGAGCGCATGCATGTCAGACTGACAGGACTCTGGAGATTCTCTGGGGCCTCCAACAGAGCCAGCTGAAGCCGGGAAGCTGGGGCGAGCCCAAGTATCCAATCCCCTGCCTCTGTGGCTAACCAGCTCCCTTCCTCTACCTTGGTTTGAATGGAATCTTGCTGCCACTTGCTCTCCAGGACTCCAGGGGCCTCTCTCCCCTTAGCAGACATTTCCCCCGTGCTAGGAATTCAAAAGAGAGGCAGGAACTGGTCCCTTCTACCCCAGGGCAAGGAGCCGATCGGCTCTGCAGAAGCTGAGGAAGATCAGAACATCTCCACTTCTCCGTCTTTCCCTCGGCGACGCTCTCCGACTGTTTCATCTGACCCAGCTTCCCCCGTATTCTGGGGCCATTATCCCCGCCCCCCACGGAAGTCCAGATGTAAACCCCACCGCTAAATCTCTGTTTTATGGTATTTAAGCGCTTATTACATGCCAGGCACTGTACTAAGCTCTGGGGTGGACAGAAGCTAATCGTGTTGGAAACAGTCTCTGTCCCACAGGGGCTCACAGTCTTCATCCCTATTTTACAGCTGCGGTAACTGAGGCCCAGAGAAGTGAAGCGACTTGCCCAAGGTCACTGCACAGATAAATGGTGGAGCCGGGATTGGAACCCGGGTCCTTCGCACTCTCAGCCCCGGGCTCTGCCCGCTAAGCCAGGCTGCCTCCCACGCTACCTGGAAGAGGCGGAAGGGTTCTCTTCATCAGTTTACAAAGCATCTGTGACTAATGAATGCAGTTGCAGAGCATGGCCTACATGTCACACCGGCGGTCTAAGCGAGATGAGCGAGCTTCGCCTGCGTGAGCTATAGGTTGGGTCACCGTGGAGCTCCACTTGGTCACTCTACCACTGCACTCCAACAGTCACTACTTCTACCTGGGACTGCAACGAGGCAACTGAGACAACTGAAGCCGAGCGCAACTTCAACTAGACTCTTCTTAGGCTCACGCTCAAGTCATACTTTTAAAATCTCCTCAGCAAAAGAGATCCTCTTCTCCCCTGTTCCCAAATCTTCATCATCATCATCATCATAATGATGGCATTGGTGGAGTGCTTACTATGTGCCAAGCACTGTTCTAAGCACTGGGGTAGTACAAGCAGCGTGGCTCAGTGGAAAGAGCCCGGGTTTAGGAGTCAGAGGTCATGGGCTCTAATCCCAGCCCTGCCACTTGTCAGCTGTGTGGGTTTGGGCAAGTCACTTAACTTCTCTGGGCCTCAGTTACCTCATCTGTAAAATGGGGATTAACTGTGAGCCTCACGTGGGACAACCTGATTACCCTGTATCTACCCCAGCGCTTAGAACAGTGCTCCGCACACAGCAAGCGCTTAACAAATACCAACATTATTATTATTATTATTACAAGGTGATAAGGTTGGACAAAGAAGCAGGGTGGCGTAGTGGAAAGAGAAGGGGCTTGGGCATCAGAGGACATAGGTTCTAATCCCGGCTCCGCCGCCTGTCTGCTGTGTGACTTTGGGCAAGCCACTTAACTTCTCTGTGCCTCAGTTAGACCTTCTGTAAAATAGGGATTAAGACTGTGAGCCCCATGTGAGACAACCTGATTACCTTGTACTACTCCAGCGCTTAGAACCGTGCTTGGCACACAGGAAGGGGTAACAAGTGGAAGCAGCGTGGCTCAGTGGAAAGAGCCTGGGCTTTGGAGTCAGAAGTCATGAGTTTGAATCCCAGCTCTGCCACTTGTCAGCTGTGTGACTGTGGGCAAGTCACTTAACTTCTCTGTGCCTCAGTTCCCTCATCTGTAAAATGGGGATGAAGACTGTGAGCCCCACGTGGGACAACCTGATTCCCCTGTGTCTACCCCAGCACTTAGAACAGTGCTCTGCACATAGTAAGTGCTTAACAAATACCAACATAAAGTGCCATAATGATGATGATTATTATTATAGTCCCTGTCCTATTTGGGGCTCACAGTCTTAACCCCCTTTTTAAAGATGAGTGAACTAAGGCACAGACAAGAGAAGTGCCTTGCCCAAGGTCCTTCCGACTCCCAGGACTGCGCTCTATCACAAGGCCACGCTCCTTCCCTAAATCAAGCCCAGGAAGGTACATGTGCATTGCTTAAAAGTCAGTCACTGACTGGCCCGTAAGCTCCTTGTGTGCAGGAATTGAATCTACCAACTCTGTCATACTGTACTTGCCTAAACTTTTAGTACAGTGCCCTGCACAAGGTACATACTCAATAAACACCACTGATTGCTTGATAGGGTGCTATTTGGTGCCAGAGTTTTTACTTTCAAGAGTAGAAATCTTCTTTAAATTAAGAGACAACATGAAATTGAGAATGTAGAGCGTGTTGTTGGGTTTTTAGGTTACATAAATGAGGGGTTTATTGTAACAAATATCAACCTCTAGTCCAAACATAGATGCTATCAATTAGAAGTGAGTAAAACAGCTCTCATTTGGAACTGAATTTACTTTTGGGCCACTAAGTTTTGTTGACTAAATTTCTACCTAAATGGATCCCAGCGACAAAGAGACTGAAGCATGCCTGTGCTTCAAGTGAGTTATTTAATCCTTCGTACAGACTAGCACTGAATTGATATGGTAGCAAGATGTCAGGCACAAAATGCTAAATTATACTTATTTTTAAACGTTAAAATCGCAACATCAACAGTGATGAAAGGGTAAAGATTTGTAGGTTTGCTTTTTACAAAAACAATCACACCTAAACCTTTCAAAAACCTAACTCTTCCTATCTCTTTTTGGAAAGCCTCAATTTTTTTTTTTTAACATTTTCCTACGCACCCACTGATAATCTTCTTGTCAAAATATTTCACGCTTCATGATGAAAACTCACCTCTTCTGATCCACTGTTTGATGAAGCTTGCTGTTGTTGTTGCTGCTGCTGCTTTCTGAGCATTGCGGATCTCTGAACGGCCAGAATACTAGGACTGGACTTCCAAAACTAAATAAAAAATGGAAATGTTACACGGTGAAGGATGGAAATATTTCCCTGAATTCAATTCACTTCTTCAACAGCTAACTGACGTGATGAAGACAAGTCGTTCCTGGATCAGTTCGTACTAATCAGAATGAGAAAATGAAATAGCCTTTCAACACTTTTCCCCGGCTCTAAACCCCAACAAATATTCTCTGCTCCTCTTCCAAAGCAACTAGGGAGAATCTCATTTTCACTTTAATGAGAGCTCATTGATTACACTTTGAGCAGATGTATTGAACTGAGTTGCAAGAGAATGAAAGCTGACACGTTTTAGGGCTTTCCCCCTAAAAATATTCCACACAAATGTTTTCCTCATTTGTAATGGCCAGAAGCAAATCAGATCATACTTGAAACAAGGAAACTGAAGGATATGGATAACAGCCATAAATACAAATAGCCTCCCACAAGAACCCTGAAAAATAGAATGAGGGAAGAAAACCAATGGCGTTCAATCTGGCCAGGCAAAAAGCCCTTGGGGAAGGTCAGGGACGAATGACTAGTTGAACGGAATCATACTGTTTTACAAACAGTAAAAAAACATAAAAGACTTAACACGCAAGAGAAGAATCACAAAATCATCGGAGGTAGAAATTCTATTTTTGGCAACCAAAATATAGTCTTTCAAAAATGGGAAGCCAAAATGGGAAGCCAGCTAGTAAATCAATCATACTTATTGATCACCTTCAGTGCAGAGCTTAGTATGACGGTGCTTGGGAGAATACAATAAAGAACATCTAACTGAAGAATACGTACGGGAAGGTCCTGTGCCATAATTGTCCTTCAAAGCAGACAATATTTGGTTTAAAGACACAATATATTTTAGAGCAAACTGATAGGCCACGCTGAGAAACAACATGGACTAATGGATAGAGCACAAGCCTGGGAGTCAGAAGGACCTGGGTTCTAATCCTGGCTTCGCCACTCGTCTGCCTTGCTGGGCAAGTTACTTCACCTCTCTGTGCCTCAGTTACCTCATCTGTAAATGAGGATGAAGACTGTGAGCCCCATGGACTATGTCCAACCCGATTGCTTTGTATCTACTCCAGGGCTTAGAACGGTGCCTGGCACATAGTAAGCGCTTAACAAATACCATAAAAAAATAAATAAATCTAGATTTATGCAAATCAAAGGGCCAGAGGGTACCTACCCAATTCCATAGTTTCAGAAGGGAAACTGGACAACTTATCATTAAAAGAGATGGTTGGAGGTGGGTACAAGGTGCCCCACTAACAAAAGGAAAGGAAGGACCTCCTCCCCACAGTGGAGAGCTCAAGAAGGCTTCCGCCAAATTCAATGACCCGTAATGGTTACTGGAAGGGACACTTTGGGATTCAGAAAGTATGTCTCCACTCATGAAGGTGGGTGTCCAAAAAGGGAAACCATCATTACATCTGTAGATCGCCCTGATAGAGACACTGGAGGCAAATAGCTATGCGTTCCTCTCCGCATCCGACTGAATCCCTGACCAACGGTGACCTCAAGACACTCCACTGGCTCTCTCCCTCTCACCTAGCCAGCCCCTGTGGCAGTAGCCCAGCTCACACTCTCCATCTCTCCCTTCCAAGCTTGCCCTCCCACTGGATGGTGGTCTCGATCCTTCCATTTTGGGCCCCTGGTTCGCCCCCTTCCTCTGGCCTGAACCACTCTTCAAATCCACCAGAAGGCCGCTCTCGCCACCTTCAAAGACCTTCCAAAACCTCTCCTCTTCCTGGAGGTTTTCCCCCAATTATTTATTCTCCCCAGATTACAGCCTCCCTATGATCTCGGAGCACTGTGTGGCACCTTGGCACTTATGCACTCAACCTTGGTTAGAACTGTGGCACATATCAATTTGCACTCCGTTCTCCTCCCTGTAGACTATTTTATGCTGGTTTCCCATTAGTTTGCAAGCTCTGTGGTGGCGGGGATCGTCTCGCTTACTCCCATCATACCCTCTCCCCACGTGATCTGTACAAAATCAAAACTATGAACCGGACCTCCGGCCGGACCTAGTTTGGGCACTTATTCGAATCATCACGACATTTATATGTGCACACCACGGGATAAGCCATGGGGTGGGCGATGTTCATTACAGTGGGGACATCCACGTTATCCTCATTGTACAGATGAGGAAACAGACCTGGAGAGAATAAGTGCACACTTAGTTCGCCAGTGACAAGGTTACCAAACTGAGAAAACTGGGTCTCCTGACTCCTAGTCCTGTGGCTCTTTCCACTAACAATGATTATGGTAATTGTGAAGTGCTTACTATGTGCAAAGCACTGTTCTAAGAACTGGGGAAGATATAACAATCAGATTGGCCCCAGTCCCTTTCCCAGACACTCAATCTCCATTTTACAGATGAGGTAACGGAGGCCCAGAGAAATGAAGCGACTTGCCTAAAGTCACCCAGAAGACAAGGGACAGAGCTGGGATTAAAACCCAGGTCCTTCTGACTCCCAGGCCAGTGCTCTCTCCATCAAGCTATGCCGCTTTTCTACCCACTAAGCCTCACTGCCTCCTTTTTCTATTCCCTAAGAGGCTAAAAAGGAGATTAAAAAAGGATCGACTCGGCTGGTGATCAGTTACTCCCAGTCAAACTTTTAAAAATGAATGTACCTCATTCTGGCTCTTCCTTTACCCCTCAAAATAGAAAAGGCAGGAGGTTCTGTGAGCGTGTTTTTTTTTTTTTTTTTACCTCGGCTCCATCGACTTTCGGTGGTTTAGCTTGCACTTGTTTCTTGTCTCTGGAAGCGTCCGACTCGGTATCCGAGCGAGTGCCCGACTCGGACCCGGAATCGGAGTCACTGCTGCCTGACTGACTGCTGCTTCCATCGCTGCTGCTTCCGGAGCTCGAACCCGATCCAGATCCGGATGCTGATCCGGAGTCATCGTCCGACTGGCTGCAACGGGAAATGGAGTTCATGACAAAGACGGTCTTGACCTTGAAAGTCTTGTTGACTTACGAGACGGTAAGCTGGACGTGTGCAAAACGGGAAATTGCTTCTTCCACCTTATTTTTGAATGTTATCTGGGATCCACCGATGAAACGGCTTAATTTTAAGCCTGCAGCTTTTTAAACATCAGATGCTCCAGATCATTTTGTTCTTTTGAATGAATTATTAAACCTGACCACAAATATCCTGGCGTAATTTGAGCCACAACACTGCTTTAAAATAAAATGAGTCTTCGTCTAGAAATTAATAGACCATATCAAAAAGCAAAACATTTTACCGTAATTAAGTACGATAAATGTGTAAGTGCTAAGACACACCTGTCAAGTATACTCTTTTAAAATTAAATTTCTATAATTACTCCAAAGTCCCCTCCCCACACTGCCATGATTGTACGTGGTTCTACGGAGAAGCATCCTTCTTGAAATGAAACATTACATTTCTTTAAGTAAGACACGTAGTTAATACTTGTTCCTGTAAACACCTCTGTCATGCAGATTCTGCTTAGTGAAATAAAATCAAACACAAAATAGACAGAGAACACAGCACATTTCGCTTTCGAAAATAAGGATAAATTGTTTAGCTTTAAAATGAAGAACCAACCTTTTCTTTGAGACTTGGGGTCTTTTTTGAAAAGATGCTAAAACCATGCCAAAAACGAAGATAATCTAGGAATCCACGTAAAATATGACTGACATTCACATAAACAAAAGGTTACAACCACAAATACACATTCATTCTTCAGGCTCATTATACTCTGCAAAAGCCTGAAACTCAGATTTACGTAGACACAGAAATGATACTGTAGAAATGCCCAGTGAGGCTGGACTGTGTCCAACCTGATTATCTTGTATCCACCCTTGTGTTTAGTACAGTGCTTGGCACGAAGTCAGACACTTAACAAATATCATAAAAAAGATAAAAAAAACCACGATACAGTAAAAATGCCCCAATTACCCCAAAATGACTTAACCACGCCAATTAGTTGACTTAACAGAGGCTACTTTGTATAACTGAGCAAAAGGGTACCCCTATGTCCTTCCTATATGGCCAAATCAAAGAGGGTTATATTATTTCTTTTTTCATGCCCAACTGGTTTGAATAACTGCTCTCTACAACAATTGAGTGCCTACTCTATGACAATTCATTGTCAGACAGGCCAAGAATTAATGTCTTCTATCAATCCAATACCACAGCATCTCAAAGTTTAACTTGATTGCATGAAACATTACTATGAGAGGCGCTTGGGCTTTTGAGCTCAGAGGTATGATAATTGTGGTATTTATTAAGCGCTTACTATGTGCCAGGCACTGAACTAAACGCTGGGGTGGTTACAAGCAAATCGGGTGGGACACAGTCCCTGCCCCACGTGGGGCTCCCAGTCTCAACCTCCATTTTACAGACGAGGCAACTGAGGCCCAGAGATGTGAAATGACTTGCCCAAGGACACCAGCAGACAAGTGGCAGAGCCACGATTAGAATGCAGGTCCTCTTCTGACTCCCAGGGCTGTACTACTTGGCATTAAAAAGCAACCTACCCCCCAAAACCAACCATCGTGCATATCCAAAGTTCCAATATAATATTCCTTCCTCCGTTACCCGCTAAAACGCCCCAAACTGAAATAACTCCCTCTTCAAGCTAAAATAATTCTACCTAGCATTCTTGTATATAAGTCCGTTTTATTTCTGCCCTCTAGTTGTAAATACGCTTATCTTCTGTTAGCGTGTAAGCTCTATTTTTAGACTGTGGGCCTCTGGATGACTAACACGGATCTATGCATTCTTTCCCAGTGCTTACTACAGTGCTCTGCCAAGAGGAAGCACTTAATAAATGCTCCTACTATTAGTATAGGATGCTTCATTATTCTGTACTTCCCAAGCACTGAGCACGGAGCAGAGCTCCAGAGCTCAATAAATGCTGCTGCTGCTGCTTACTGCCACCACCGCCACTATGGTTCTGAAAAAGACAGCTATTGCAATGTTTTACGTGCTTTATATGTTTATTCTAAGTCTAGGCAGGAGTTCATGTAATTCGGTTACAGATGTTTCACCAGATTTAAAGAAATACCATTACCCAGTTTTAATGGCTAAAACGAGTAACAGTTCAAAAATGCAAAGTAATACAAAGCTTCTCTTCAGCCGTCCAAGAGGACGATAATAATACTAATAATCATGGCATTTGTTAAGCACTTACTATGAATGGGCCCAGCGTTGCTCAGAGCACTGGGGCAGGTACAAGATGATGAGGGTGGGGACAGTCTCTGTCTCTCACCGGGCTCCCAGTTTACCGGGCCCGTTCAGAGATGTATATCTGACAAGTGATCGCAGGCTTTAACGATCCACATTTTTAAATACTGAAGAGAAAAATTTCAGAGGGTACCACAAAAGTAGTACATTATTCCCGTGGCTCTATTTGCCACAAATAGAACAGCAGAAAAAACAGTTGAAAACTGTCGTTTCAATTGAACCAAAGCATCGCCACCGTTAACAGCACCTACTAAGCATTAACTCTGTGCAGTGCTCGGGACAGTACAATATAATAGAGTCAGAAGACACTTTCCTTACCCATACCGAGCAGAAACGGCGAGCAGGAAAATCATCCCTGCCTTCTGTTTGACAGTCGGTCAGTCGACTGTATTTATTGAGCGCTCACTGAGTACAGAGAACTATACTGAGCATTTGGGAGTGTACGATGTAACGATATAACAGACACACTTCCTGCCCACAAGCCCAATTGTTTTTGTTTTTCTACCTTTGTAGTAAAGCGAGAAAGAACATGCAGTCACATAACAACAGGTTATGTGTGACCAGCAAATTATAAAAGGGACCAGTAAATACAAGCTGGCAATGAAATCTCAAGATCTCATGCAAATTCACGGGGAGAGTAACAAAGGGGAGAGAGGAGGAGGAAAATACCGGACCACATCAAATAGCAGTGTGAGGTTGGAACTTGGTTCCCCATGTCAACAAAGGTGAAGAGTACTAGAGGAAAAGTACTCAACGGCCCCAGCGGCTCTGTTCCTCATTTTACTTGAGATTGCGAAGCTTGTTGTGGGCAGGGAACATGTCTACCAACTCTGCTGGCGTGTCCTCTTCCAACTGCTCAGTACGGCGTTCTGCACACTGTAAGCGCTCAATAAATACCACTGGCTGATTGATTCGACCCCCTCGTACAGTGAGGGCTCCAGAAAAGGAAACTTTAAAGCATTTTAAAACAAATTTAAAGAGACAGTTTCACAAGCTCAATGTCAGTAGGAACACATTTTGATCACGCTCATGCTCTGAAACTATTACATCGAAGTAACAAAGAAAAGGAGCGCAAAAAAAAAAGGAGGGGAGGGAGAAAAGAAGAGCCCAAGCAACATGACTGGAATTAGGGAGGAGAGGATTAATTACTTGGGCACCCAGAGAGAATTGCTGCTGCATCTCAAAATACTGAGTTAGCAATAGCCCGTGGGGACTGGGAGAGATGCAAGAATGCAGTCCGACCACTCGTCACCTGGTGCCCAGTAAATGTGAACTGAAAAAGAAGGGTCGGGGGGCAAGATGTGGGAAGGCAGGGAGATGCCCACAGAAAGATACCAGGCGGGTGGGAGACTCATTCATTCCTTCAGTCGAATTTATCAAGCGCTTCCTGCCCTGAACTCAGTGCTTGGGAGAGTCCAATGTCCGGATCTGTGGTGGGGTTGGTAGCACTTTCGTCTCAATCTCATTGGGACCTGCTGAATTTCACTTTAATTTTTCAAGGGTTTGGTACGGTGCACCCAGTAATCGCTCGATAAATACCACTGAATGAATAAACGGACGCATTCCCCGTCCACAACGAGCTTACAAGTCCAGAGGGGCAGCTTTCGGGCCAAGACGACTCGATCCGGGGCTGGCCGCCATGATGAGTTAGTGCGGTGCGTATACATGGGCAAGAGCGCACCTGGAGACTGGAAAAACTTTCACACTTCTCAAATGGGAGGCTTTGCTTGGAATTTAGTCAACAATTTATAAGAACTGTCTATTAATTTTCAAGTCTAGGCCTAGATGGTAAGTTTTAAAGAACCGGGCAGCGTACAATTTTAGAATGTGCTTACTCTTGAAAGGTTCGCCTTAAGGTTTTATAATGCGAACAGACAGCTGTTGCAGACACCAGACCTCTACGACACAAAAAACATGACGACACATTTTTTAAAGTCTCCTTAACCGAGCTAGTAGTTCACTTAGAAAACTAAGTGTGTGTGCTTGCTGTTTTACTCCTTTCTAGTATGACCTACTTTTATGTAAATCTAAAACACACTGGAAGGCGGGCCTTGGGTTTGATCCATCTCCATCTTTAAAACAACAAAAATTTTTACTAAATTAGAAGACAGGGAGGGGAGATAAAAGTAAGAGCAACAGTGATACAGTGTATCTCTAGACTGGAAGCTCCTTGTGGTCAAGGAACAGGTCTACCACAAATGCTTAGTAGAGCGCACACACTAAGTACTCAATAAATAATAGCGATTGGTCGACTGCTTAACCGTCAACATTAAAAGACACATCGTGAGACGATTTTCAATCTTGAAACCGTACCAATCTTCCTGAAAGCACAGCAGTACGTCAAAAGAGAAGCAGCTTGGCTCTGTGGAAAAAGGCCAGGCTTGGGAGTCAGAGGTCATGGGTTCAAATCCCAGCTCTGCCACTTGTCGGCTGTGTGACTATGGGCAAGTCACTTCACTTCTCTGGCCTCAGTTACCTCATCTGTAGAATGGGGATTAAGGCTGAGAGCCTCACGTGGGACAACCTGATTACCCTGTGTCTACCCCAGCGCTTAGAACAGTGCTCTGCACATAGTAAGCGCTTTACAAATACCAACATTATTATTATTATTATTATTATAATATCAGTAAAAACACATCTCCCCTGCTTTCTCACTTGCCTAACGTTCCCAGTGCCATCAACCGGTACCTTCCGACTCCCAGGCCCAGGCTTCTATCCACTACACCATGCTGCTTCCCACCTGAGTTTCCCCTGCCAGGCTCATGACCAAGGTTAGACCCAAAGCCCTTTGCCCCCTGACTGGGTACTTCTGTGGCAGAATGACTGAAAGGTGCTCCTGAACTTCTTCATGGAATTGCTCGTTGCGGTGGCAGAAGAAAGGCGGTCTTTTTCTACCAGCTTCCAAACGATGGCAGTATTTTTACCTGACATATCTAGAAAATAATATGCTACCACAAAAACGAGGAAAATAGTCGGATCGTTCAACTTAAAATGGGCTTAGCTGGTTGAGTTAAAAAGGCAGGTTACTCAACTTAGAGTTCTTCTGGAAAGCGTGCGACACCTCGGATAAATAATCTGTTTTTATATTTTCTTACCCTGGTAGATCTAATTTATATTTCAAGATCAAAATAACCATAGTGAACCTTTCAGAGTGAACATGAATAACATGCTTTTAAATCAGATAACACTCAAGCTAGGTTTGAGAATGTATTATGCATTATGATTACTTTTTTTCCATTCTCCGGCGTTTTCTCCCATTGAAAGGATGAATAATACCTCAGTACTAATGCTCTTGCCAACACCTTCCTCTAACTTGTGTCAATAATAAAGGAAAACTGGTGTAATCTCGTTCCTTTCACTCTGCTGCCAGTGTTTGAGAATCACTGTACAAGAACAAATAAGGCATACTCTTCCCTGAATCAAAACACACCCTAAAATTAAGACTAGGAGAAAACAATATGCCATTCTTCCTTCAAACTAGACGCTCCACCGCTATCAATTTTCCGCTTTAAAAAAAGCATTCCTCACAGTGTGAAAAACATGCAATTTCAATTTTGTGTGCTGCCATCTAGCAAAGTGTGCAGGAATGGGGGAGGGGGGAGCCGTGAAAGATGCAAGATGCCAACCCAAGCAGTAAGAGGACTTGGGAACACATAAAAACGTCACTCCTGGAGAATCTCTTCCTTGAGGGAAGGCTAATCTGCCTCAAAACCTATCTGTGAATAATATACCCATATCCCTTCTTGACTATCTGTAGAAGTAAAGCGGAACAAAATGCTAAAGTTTAACTTGGGTAATTAAGGGCTCAGGTCAAAATACAGACTCTTGAAACATAGGCTAACTTTTCCATTAAAAAAAATAAATGTTTTAGGTAGAAAATTAACACTTCATTAAATTGCACACAGAATGGATGTAATAAATTCAAAAGAATCATTCCTCTCATTTGTAATATGAGGAGGGGAAATCAAACATCCCCCACACTGAGACAGTGGTGCAATGCACATTTTCACAAGAGTGAAACTGATGTCAGCACCATGTTACTCTAAAAAGCACTCAGCTCTCCAAAAAGCCAGGGGTTAGACCGACAGGCCCCTCACTTGGAAAACTCACATCATAGTACACGCTTCTTGACTCTAACGTCAGACACCTGTGTACAACTCTTTCTCTCCAAAATCTCATTGCATTCTATCCACAGAATCCACTGTTTCGACAACACGCAGCGCGACAGCCAAAATGCGTGCTCAAACCACATTTCGACGGAACTTGTCAAATTGTTGCGACATCACTAAGTTCCTTCCTGCACTAAAACAATCACTCCAAAAGTACATTTCAGCACTCAAAGGAATTCCCAGTTACTCAGATGTTGGGAAAAAACAAAACAAAACAAATAAAAAAAAAAAACCCAAGCACAGTCCTCTCTCCCAATGACCAAATTACCTGAAATCCTAGAAAAAGAGTAATTGTTACCCTTAGGTATTTTCTTTAGCCTTTTTTTCCTTCATGGCCTATCCCTTCACCACAAAACTACTTTTAAATGCAAAGTTACTTTTGACCACAGCATGAAATACACGGTTGCGAGTGGCAAAAAGAGAACGGCTGGGAAACCGAGCTGCAGTGGTAGTTTCGAGGAAGTCTCTTCGGTTGCCCATAATTTAGCACTGGGTTGAAAGTTACAGGTGCATCCTGACACACATTTTCAAGGAGTGTCTGCACCCACTCAATCCAAACTCTATCAACTCTACCACTTTCTTCTTTCCAAATTCTGGTCACTGAAACAGAGGGATTAAGTAAATGAACCCAGAGAGGGGGGAAAAAAATTGGGCCCACCAAATAACCTGAGCCTTACTTTGCCAAGTGCAGATGAGGGTGGCTAGTATGTGCCCAGCTTGCTAGATCAAACGCACCCAACCATCTCCTCTCCATCCTGTGGCACCATGAGTAGTGGCCAGAGGGCATTGAGGGGCGTGGGGCTGAGCATCGGGGAAACGATTACTGTGGCGAGCCGCAGCGTTGGGGTGGTAGAGCCCCGTGCAGGCCCGAAATACGGCGTGAAAGCGCAGAGGCCGTTCACACTGCCAGCCGCTTGCTTGGTGGTGCTCCAGTTGCCATGTGCCCCATCTCCCGACCAAATCGGGCCCAAAACGGGCAAAGAAAAATACGAGGGTCACTCTCGGTCCACTCCAAACCAGGAGGAGGAGAAGCAGAGTGGACTAGTGGGAAGAGCACGGGCTTGGGAGTCAGAAGGAACTGGATGCTCATCCTGGCTCTGCCTCTTGCCTGCTGTGTGACCTTGGGCAAGTCACTCTGCTTCTCCGGGCCTCAATTACCTCCTCTGTAAAATGGGGATTAAGACTGGGAAAAATGGGGATTAAGACCTGATTGGCCCGTATCTATCCCGGCACTTAGAATAGTGATTGGCACACATTAAGCGCTTAAATATCCTTAAAAGAACCCGAACCAAACAAAAAACCCCGAGATTGTTGGAAGTGCTTTGGAGTCACTCTAAACATCTAACCTAAACTTTCCCAGCAACTTTTGCAGGGGGGAGGGGTGCGTATCAAGAATAGGTTACGGACAATTTGTCTTTGGGCTTTCAGACCTGCGATCTTCAGGATGATGATGAGGCGGGGAAACACTAATTCGTGGGATCATTACCACGAATTCCTCTCAAAGTCACCTGAAACTGGAGGGGTGGCAGTATTCGAGTAAGGCAGAGGCAAAACAACCGAGGGTGGACGACAGGACAGAGCGGAAGGGAAGGCGAACCGCATTTTGGGGTTGCGAATAAGGGGAAAAGGATGGACTCCTGTCTGATGCAATCAAATCAATTATTCGAGGCTGATTATCCTTTCACTGCTTGTTAACACCTCTGCCAGCGTGCAAAAGGGGGGAAAAAAAAGAAGCTGGGGAAAGTCGAGTCTGTGAATTTGGTTGCTTTTTAGTTCGAGTTAAAAAAAAAAAAAAGTTTCGTTCTGGGAGATGCTTTAAGGTTTTGGTTAAAAGGGATTTTTCAAGTTTCTCCCCATTGGAATGTAAAAACTGAGTTTCCTAAAGTTAGGGCAGCACTACTGTTACTGAAAGACATGATCCACAAGGGAGAGGGAAACACATCAAATGACTTGCAAGCGGCTCTTTTAATAATAATGATGGCATTTGTTAAGCGCTTACTATGTGCCGAGCACCGTTCTAAACGCTGGGGCACTTTTCTAAGCACTGGGTTCGACCCCAGATTACAGAATCTCCGGAACCTGAGCATTTTCTTCCTTATTAAGATCACTATCCCCACCTCCCCACCCCCTATTTGGAAGGGGCACGTAAATGGTGAGGGACTGTAGGGCACAGATCGCAGAGTTTTCTATTTACATGGAGCCTGACAAAAGGAGCGTGGCACTGAGTAGGGAGATCCAGGTTCCGATCCCATGGCAGGGGACCGTGGCAAGTCACTGGGCCTCTACTTCCTCATCTGTAAAATGTCAGATTGTGGGACAACATGGGGCCAGGGCTGGGCCCGACCTGACAGCCTTGCACCTACTCCAGGGTAGGTGCACACAGACCTTAATAAACGACAGTGATTTTATCCCACGCAACCCTCATGTACTTGAAGCTACAGACTAAGAAACTGAGTTATCTGGTGTATTTTTTCACATGCTCCTAAGATACAGGGAAGACTGTGATAGCACAAACGCTTAAAAAAACATATATCAAAGGAATAAGACACAAGGGAACTTGAACTATCTGAAAGCATTTGTTTTGAAAAAAAAAACTTAAGGGAGGGGGGAAAAGCATGATCCAAATCGGATACTCTAAAGTGATCTTAAAGTAAAAACGACTGCGTGAGGCCTGCAGTTTACGACAACAAAAAACCCTGTGCCCTTAAAACATTATGTTCCAAAAAGCCTTATTTTCACTTTTTAAAACCCACTGATTTCACTTACAAGAACCATTATTTAGAGGGGAAAGAAAAACAGCAAACGAACGCTGGTAGGAGCACGCCAACCACTGATCTTTCAGACACTCTGCTGAACACCTACTGCTTCCTTCTTTCCTGCCTAACTTTTTTCCATTACCCACACTGGTACAACACACAAGGAACTAATTTCTTGTCTTTACTGAATGGAACACAATAGGGGCCTGGCACAAGAAGTCATAACATTTCTAAGACGTTTTATTAGGCTGAAGCATATTTTCTGTGGACATCAATAACGTGGAAAGATGGCAAAAACGAAATCTGTCACCACTCCTAAACAAAATCCTTCACGACAATCCTTACGGCCAGAGCTTCGAACAAGAAAAAACTAACTCCCCATTACAAACGGTTCAGATCACGAAATGCCAGGTAGTGATTTAACCCACCCCCACTTCACGTGACCTTATTATTAAAAAAAAACACCAAAAACCTGATTTACGAAAAACCAAAGTCCAACCTTTTCAAACAGTCTTCTGACAGAGGGAAGACAGACGGTCCCATAGTCAAAACTCTCTAACTTTTTTTTATTCATTCAGTCGTATTTATTGAGCGCTTCCTGTGGGCAGAGCACTGTACTGAACGCTTGGGAGAGAACAATATAACAATAGGCACATTCCCTGCCCCACAACGAGTTAGTGACCAAAGTTCTCAATCCTCAAATCCAAACTTTTTTAAGATCCGCTCAGCAGGCCATAACCGTTATATGAACAAAAGGAGGAGATTTTTCCCTACCAGTACCTTCTCTTCTACCTCTCCCGGTAACAAAATTGAACTAAACCTTTTCCCAAATCAAGAGCTAACGAGGCCAGAAAAATGAAGCGCTTCAGAGATCGTAAAGTTATTGTACGCTTAGACCACTTCAAGAGGCCCTAGTTGTTTTGTTTTTCCTTTCCGTGAAAGAAAGGCTAAAAGTAAATTTTATCAATCAGTTATGTCAACAGGGTCCAGTCTCCCCAGCCATCCCCAGGAAAGAAGTTTGGGGATGGGAGGGAGGGACTTCCTCTGCTTTGGGTTCGCCAAGGTGACACTCCACCCTCTCGGCGGTTCCCGGGTACCAGTGCCGGTTTTAGGATGCACCACCTTAGACCATACAGAAAATGGCACCAGGGATGCTGAAGAGATGATTACGCACCTTTCCGCTCACCCGGCGAGGGGGATGGAAGAGAGTCAAATTGAATAATGTGGAGTAACTGTATGGACTACTTCCCCTTCAGAAATGTCCCACAAAAGTATCGACTACCTGAACTTCAAGAAGGAAAAAAATTGGACGTGTTCCCCTCTCTCTTGTGGATCAGTCGGCTCCTGGACTAAGTTTTATGGTCTCTGTATTGACTTTTTTCTTTCCAGAGAAAGTCCCATGGATTTCTGCATTTATTACATAACCTTAATTATGGAGAACTTGGTTTTTAGTTCGTAAAAAGGTGAGAACTACCGTGGAAAGACCCTGTCCCTCGGTTCACACAATCCCCTAGTCTTCCCAGGCCTCTTGCACCTACCTATCTGTTATACTGGACTGGACTGGACTCTCTCCCAAGTGCTTAATACAGGGCCCAGCCCACAGTAAGCACTCAGTAAATATGACTGACTGATTGATATCTGTAATTCATTCAAGCGTATTTGCTGAGCACTTACTGTGTGCGGTGCACTGTACTAAGCCCTTAGGACTGTGTGCGGTGCACTGTACTAAGCCCTTAGGAAAGTACAATAAGAGAGATTCTATTAAACATGGGATTTTCTCCCCCATCAGGCCACAAACTCCTGGGAGTCTGTGTTTTTGTTTTATTCTTCTCTTTTTACTTTTTAGATCTTTGTACTTTTTAGAGCTTGGGATGACGCTTTAACACAATAGGCGATGTCTATTATCAGCAGGGACCAGATTTCCATATTCCTTCTCAGCTCTGTCCTACTGCACATTTTGGGCATTCTGATAAAAGGACTCCTACTCCTTAAATGTTGCTTCAGATAATGATGCTTAACAGCCGCTGGTTTTTAACAGCATTTAGAGGAAATGGAGCCAAGTTTGTTTGGTTGTTGTTTTTACCTTGATTCTCCGCTGCTGTTTCTGACACTTTCTTCATCGCTGTGTCCATTCATTGTAGATACTCAAAGATTAAAAATATAAATATAAATCCTCCCCAAGTTTAAAAAGCTGGATAGAGTTCAGTCCAGTCTCTTTCTCGTCGCACGGTGAAAATTTATGGGTGGCTTTGTTCCGATGTTAAAGGGGTATCGGGGGCTCCTTTTCGGTCCGCCTAGGGAACATAAAGTGAAATCAATTCCAAATATTTGACAGCGATCACACAAATCGGGCAGGTCAGACCTCAGGGAGGACGGGAATCGCTTTTCTAAAAAGTCATCTCAATACCAAACCCGGTCCACGTTCCCGAGGCCCCGCATCAAACATAACCCCCACAACAGCACCAGTCTGGAAGGGACCCAGAGGATGTTTCCAGGCTGACGAAGTTGCTCCGCACGATGGGTGGATGCATTTAAAAGGGGGTTCATTCATCCCACCGTATCTCTCGAGCGCACGCCGGGTGTGAAGCCCTGTGCTAAGCGCTGGGGAGAGTACCGTCAGACTCCGGGACACCCAGGAGGGCAAGTGGCCGAGTGGCAAGGGCCTTGGCTTGGGAGCCGGAGTCCCGGGTCCGCCGGCCCGTCTGGTGTGTGATCTCGGGCCAGTCACTTGGCTCCTCTGGGCCTCGGTTCCCTCGTCCGTAAAATGGGGATGGAGAAGTGCGGGACGGGGACTGTGTCCAACCCGACTGCCTCGCATCTAGTGCTCGGCACCTACTAGAGGCTTAACAGATACCCTCCTTATCATTACTATCTTCATACACCAAAAGGGCCGGTTCCAGACTCGTCTCCGTGCAGACGTCGGACGGGGGGCCGGCGGAGGAGGGGGGGGGGGGGTGCCGTGGGCACCACACCTGTGTGCAGGTGGGCGGGTCACTGCGTCCAGTGGAGCCCAGGGGGCTTCAAGAGGCCTATTTTTCTTCTCCGGGAGGCAGAGAAGGGTGGGATCCCTGTAAGGTTCTCGGACCTTGTGACGTCTTTGGCGAGGAGAGAAGAAGAGAGGAGGCCCTGTGACCTCCCTCCTGACCTCCTGACCTCCCTCCGCCTGAGCGGGCATCTCCCCCATCCCATCCCATCCCATCCCGGGGGCACAATCCCCTCCCCTGGCGGAGCCATCCATCCCTCCAACCCTTCCTCCCTCCATCCATCGGGATACGGCCCCATAAACAAAGGCCATTCCCGGGCCGGGATGGGGAATGGGGGATGGGGAATGGGGGCTGCGGGCCGTCGGACCCCAAATCTCCCTCATCCCTTCCCCCCACCACATTACCGCTCGCCCCACGGAGGAGCGGCGGGAGCGGGAGGAGGAGGGGGAGGGAAAGAAACGGAAGGAAAAACAAAAAAAAAACAATCTTGGGAGAAGAAAGGGCAGCCCCGTGGGCCGGCGCGGCTCTGGCCTCAACAGGGAGGCCTTTCTTTCGGGAAGCTCCCAAATGGCTGGGGGGAAAGACACACATTCATTCATTCACTCACTCAGGAGTATTTATTGAGCGCTTCCTCTGTGCAGAGCACTGGACTGAGCGCTCGGAACGGACAATTGGGCAACAGATAGAGACCATCCCGGCCCAACGACGGGCTCACAGTCTAATCGGGGGGAGACAGATGCTCAATCATGCATTCAATAGTATTTATTGAGCGCTTCCTCTGTGCAGAGCAGTGGACTAAGCGCTCGGAATGGACAATTGGGCAACAGATAGAGATGATCCCTGTGCACTGATGAGCTTACAGTCTAATCGGGGGAGACAGACACTCAATCATGCATTCAATAGTATTTATTGAGCGCTTCCTATGTGCGGAGCACTGGACTAAACGTTTGGACTGGACAATTGGGCACCAGATAGAGACCACCCCTGCACAATGACGGTCTCGCAGTCTAATCATCCCACATAGCCGCACATTCATTCACTCCAGAGTATTTATTGAGCTCTTCCTCTGTGCAGAACTCTGTACTAAACGCTTGGCATGGACAACCGGGGACCAGATAGAGACCACCCCCGCACAATGACGGTCTCACAGTCCAATCATCGCACACACAGACACACATTCATTCACTCCAGAGTATTTATTGAGCGCTTCCTCCGTGCAGAACACTGTACTAAACGCTCGGAATGAACAACTGGGGACCAGATAGAGACCACCCCTGCACAATGACGGTCTCGCAGTCTAATCATCGCACACACAGACATTCACTCACTCCAGAGTATTTATTGAGCTCTTCCTCCGTGCAGAGCCCTGTACTAAACGCTCGGCATGGAAAACCGGGCACCAGATAGAGACCACCCCTGCACAATGACGGGCTCGCAGTCTAATCATCGCACACACAGACACACGTTCATTCACTCCGGAGTATTTACTGAGCTCTTCCTCCGTGCAGAGCACTGTACTAAACGCTCGGAACGCGCCAACCGGGAGGACGGGCTCGCAGCCCAATCGGCGCACGCACATTCATTCCCTCGTCTTTCCTGAGCGCTGCCCCGTGCAGGGCACTGCCCTAAGCGCTCGGAACGGACAACGGGGTCACGGACACACTGCGAGACCCGTTGGGAGGGAAGGAGGGAAGGAAGGAGGGAGGGAGGCCTTTGCGGGCCGGTCCTTCCCTCGGGGCCCGGCCGGACTTCCTGAGGCTCCCCCTCCCCCCGCCGGCGGGGGAGAGAAAGTTGGCCGCCGGACGGTTTGGACGCCCCCGCCCCCCCCCCAATAAATACCGTGAAATAAATGGATGAATAAAGGAGGCCTGGACGCCCCCCGCTTCCCCCCCCCCTCCCCCCACCGGCCGGTCCTGGCTGGGCCGCGCGCGCGCGCACGCGCGCACCCCCCCCCCACGTGCGGGAGGCTTTCTCCTACCTGGGCCCGGTCCTTCGGCGCCGGCCGCCTCCTCCTCGTCGTCCTCCCCGCTCGGTGGGTCGGTGGGTCCGGGAGGAGGCCGCCAACCGGCCCCGGGGCAGCCGCCGTCAGCCGGCGCGCGCACGCGCGCTCCCGCCGCTCAGCGGCCCCCGCCCGCCATGACACCGCGGGCTCGCGCACGTCGGCGTCCTCAACGCATGCGCGCCGGGGGGGGGTCCGACCCTCGGGCGGGCTGCGGGGAGAAGGGGGGGGGGGGGGGACGCGCGCGCGCCCCCGCCGACGGCGGCTCCGGCCCGGAGCGCGCCTCCCCGATCCCTCAGCGGCCGGCGGCGATGGCGGGAAAGGGCACGGGGGAGGTCGGAGCCGCGCCGCCGCGGGACGTCGGGGAGGGCCCTGGCGGGGCCGGGGAGCGGGCGCGGCGCCGTGGGATGGCGCGCAGGCGCGGGGGCGCGCGGCTCGGGCGGCCGGCGGTTTAGGCGCAGGCGCGGGGCTGCGGAGCGGGGTGGCGCGCGGGCTGCCGGCGGCTGCTGCGCAGGCGCGGAGATGTGGGAAGGGCGAGCGCCGGCTGCCGGCGACTTGGGCGCAGGCGCGGACTTGTGGGAGGGGGCGAGCTCCGGCTGCCGGGGACTTGTGCGCAGGCGCCGACTGGCGGGTGGGGCGAGTTCAGACTGTCGGCGGCTTGTGCGCAGGCGCGGATGTGGAGGGGGGGAATGGGGGCGACTTGTGCGCAGGCGCGGACTTGAGTGTGTGTTTGTGGGGGCGGGGAGCTCAAGCTGTCGTCGGCTTGTGCGCAGGCGCGGTCTGTGATGGGTTCAGGAGTGATGGGCTTGTGATAATAATAATAATAATAATAATTATGGTATTTGTTAAGCGCTTACTATGTGCAGAGCACTGTTCTAAGCGTTGGGGGAGATACAGGGTCTTCAGATTGTCCCACGTGGGGCTCACTTTTTTTTTTTAATCCCCATTTTTGCAGATGAGGTCACTGAGGCCCAGAGAAGTGAAGTGACTTGTCCAAGGTCACACAGCAGACAAGTGGCACCTCGGGATTAGAACCCACGACCTCTGACTCCCAAGCCTGGGCTCTTTCCACTAAGCCACTCTGCCTGTGCCCTCCTCCCCGGCCTGTCCATCTCCAGCCATCAGAAGTGATATTTATTGAACGTTTATTGGGTGCAGAACATTCATATTGATTGAGCGCCTACTGGGGACTAAGCACTTGGAAAGTACAATTCAGCGGCAAACAGAGACAATCCCTGCCCACAACGGGCTCACAGTCGAGAAGCGGGGAGGCAGCCATGAAACCAAGTCAACAGGCATCGGTTGCACCAATATAAATAGAATTGTAGATCTCTACACATCATTAATAGAAATAAACAGAATTACAATTATAAATAGGACCATATATACACACGTGCTGTGGGGCGGGGAAGGGGGACGAGCAGAGGGAGGGAGGTGGGGGAATGGGGAGGGAAAGGGAAGGCTCAGTTTGGGAAGGCCTCCTGGAGGAGGTGAGCTCTCAGTAGGGCTTTGAAGAAGGGAAGAGAGTTAATCCGGTGGCTGTGAGGAGGGAGGGCATTCCAGGTCAGCGGGAGGACGGGGGCCAGGGGTCGACGGCGGGATGGGCGAGACCGAGGCCCAGTGAGGAGGTTAGTGCCAGAGGAGAAGAGTGTAGTGAGCGCTTGGGAGAGGGCAGCGGAATTGGTAGACGCCTCCCTGCCTCATGATCACCAACTCCCACCTTTCCACCCTGAACTGAGACTATTTCCTCTGCCACTTGTCTGCTGTGTAGGCCTTGGGCAAATGACTTCACTTCTCTGGACCTCAGTTCCCTCATCTGTAAAATGGGGTTAAAGACTGTGATTCCCCATGTGGGACAGGAACTGTGTCCAACCTGATTTGCTTGTAGCCACCCCTGCTCTTAGTCCACAGCCTGTCAAGTAGTAGTTTCTTAACAAATACCACAATTATTCTTGTTCCCCCCAGAGAGGCAATGTGGTGTAGTGGATAGAGTAGAGGCCTGGGTGATGGAAGGACCTGGGTTCTAATCCTAGCTCTGCCCCTTGTCTACTGTGGGACCTTGGGCAAATGACTTCACTTCTCTGGGACTTTTTAATGGCATTTGTTAAGCGCTTACTATGTGCCAGGCACTGTTCTTAAACCCTGGGTAGAGACAAGGTAAATCAGATTGGACCCTCCCTTTCCCATATGGGGCTCACAGCCTTATTCCCCATTTTAAGGATGTGGGAACTGAGGCCCAGAGAGGTGAAGTGACTTGCCCAAGGTCACCCAGCAGACAAATAGGGGAGCTGGGATTAGAACCCAGGTCCTTCTGACTCCCAGGCCCGTGCTCTATCCACTAGGTCATGCTGCCTCATCTGTAAAATAGGGATTCAGACCGTTAGCCCCATGTGGGTCATGTGCTTAGAACAGTGCCTGGCACATAATAAGCACTTAAATACCATTTAAAAAAAAACTTCTGGAGAGATGTGGCGGAGATGGTGGGAACGTTTGTGGGAGATTGTGCACACAGTAAGCGCTCAATAAATACGATTGAACGAATGAACTGATCAGGACAGGCCTCCTAGAGGAGGTGTGATTTCAGAAGGGTACAGAGCACTGTACTAAACACTTGGGAGAATACAGTACGTGGTCCCTACCCTATTCTCACAAACTCCCACCTCTCCACACTGAACTATTTGATTCTATTTATTGCCATTGTTCTTGTCCGTCCGTCTCCCCCGATTAGACCGTAAGCCCGTCAGAGGGCAGGGACTGTCTCCATCTGTTACCGATTTGTACATTCCGAGCGCTTAGTACAGTGCTCTGCACATAGTAAGCGCTCAATAAATACTATTGAATGACTGAACCGAGAATATTCCTCCCCGCACCGTTCGGGAGAGAGGTAGGGGAGATTGCAGGAAGTATGTAAAGCCAAAACTCTGAACTCAGATGAAAGTGCTGTAAATGTCAGGCTGCTTTAAAATGCCAGGAAAAGTGCTCTTTCCCCTCTCTTCCTGATAGAGTGCGAATCAAGAAAAGGTGAGGTCAGGAGCAGCCACGTTCAACCACGGGCACTGTGAAAATACCAAAATGCAAGAGTCCTTTCTAATCCGGCGGGATGTCGAAACTAAAACTGCACAATCAAATCCACAGCTTGAACGGCAGCACATTAAAAAAAAAAACAAACAGCTGGGGAAAAGGCCAGGTTCCAAGGGTAGCTTTTGCTTTTTGTTTTTCAAATAACCCTTCAGAGCTTTGTGAGTCGCTTGTTTAGCTCTCGGTTCCTTGGTATGCAGTGTGGCCTATTAGAAAGGGCACGGGACTGGACGTCAGAAGACCTGAGTTAATAATAATAATAATAATAATAATAATGATGGTATTAGTTTACGGTGCCAGGCACCGTACTAAGTGCCGGGGTGGATATCTAATCCTGACCAGGCCGCTTGCCTCCTCGGTGACTGGACAAGCCATTTCCCTTTCCTGTGCCTCAGTTTCCTCATCTGGAAAATGGGGCACTTACTGTGTGCAAAGCACTGTTCTAAGTGTTTGGGAGAGTTGGCAGACGAGGAGCTTACGGTCTGCCCTCCTACCATCTACTATAAGACTGTAGGAGCTTAGGACTTTAAACACGGTTGGATATTGGGAAACACAGCCCGGTTACCGAGGCTAACGCCGGACTTCGGGAAAAGTACAGTGCTCTGCACACTGTAAGCGCTCAATAAATACGACGGAATGAACGAATCGCATGGGTCTATTATGGGTTGTCGTAGCATACGGAGGAGTGAGGCATGATCTGGAAAGTGGCTCGGGGTTGTTAAATGGGACACCTCAGCTAGGGGGATGGGATTGGAATCTTGAACTTCCCCTACCATGTTCAATCAGTCAGTAGTATTAAGCCTATTTATTCATTCATTCCATCAATCACATTTATTAAGCACTTACTATGTGCAGAGCACTATACTGAGTGCTTGGGAAAGTACAATACATCACTAAACAAAACAGTGATATTCCCTAAAGTTTGTGTCCTTGGGAGAGTATCATTGAACTAATATAATAATAATGATGATGATGATGATGATGGTATTTCACCTGTCCGCTTTGTGACTTTGGGCAAGTCACTGAACTTCTCTGTGCCTCAGTTACCCCATCTGTAAAATGGGGGATTAAGACTGTGAGCCCCACGTGGGACAACCTGATTACCTTGTATCTACCCCAGCGCTTAGAACAGTGCTCGGAACATAGTAAGTGCTTAACAAATACCAACATTACTATTATTATTATTATTATTATTATTATTATTATTAAGGTCTTACTAAGGACTGTTCTAAGCACTAGGGTAGATACAGGGTAATCAGGTTGCCCCACAGTCTTAACCCTCATTTTACAGATGAGGTAACCGAGGCACAGAGAAGTGAAGTGACTTGCCCAAAGTCACACGGCTGATAAGTGGCAAAGCCGGGATTAGAACCCACGACCTCTGACTCCTAAACCCGGGCTTGGGCCCATGTGACCCCTGCCCTCAAGGACGTTACAGTCTAGTGGGGGAGACAAGACACTGGGTGAAATTACAAATAGGAGGAAGTAAGAAAATACAGACTGCTAAGGGGGAATGTATCCAAGTGTTTACGTGACAGGTAAATATGGATTGGGGGTGAGGGGGACGCTATAGGGTGGGATGATCACTCTCCCCTCCTACCCCCTGCCCCCATTCAAAGCCTAATTAAAAGCACATCTCCTCCAGGAGGCCTTTCCTGATTAAGCACCCCCTTTCCTCTTCTCCCATTCCCTTCTGCATCTCCCTGACTGGCTCCCTTTGTTCTTCCCCCGCTCCCAGCCCCTCGGCCCTTATGTACACATCGGTCATTTATTTATACACACTAATGTCTAGACCCCACCCTGTCTAGACTATACGCTCGTTGTGGGCAGGGAACGTGTCTGTTTATTGTTGTACTCTCCCAAGCACCTAGTACAGTGCTCTGCACACAGTAAGCGCTCAATAAATACTATTGAATGAATGAATTGATCAGAGGAGGTGTGATTGCAGGAGAACCTGGACTGGCCCCCACTTTTAGGGGAATCTTCTAAACAAGATCTCCCGAGTTCATTCCGCATGATCTTTAGGAACCTAGGCCATCTAGGTGCCTAGGAATCTATCTCTTCATCACCTGTCCCACAGGAGAGACATCTTTCCGGAAACTTTAGCCTGGGAGTCCCATGTGGGATGGATCCGATACTGCATCTATCCCAGGGCTTAACACAGTGCTTTGTAAAAAGACAAATGGTATTTGTCAAGCGCTTACTCTGTGCCAGACACTGTCCTAAGTGCTGGGGTAGATGCAAGCTAATCAGGTTGGACACAGTCCCTGCTCTCCACAGGGCTCAGAGTCTCTATCCCCGTATTACAGATGAGGTAACTGAGGCACAGGAAAGTTAAATGATTTTCCCAGGGTCACACGGCAGGCAAGGGCAGATCCGGGTTTAGAATCCAGGTCCTCTGACTCCCAGGCCAGGGTTCTTTCCCCTAGACCACACTGCTTCCCTAAATGCTCTGCACATACTAAGTGCTGAACAAATTTCACCATTAGGATTGTTACAATAATAATTACAATATTAAAATGGTAATATCGCATATCGTCATGATATATAACCTAACGATCGTCGTTATTATTTTCATCCAGGAGGAATTCAGCCACCCCCAGCACTTTGATTTGGCCAGGGAAAACAGCTGAGAACCACTTCTTGGGGTCCCACAGAATTGCACATTTCTTAATAATTATGGTATTTGTTAAGCGCTTACTATGTGCTAAGCACTCTAGACCTTGTTCCTGCCCCCTGAGGCTAGGAGGAGGGTATAGGCACCTTGAAAAGGCCATTCAGACACCTTGGAAAACTCCGACTCCTGCCTTTATAACAATAATAATAATAAAAAATAAAAATCATAAAAAATACTACTCCAGATTGTGGTATGTGTTAAGCGCTTACTATGCGCCAAGCACTGGGTTAGACACGAGATAATCAGGCCAGACAATCCCTTCCCCATGTGAGGCTCAGAGACTGAGCACGTTCACTCAGGATGAAACCAGTAAAACTAAATTTGTATCTAAGCAAATGCGTCCTGCAAATGTGAATAATCTGCCAGACCTTTCCACTCCTGAAAGGTATTGAACAACTAAGGTTACGAATTTGTATCTGGAAACCACAAGATATTCTTGATTAAGAATGATTTTGAGGAACTGAGAAAGCTGGCACTGTGGAAAAAAAAAAGGTTACTACAGACTGTCACTAAAAAGACTGTCGCTGAAACAGAAAGACTCTAGTAACAGGAAATGCCCAGGCTCAAAATAGGATCCTTAGATTGTAAACCCAGCGACAAAGACCACGACGTAGAGGGATGGGCACCATGTAGATGCTCAATAAATTTAATGATTTAATCCAAATTCAGAATTAAATCGCGGATAGCTCCACAACTGCTTCAGCAGCCATTTGGCTAATTTCAGCTGTCCGCGTGAAGGAAGGAAAGAGTGTCTATGTTTCTCACCTCCCTCGAGGAAAGCGATTCTCCCCCAGCTGCCCGCGTAGAAAGGGGGAACCGTCCTTCAAAGATGACACTAGTGATGTTCGGATTTTGGCCCTGCCTTTGCCCTTGGGTTGGTTCTCTAAACCGTGAAAATCCAGTAGTTTTCCTTCTCCGCCCCCTCGGCATTAGGGCAAGCATTGGTCAGACACCAAGAAGATTCCAAGGATTCCCAAAGCACCTGTATCTGTATCTGTAATTCGCACGGGCTCCCCCTCTAGACTGTAAACTCCTTGTGGGCAGGCCTAACTGGGTTCATGGAAGGATTTCGTTCCAGTCTGAAGGTGTAGGATGGGAAAGGGCCTGAAGATCTTTTCAGTTGCCCGAGCTGTGACTCCTAGGTCCCGTACTTTGGCATCATGCATGGCTAAAGAGAACCAGCATATTCCTGGGAGGAGGAAGGGCCCTGATGAAGAATCACCAAGTGCAGAATATCCCAACTTCAGGGTTGTCGTTCTCATCTCACGGAGGTGGGGGTTCTGTATGGTCAAGCAAGGGAAAACTGAAATATCTGAACTCTGGGAAAATACCGGCCTTGGGCGATAACATGCCCGTAGCCCCCTCGCTCCATTCCTTGGGCGGCCGAAGCTCAGGCCTCAGCTCTCCTTTAGAGTAAACCTGCATCGCTTGTAAAAACGCGCTACTTCATCCCTTCCCCTCGAGACTCAGGATGGACCATTTTGTGACTGGTCGCCCCCAGAGAAAGTCTCTCTGCCGACTGGAGCGTGAGCACCTACTCTTCCTATTTCTGAATAAATAAACTAAATACCTAGCTGTCGTCGGCTTGGTGTGATTGCTCTAACTTTTGGGTAGCGCTAGGAAGGCCCGGCACAGCAGGGAACCAACTCGGTCGTATCGTACTCTCCCCAAGTGCTCAGGATAGTGCTCCGCACACAGTAAGCGCTCAATAAATACCATTCATTGATCGACTGGACTCAGGCACTGCCATCAGTTGATTGAAAAGAGCAGAGATATAAGGTGGGGCGAGTTGGTGAGAAAACTGGAAGTCAATCGGGAGGAGCAGTTCGGGGTCAGCAAAGGTCATCTCTGGACAGATCTGAAGGGCCGGGAAACCAGATTCTGCCATTTTTCCCAGGAGGGAAGACCTCTCTGTCCAGCGTCATTCATTCAATCGTATTTATTGGGTGCTTACTGTGTGCAGAGCATTGTACTAAGCGCTTAGTACTGTACTAAGTACTATAAGTACTTAGCACTGTACTGTGGAGATAACTCCACACACAGGCGCCCAGACATCCCCCGCGCTAAAAGTGACGCCCTACTTTCGGGGTGAAGAAAGTGACGCTCTCCTTTCGGACACTCACTGTACTAAGCGCTTGGGAAGGTACAATAAGGGAAGCAGCGTGGCCTAACGGATAGAGCACCGGCCTGGGAGTCAGAAGGTCATGGGTTCCAATCCCGGCTCTGCCACTTGTCTGCTGGGTAACCTTGGGCAAGTCACTTCCCTTCTCTGGGCCTCAATTTCAACTCTAAAATGGGGATTGAGCCTGGGAGTCCCATGTGGGACCTGGACTGATAATCCAACTTGATTATTTGGTGTCTCCCCCAGTAAGTAAAAATACCTTAAAAAATAAAAAAGAAGACACAATCCCTGCTCTCAAGATGTCTACATTCCAGTGAGGAAGATAGATCTTAAATGAATTACAGGTAGGGGGAGGCAACAGAGTTTAAAGTGACAAACATATGGGAGGGTGAGGTAACATCATTTATTCATTGAATCATATTTATTGAGCACTTATTGTGTGCAAATCGCTGTTCTAAGCTCTTGGGAGAGTACAATATAACAACACAGACACACTCCTATCACTTAACTTCTCGGTGCCTCAGTTACCTCATCTGTACCCGAGGGGAATCAGGTTGTCCCATGTGGGGCTCCCAGTCTTCATCCCCATTTTACAGATGAGGTAACTGAGGCACAGAGAAGTGAAGTGACTTGCCCACCGTCACATAGCTGACAAGCGGCAGAGCCGGGATTCGAACCCAAGACCCCTGACTCCCAAGCCCGGGCTCTTTCCACTGAGCCACGCTGCTTCTACTTATGGTTGTAGAGAGTGGATAGGAAAAATCGTAAACCCATACTGTGCCCCTTGTAAAACGATAAGCGAGGAGTAAAGGGATTTGATCATCAAAACAAACGTGTTCTTTGAGCGCTAACTGTGGGTGGAACACTGTATTAAGCGCTTGGAAGAGTAGCGTACGAAAGAGTAAGTATAGGTGATCCCTGCCTACGAGAAGCTTACAGACTAAAGGGGGAGACCAACATCATCAATTATTCATTCATTCAATCATATTTATTGAGCGCTTACAGTCACACAGCTGACAAGCGGCTGAGCAAGGATTCGAACCCATGACCTCTGACGCCCAAGCCCGGGCTCTTTCCACTGAGCCACACTGCAAAAGGACTTGGACAAAAGTGCTGAGAGGCTCAGAGAGAGGTAAATAGCAAACTGCTTAAGGGTTCTTGGAGGAAGTGTGATTGTAATAAACAGTTCACTTACATACTCTGTCCCAAAATTTCTCCACAATTTCTCTGCACCTCAGTTTTCTCATCTGTAAAATGAAGATTCAGTTCCCGTCCCCCCACTCCTTAGTCTCAGAGTTCCATAGAGACTAGAGAAGCAGCGTGGCTGAGCGGAAAGAGCCCGGGCTTGGGAGTCAGAGGTCATAGGTTCAAATCCTGGCTCTGCCACTTGTCAGCTGGGTGACTGTGGGCAAGTCACTTCACTTCTCTGGGCCTCAGTTGCCTCATCTAGAAAATGGGGATTAAGACTGGGAGCCTCATCATCTAACCCAGTGTTTAGAACAGTGCTCTGCACATAGTAAGCGCTTAACAAATACCAATATTATTATTATTAATAGGGACAGCATCGTCGGCCTTCTTCGTTTTCTATTTACTCCAGGAATAATAATAACAGCAGTAAGAGATGGCTTACCTTGCTTATTTGTTTGTAATCTTGCTTGGGGGCCTCCTGCTTCCCAGATCATGGATCAGGGGCCAGATGTGAACCCACCCCTCAATTTATCCTTCTCCTCTCTGGTGCGAACTCATGACAAACCCACTGTGAACACCTGACAACTCCACGCTTACATTTTAGCCGGTGGGCACGGAGCCCGCTTCCCTGAAGTCCTGGCGAGAAGCAGGGAATTGCAAAAAACTACAGAAAACGGATTGAAAGAGTAGGAGGGAAAGAGGGCTACTTAAAAGTGAAGCTGGGAACCAGAATCAAATACACACGGCGTCGGTCACAGACGAAAGAGAAAGAACAACAAATTGTTTAGTTAGTAAATGCCGAGAAAACATGTTTTATTTGGAGGGGAATCATCTCCAAGACTGTCACTTATTTAGGGCAGTGAAAATAGGTTTATTTGGGGGAAGAAGCTTTCGATTTGCATTTTTATTTTAAGTTTTTGTTCCTGGGTCTTTATTCAAATGCTTCAGCTGTCTGGATTTTAAGTCATGGGAGGCGGAAAACGAGGAAGGCAGGTGGAAGAAGCGGCTCCGTGGAAAGAGCCCGGGCCGGAGAGTCAGAGGTCATGGGTTCTAATCTTGACCCTGCCGCTTGTCAGCTGTACGACCTTGGGCAAGTCACTTAATTTCTCTGTGCCTCAGCCTCATCTGTAAAATGGGGATGAAGACTCTGAGCCCGACGTGGGACAACCTGATTACCTTGTATCTACCCCAGCGCTTAGAACAGTGATTGGTATAAAGTAAGCGTTTAACAGATACCAACACTACTATTATTATAGACATTTCTCCTTTTTATATTTAAGAGACGGGAATAAGAATTGCGGTATTAAAGTGCTCACTATGGGCCAGGCACTGTACTAAGCGCTGGGGTAGTTAAAAGAACATCAGGTTGGGCAGAGTTCCCGTTCCACACAGGTCTCGGGGAGAATGGGAATCAAATCCCCATTTTACAGGTGAGGAAACTGAGGCACAATAAAGTTAAAGGACTTGCACAAGGTCACGTAGCAGGCAAACGGTCGAGTGGGGATTAGGACTCGGGTCTCCTGACTTCTAGGCCTGTCTGCTCTTTCCACTGGGCCACAAGGCTTCTCGAGTAACGGAACTATTGGATCAAAGCAGTGTTCTTTGCCTTCTGCCTCTGAGACTGTCTACAGGATGTCTGGGGGAGTTGCTTCCCTCCTTCACATGCGCCCACATTCTCAGCACTTTCTCGAGGGGTGTGGTTTCAGCTATGAGTTGGCTGTTCTTCCCTGGCGGGCTTTCAGATTTGAAGAATTACTACATAATAGTAGCAACTGATACCAAGCATGGCCCAGTGGAAAGAGTCAGAGGACCTGGGTTCTAATCCCAGTTCTGCCAAACTGCTTGCTGTGTGATTTTGGGCAAGCCACTCGATTCTCTGTGCCTCAGTCTCCTCCTCTGTGCAGTAACGATTAAATCACTCCTACTTAGACTGTGAGTGCCTTGGAGGACAGGGACCGCGTCCAACCTGATTAACTTGTGTAGTAATTACGGTAATGGTTAAGCGCTTACTACATGCCAGTACTACTGTACTAAGCGCCGGGGTGGATACAAGCAGATCAGGTTGGACAGTCCCTGTCCCACGTGGGCTTCACAGTCTCAATCTCCATTTTACTGTTGAGGTAACTGAAGCACAGAGAAGCCAAGTGACTTGCCCGAGGTCACACGGCAGACGAGTGGTGGGGACGGGATTAGAACCCATGACCTTCTGACTCTCAGGCCCAGGCTTTTTCCACTGTCCCGAGATGCTTCTCTCTATCTACACCAGTGCTTAGTAAGTGCTTAATAAAAATAATAGTGATGATAATGATAATAAAAAAATAGTAACAGTAATGAGGAAGTATTTTACCATGGCATTTTAAATACCTTTTCCTCAAAATGTTCTAGCCCTTGGAGAGAGAGGAGAAGAGCGAGGCTTGAAGATACAGTGGGGCTGAAATCTGGGAGTGGAGACTGGGGAGACAAGGCCTCTCCCCCAAAAGTGCAATATAAAGGCTTCATTAGCTTTTACTGTCTTTAAGTAATAATATCAAAAATTGTGGTATTTGGTAAGGGCTTACTATGTGCCAAGCACTGTTCTAAACACTGGGGTATTCAGGTTGGTAATCAGCAGTAATAACGGTAATAATGGGGGCAGAAAATGTGTCTGTAATCGGTCAGTCAATCAGTCAGTCAGTGGTATTTACTGAGCACTCCCTATGGGCAAAGCACTGTCCTAAGCCCTTTGTAGAGTGATAATAATAATGATGGCATTTCTTAAGTGCTTACTATGTGCGAAGCATTGTTCTAAGCGCTGGTGGGGGATACAAGATGATCATGTTGTCCCACATGGGGCTCACAGTCTTAATCCCCATTTTACAGATGAGGGAACTGAGACACAGAGAAGTTAAGTGGCTTGCCCAAGTTCACAGAGCAGACAAGTGGCGGGGCCGGGATCAGAACCCACGACCTTTGACTCCCAAGCCCGGACTCCCTGCAGCGTATGCAACGGACACATTTCCTGCCCACAACAAGTTTACAGACTAGAGGGACCTTTTTGTCCTCTCCTAAACGTTTAGTACAGTGCTCGGCACACAGTAAGTGCTCAATAAATACAGTCGATCAATCGATTGATAATAGCATCAGCAGCAGCATTTATTGGGTGCAGCGCACTGTACTAAATCCTTGGAAGATACAGAATGATGACGTGACAGGTTCGCTGCCCGCGAGGAGCTTTCACAAACAAGGAAGACAAACATAAAAATATTTACAAATAGAACAACATAAATGCATCGAGCCGACCTAGATACACGAATCCCGAGGCGGACGTACATAAATTCATAAAGGTTAGAGTTGGCCGAAGGGGTGACGCGGCCGAGGCGGTTGGGAGACGTTGGAGGAGGAGAGGTTTCAGGAAGGATTTGAAGGTGGGGAGAACCGCAGTCTGAAGAGGGGCCCAGGGGAACCCTGTGAGCAAGAGGATGGAGCTGGAAGAGTTGAGAGCGAGGTACAGCTAATTATAATAATAATGATAATAATGATGGTATTTGGTAAGCACTTGCTGGGTACCAAGCACTGTTCTGAGCGCTGGGGTAGATACAAGGTGACCAGGTTGACCCACGTGGGACTCACCGTCTTCATCGCCATTTTACAGTTGAGGGAACTGAGACACAGAGAAGTGAAGTGGCTTGCCCAAGGTCACAGAGCAGACTAGTGGCGGAAGCGGGATTAGAACCCACGTCCTCTGACTCCCAAGCCTGGGCTCTTTTCACTAAGCCACGCCGCTTCTCCACGATCTAAGAACCTCAGGTTTCAAAAGTTGCAGGTGGGTAGAAAGGGAAAGCTAATTAGACTCGGTGGGAAAATAAAGCGGGAGAAAAAAAATGAAAGCGACCCAAGTCTTAGAAAGGTAGAATTATGACAAGAACCGGTGATCGCCCGCTCAACTGTATATGTTTTCATTACCCTATTTATTTTGTGGATGACATGTACATCGCCTTGATTCTATTTATTTGCTATTGTTTTAATGAGATGTTCATCCCCTCGATTCTATTTATTGCCATTGTTCTCGTCTGCCCGTCTCCCCCGGTTAGACCGTGAGCCCGTCGAAGGGCAGGGACTGTCTTTCTCTGTTACCGATTTGTCCATTCCAAGCGCTTAGTACAGTGCTCTGCACGTAGTAAGCGCTCAATAAATACTATTGAATCTGGCAGAAATGGACAATGCTTGGATGAGAGAAGCAGCGTGGCCTGGGAGTCAGAAGGACCTGGGTTCCAATCCCGGCTCCACCACCCGTCTGCTGCGTGATCTTGGGCAACTCACTTGGCTTCTCTGGGCCTCAGTTACCCCCTCTGTAAAATGGGGATTGAGACTGTGAGTCCCTCGTGGGCCACGGATTGTGTCCAACTTGATTAGCTTGTACCGACCCCCGCGTTTAGAGAGGTGTCTGGCACCTAATAAGCGCTTAACGAATGCCATATAAATACAAAAAAGCCTGTCCCGAGACATCAGTGGAGAGCACGGCCGGGGAGATGAGCCCAGAAGTCGCCTAATTACTGATCCTGGGAGCTGCATGAGATCATCTTCAGAGCCCGGCGAGAAGGGGACACTTCCAAGAACAGCATCGAGTCATCTTTCCTCCCTCCTCCTACACAACCTCTTCCTCTCTGCCACTCCTCCACCCACTGCTGGTGTGTTTTATACCGGTGTGTGCCTGGGTGGAGAGTATGTCTGTGTTGGTGTGTGCGAGAGAAGAGAGAGAGAGAAGGGGGCTCATTTTTGAGTAGCGGGTGGAGGCAGAGAGCTGGATTTAGAGCAGAGGGTGGGGGTGGAATCTGTTTTAGACTTGTAGGGTTTTTTTGGAGGTGGGAGGTGGAAGGGAAATAATCTGGGAGGGCTCCCTGGGACTTGAGGGACATACACATGTATATTCTTATGAGAAACAGCGTGGCTCGGTGGAAAGAGGCCGGGCTCGGGAGTCAGAGGTCAGGGGCTCTAATCCCGGCTCTGCCGCTTGTCAGCTGTGTGATTTTGGGCAAGTCATTTCACTTCTTTTGGCCTCAGTTCCCTCATCTGTAAAATGGGGATGAAGACTGTGAGCCCCACGTGGGACAACCTGATCACCTTGTATCCCCCCCAGCGCTTAGAACGGTGCGTTGCACATAGTAAGCGCTTAACAAATACCAACATTATTATTATTACACAGGGGCACAGCCCAGGAAGAGCCATAAGGTGGAAGGAAGAGAAGGGGCAAGGAATATACTTGCTCTGTATCCTGTCTGAGCCTCACTTTGAGTTTAAAGGGACTACTAATGACCGCTAGACTGTAAACCCGTTGTGGGCAGGGAACATGTCTACCAACTCTGTTGTATTATGTATTCATTCATTCACTCGTATTTATTGAGCCCTTACTGTGTGCAGAACCCTGTACTAAACACTTGGAAAGTACAGTTCAGCAACCAAGAGAGACAATCCCTGCCCAACGACGGGCTCACCGTCTAGAAGGGGGGGAGACGGGACAACTAAACAAAACAAGTAGACAAGCATCAAAATAATCCTCTCTCAAGCGCTAGGTACAGTGATCTGCACTTAGTAAGCACTCCATAAATGCCACCGATTGATTGTTGTATTTTCTTCTCCCAACCGCTTTGGGTACAGTGCTTTGCACCTTGTAAGCTCTCACTCGGTAAATGCCAGGGAATGATTGAAGTGGGCCACGCACCACTGTTTGGTCTTGGCTTTTCTAGCCTTGGTTACTGAATGGTTTCTCTAAGGATAACAATACCTGTGGTATTTGTTAAAAAATTACTTTGTGATTTTGCACTGTATTAATCACGGAGATAAACAAGATAATCAGGTCAGGTCCAGTCCCGCATGCAGTTTTCCAGGTCTCAGGAGGAGGGAAGAAGGGATATTGAACCGCCATTTTACCGATAAGGAAACGAAGCCACCGAGATGTTGAGTGGCTTGCCCCAGGTCCCGTAAACTGACAGGTGGTAGAGGCAGGATTAGAACCTAGGTCCTCTGCCTCCCAGGCCCGGGCTCTTTCCACTCGGTCATGCTGCTTCTGAAAGCGTTGGCTAGACACCAAACTACAATCAATCAGTCAGTCGATGGTATTTATTGAGCACCTACTGTGTGTAGAGAAGCATCGTGGCTCAGTGGAAAGAGCCCGGGCTTGGGAGTCAGAGGTCATGGGTTCGAATCCTGGCTCTGTCACTTGGCAGCTGGGTGACTGTGGGCAAGTCACTTCACTTCTCCGTGCCTCAGTTGCCTCATCTGTAAAATGGGGATTAACTGTGAGCCTCACGTGGGACAACCTGATTCCCCTGTGTCTACCCCAGCGCTTAGAACAGTGCTCTGCACATAGTAAGCGCTTAACAAATACCAACATCATTATCATTTATTAGAACACGGTACTAAGACCTTGGGAGAGTATAATGCAACATAGTTGGTTAGACATATTCCCTGCCCACAATCAATCAATTAAATTCACTGAGTACTTACTGTGTGGGTAGAGCACTGTACAGAGCGCTTGGGAGAGTAGAATACGATAATATAACCGACACATTCCCTGCCCACAATGAGTTTACGGTCTAGATGAACATTTTTTCACCCCACAAGACTTGTGTCCCCGTTTGCAATTTATCCTCCCTCCTGCTAAGGTTGTGAGGCTCTCACTGAGCAAGGTCTGTGTTCAGTTGGCACAGAGCGAGCATTTAACAAATGCCACAGTTATTCTCTATTCAACTGTATTTATGGAGCACTTACTGTGTGTCGAGCACTGTACTAAGCGCTTGGAAAGTACAATTCAAACAGTGAAGAGAGACGATCCCTGCCCTCATCGGGCTTCTTTACAAGAATGTTGTGCAGGCCTGGGAACGGGGACCCGATTGCAGGGGACTCAAGCCCTTAGTGCTCTGCACAGAGAAAGTGCTCAATAAACACGATTGAATGAACTGGAACCCAAAAGAGGCCCGAAGGGTGCAGAAATGAGACGTGGTCATCGATGTGGTAAATAAAACAGAAGCCGTGATCGTAGAGTCAAGCTGGAAATTAGATCAATCAATCAATCCATCAGTGGTACTTACTGAGCACTTACTATGCACGGAGCACTGTTCTAAGTGCTTGGAGTAGCAGATATACAATAATAATAATTATGATATTTGTTAAGCGCTTACTATAGACCAAGCACACCAAGAGGAGTGGGGCGCTAGCGGTCTCTGAGACTCATGCGGATACCTTCCCTGTACTTATACACAGTAGCTAACGGTATATGCACACTAAATATTAGGAATCATCTAGTTATAAAGAATTTAATATTTTGCAGCACTAGTCGGTACAAATGCATTGAAATCAGTTCAGTTTTTATTTATCCAGCCAGCTCTAAAGAGTCAGCAGGATTTATCGAGCCTCCAAAATGAAGTACACTGCACTGACCCCTGGAGTAGAAATAGGATGGCCTCATTTTCCCGAAAGACATCTGAAGGTTGAGGAGCTAATCGAACCGGGATTAGAAATGTAGAGTTTCCCACTAATCATGGGATTAGGACCCACGACCTCTGACTCCCAAGCCGAGCTCTTTCCACTAAGCTACGCTGTTTCTCTAGGAGCACCAGCTATGCTGAATTACTATCTCCCCCAGCGCTTAGAACAGTGCTCTGCACATAGTAAGCGCTTAACAATATCATTATCTTATTATTATTTTTAAGTGGACGATCTGTAAGAAGCCTAAAGAGATGAGCCAGCTTCTTGTATTTTTACTTCCATATTGCTAAGTATGGCTGTTTGTTTTGATGTCCGTCTTCCCCCTTCTAGACTGTAAGCCCGGTGCGGGCAGGGATTGTCTGTATTGCTGAACTGTATTTCCCAAGACCTCAGTACAGTGCTCTGCACACAGTAAGCACTCAATAAATATGATTGAATGAATGAATGAAGAACCAGCAGTCAGGTTGTCTGAAGAGCGCAAGGAATGACAACTTCACTGTTGTGAGGAACAAACTGTGACAGGCATGTTTAGTCTCCGACGACATCAAGAAGTCCCAGAGGCAGGAGAGAAACCGTAAATGGCTTCTGAGGGAGGTGAGAGGCCTAAATACTTCCTTTCTTATATGACCGACCCATGTACTTTGCCCTGCTTGAGGTGATTTGGGACTCTCTTTGGCCTTCTCTTTAATGCAATGGTTTCTCCAAGCACCACTCCTCGTTAGGTTCGGGAAGCAGCCTACCCCTGTCAACAGTTTCTTCAGGGCATAAACCTAACTAATCTTATCATGTCTCCAGTGGCTTTTTTTATGGTGGAGTTTGTGGAGGACTTATCGGTTTAGATTTGCGACAATCTGGGAGCGTGGAAAGTGAAGCGGAAAAGATCTGCGTAGGGATTGGGGTTCTCGTTGTGTTTACCGAGTCTCTTACGCTGTATTCTCCCGAGTACTTAGTACAGTGCTCTGCACACAGAAACTGCTCCATAAATACCACTTTTCTATGGAATGGTATTTTTTTTTGTGCTATTTGTTAAGTGCTTACTGTGTACCAAGCGCTGTACTGAGCGCTGAGATAGACGCATGATAATCGGGTTGGACACAGTTGTTAAACCCTTACTGTGTCTCAAGCACTGTATCATGTTGGTATTTGTTAAGCGCTTATTAATCGGGTTGTCCCACGTGAGGCTCACAGTTAATCCCCATTTTACAGATGAGGTAACTGAGGCACAGAGAAGTTGAGCGACTCGCCCACAGTCACACAGCTGACAAGTGGCAGAGCCGGGAATCGAACCCATGACCTCTGACTCCGAAGCCCAGGCTCTTTCCACTGAGCCACGCTGCTTCCCCACTGTACTAAACACTGGGGTTGGTACAAGCTAATCAGGTTGGACACAATCCCTGTCCCAACTTTCACTTTATTCATGTTTGTTAAGCGCTTACTATGTGGCAGGCACTGTACCGAGCACTAGGATAGATACAAGCAAATCTGGTTGGATTCATTCATTCAATTTATTCGGCAGTTGTATTTATCGAGCGCTTTCTGTGTGCAGAGCACTGTACTAAGCGTTTGGGAGAGTACACTGTAACAATAAACAGACACGTTCCCTGCCCACAACGAGCTTACAGTCTTGGGGGTAAAAAACACAGTTAATGTTCTTTATAGAGCTCCCGGTCTTAATCCCCAAATGACAGATGAGGTAACTGAGGCACAGAGAAGAGAAGTGACTTGTCCAGGGTCACACAGCAGACAGGTGGCCGAGCCGGGATTAGAACCCAGGTCCTCCTGACTCCCAGGCCTGCGTTCTTATCCAATAGGTCACACGCTGTTTCCGGTGTAGCCCTGGAAACCGTGGGAGTTGGAAAATGGGAGACGAGAGCCATCTGGCCTCCAGTGAAGCCAGCCGGTTAAGTCAGATCCCACCATCCCTCCTCCCCTTCTCCCTTCCCACCTGCCTATCTGTCTCTCCTGTCTCCAGGCCAGTGGCACTGAAAAGCACCGAACACGGAGATATTTGGGAGGTCACGTCACATGTGCAACCCCAGACTCAAGGCAAATTCATCGGCGGTATTTAGGAGGGCTTACCGTGTGCAGCTACTTTATCAAAAATAAACCTGCAATCACAGCGATCTGGTGAAAACGAGCCAACTCAGTCAAGACCACGCGCGAAGCGGCGTGGCTCGCTGGAAAGAGCCCGGGCTTGGGAGTCGGAGGTCATGGGTTCGAATCCCGGCTCTGCCACTTGTCAGCTGTGTGACTGTGGGCAAGTCACTTCACTTCTCTGTGCCTCAGTTACCTCATCTGGAAAATGGGGATTAAGACCGTGAGCCTCACGTGGGACGACCTGATGACCCTGTATCCCCCCCAGCGCTTAGAACAGTGCTCTGCACGTAGTAAGCACTTAACAAACACCAACATTATTATTATTATTAGAACACCGTACTTGGGAGAGTTCGGCACAGTGGAATCGCTAAACACGATCCCTGCCCTCGATGACTTTGCGGCCTAGCGAGAGGTAACGTTAGGGGCAGGGAACGTGTCTGCTAATTCTGTTGTATTGTACTCTGCATAGAATAAGCACTACCGGTCTATCGATTGATGTCCCAAGCACCATTTTGGGAGACCTCTCACACCTAGGTTGTGTCGACTCCCCCAACTCTTCCAGAGTCTTTGCAGTGCCCTAAAGTGCTCTTGCTCCGCCCTTTTTCTAGATCAGTGCACGGGATTACTGTGTTTCATCTACCGGTTGGAAGAGACCCTTCAGAGCTGGGATGACGCCTCAGCCTGCAGTTAAAACAGGAGAGGGCAGCCACACACTGCCTTAAAGGATTTCTCAGCTCACATCTCGCTGCCAGGCAGAAAGCAAAATTCAGAGGCGGCAAACTCAAACCCGCGCATCGCTTCTCTGAGGAAACTACGCGAACTAAGCGGAGGAAACATCAGGACATCTTCGAAGCTTGCTGTCGCTTTTTCAAAGTGGAAGAGCCCGAGAGCCAAATGGGCCTGACCTTGAAATGAATAGAGCTGGGCTGGAGAGAGGATTTCTTTGAAAGTTTGCCCTGAGAAAGCTTCTCTTCTCAGCATCTTTTGTGCCACAAATTACCCCCTCCGGGGTGCTTGTGATTTCATAGTTTTATGGTATTAGGGGCTTACTAGGTGTCAGGCATTGTACTGAACACTTGGATGGAAGCAAGATAATCAGAGTCCATGCTCCAGATGGGGCTCACAGTTTTAATCCCCATTTTACAGATGGAGTAACTCAGGTGCAGAGGAATGAAGAGACTTGTCTAAGGTCACACAAAAAGGTGGAGAAGGCAGGATTAGAACCCAGGGCCTCTGACTCCCAGGCCTGTATTCTACCCATTAAGACACGTTGCCTCTCATGCTTAGCAAGTTCACTGCTTTTCATTCATTCAATCGTATTTATTGAGCGCTTACGATGTGCAAAGCGCTGTACAAAGCGCTTATTGTTTTCCGTATATAAGGGGTTCCCTGGAAAATAAAGAGAACAAATTCTCCTATTCTTCCAGGTCTAAAGCCCATTTCCCTGTCAACTTAGTTACAGACCTGGATTCTTGTAAATCGTCTGACAGATATGTCTCGTTTATGTTACCGAGGTTTTCGACACAATTTGCCATTCAACTCCGGATGTGAAGTTACTAGAGTAACTATTGAAATCCATACTGAAATCTGGGCCAACTCGCCAGGAGACTATATTTTGGAAAAAATAAAAAAGATCATTCAAACTTGGGCAGAATTTAAACGATGTTTGATTAGCATTAATAATGTGATCAAAATGACACCTGCAAATAGCATCCCCTGGTTAAAACATGAAACTTGGTACACTTAAAGTAGCTTTATGGTACTTTTTTATGGCATTTGTTAAACATTTACTATGTCCCAAGCACTGTACTAAGCACTAGAGTAGATAGAGACTGATCGGGTTGGACATCATCATCATAATAATAACAAGTATGGTATTTGTTAAGCACTTGCTTTGTGCCAAGCACTATACTAAGCGCTGGAAGGGATACACGCAAATCAAGCTGGACACAGTCTGCTGTCCCATGTGGGGCTCACAGTCTTAATCCCCATTTTACAGATCAGGTAATTGAGGCACAGAGAAGTAAAGTGATTTGCCCAAGGTCACACAGCGGACAAGTGGCGGAGCCGGGATTAGAACCCAGGCCCCTCTGACTCCCAGACCCGTGCTTTATCCACTAGGTCACACTGCTTCGCATTAACAACATCCTAGCCAACAACATCCCTAGCAACATCCAAGCTAAAACATGTAGTAGAAATAGATGTATTATGGCAGAACTGAGTGTGAACAAATCAGTGTGTACGTATCAATCAATTAATTATATTTATTGAACACTTACTGTAAGCAGAACACTTGGGAGAGTCCAGTCTAAGAATATAACAGATAGGTTCCCCGCCTACAGTGAGCTTACACTCTTGAGGGGGAGACAGGAATTAATATAAATAAAAAAAATATGGATTTGGACATAAGAGCTGTGGGGCTGGAGGGGGATGAGGGGTGGTGATTAAAGGGAGCAAATCAAGGCGATGCAGAAGGGAGTGGGCGAAAAGGAAATGAGGGTTTGGTCAGAGTAACTAGGTGCTAAGGTCCGTTGTAGATCCATCGACTGCTGTAGGATGACACATCCTCAGCTGGCGGAAATTCACTGGGAAGTGTTTCCTCCTTCGGGAAGTGGGATTCCGCAAGTCTAACGTGAGTAGCGGCGAGGCCTAGGAGTCAGAAGGACCTAGGTTCTAATTCTATTTCCACCACTTGTCTGCTGTGTGACCTTGTCAAGTCATTTCTTGTTGCTTCAGTTACCTCATCTGCATAATGAGGTTCTTACCAAATTCCAACAGTGTCCTAATTAATAAAGAAACCCATTCAATAATCAATCGATCATATTTATTGAGCACTTACTGTGAGCAGAGCCCCGTATGAAGCATTTGGGAGAGTATAGTATAACAGAGTTGGCAGAGACATTTCCTGCCCGCTAGGAGCTTACATCTAGAGGGGGAAACAGATTTTTTAATATATAAATAAATGCTATGGATATATACATAAGCCTCTAGACTGTAAAATTGATGCTAGACTGTAAACTTGTTACGGGCAGGGAATTAACATGTCTGCTAAGTCTGTCGTACTGTCCTCCCCAAGAGCTTAGGACAGTACTCTGCACTTAGTAAATGCTCAATAAATGCGATTGATTGATTGATTACAGTGGGATTGAGGTTGTGGGGAATAAAGGGTACAAATCCAAGTGCCGAGGTGACACAGAAGGGAGAGGGAGTGAGGGAAATGAGGGCTTCATCAGGGAAGGCTTCGAGGAGGAGACGTCAAATGAGGGATTACGGTTTTTCCCAGTTGCTAATTTTAAAATCATTTATAAATATTCAGTAGCATTTATTTAGAATCAGTTGCATGTAGAATACTGTACTTGACCTTTGAGAAAATAAAATGAAAGTAAAACCCATGCTCCCTGTTCTCAAGGAACTTAATCCATCAAACAGTCAGTAGAAAATAACACTGATTGAACTATAGAATCTGAGTAATCATTAATATGGATGTACATATTATGGGCATAGAATATGTACACGTTATTCATTTGGTAAAATGGAGTTTAAAGGTGTTCGGGCTTCAAGAGGAAATGTGAAATTCCTTCATCATCTTCCAATCGCTTTTCAATAAATGACCTGGGTGAGTCACAGAGGCAAACCGCCCGCTCTGAAAGATTAAGTAAAAGTCAGAAGCAGCGTGACCTGATGGAAAGGGCGTGGGTCTGGAAGCCAGAAGACCCGAGTTCTCGTCTCGGCCCTGTCAACAGCCTGCTGGGTGACCTTGGACAAATTGCTTAATCTCTCTGTGCCTCGGTTCCCTCATGTATAGAATGGGGATAAGGTTCCCGCTCTCCTTTTTTAGACTGTGGGTGTTCTGTGGCGTCGAATCTGGGTTCCGATCTGGCTATCTTGTGTCTTACCCTAGTGCTTAGCATAGAGTAAGCGGTTGAAAATATCACAAGAGTCAGTAAGATAAGTAGTCGATTAAACTGAGATTCATTCATTCATTCATTCAATAGTATATATTGAGCGCTTACTATGTGCAGAGCACTGGACTAAGCGCTTGGGACGAACCAGTCGGCAACAGATAGAGACGGTCCCTGCCGTCGGACGGGCTCACGGTCCGATCGGGGGAGACGGACGGACGAGAACGATGGCCACAGATAGAGTCGAGGGGAAGGACGTCTCGTAAAAACCGATGGCGACGAAAGAGAATCGAGGCGATGTACATTTCATTAACGAAATAAATAGGGTCATGAAAATATAGACAGTCGAGCGGACGAGTACGGTGCCGAGGGGATGGGAAGGGAGAGGGGGAGGAACAGAGGGAAAGGGGGGGAAAAGAGGGTTAAGCTGCGGAGAGGTGAAGGGGGGGGCGGGAGAGGGAGTAGAGGGAGAAGGGGAGCTCGGTCTGGGAAGGCCTCTCGGAGGAGGTGAGTTTTAAGTAGGGTTTTGAAGAGGGGAAGAGAATGAGTTTGGCGGAGGTGAGGAGGGAGGGCGTTCCGGGACCGCTGGAGGACGTGGCCCGGGGGTCACAGCATCACCCTCTCCCTGTCTCGCAAGCACATTTTTATTCTTGACTTGTCTCTCTCATTCCACCCTCATAATCAATCGGTCTCCAAATCCTGTCAGTTCAACCTTCACAACATCCCTAAAATCCACCTTTTCCTCTCCATCCAAACAGCTACCCTGATAATACTCGTCCGCTCAACTGTATATATCTTCATCACCCTATTTATTTTGTTTATTTTGTGTAATGAGATGTACACCACCCTGCTTCTATTTATTTGCCATTGTTTTTAGGAGATGTTCTTCCCCTCGACTCTATTTATTGCCATTGTTCTCGTCTGCCCTTCTCCCCCGATTAGACTGTAAGCCCGTGAAAGGGCAGGGACTGTCTCCATCTGTTGCCGATTTGCACATTCCAAGTGCTTAGTACGGTGCTCTGCACCTAGTAAGCGCTCAATAAATACTATTGAATGAATGAATGAATAATGCAAGGATTTATCCCTTTTCACCTTGATTACTGCATCAGGCTCCTAGCTGACCTCCCTGCTTCCTGTCTCTCCCTTCTTCAGTCTCTATTTCCCTTTGCCGCCTGGATCGTTATTCTGCAAAAACGTACAGTCCATGTTTCCCTACACTTCAAGAACCTCCACAGGTTTTTTCTTGCTCCTTTCTACCTCTCCTCACTGCTCTCCTACTCCAACCCAGCCCACGCACTTCATTCCTCTAATTCCAACCTACTCACTGTACCTTCATCTCATCTATCTTGCTGCCACCCCCTCACCCATTGTTCCCTCCCAAGCACGTAGTACAGTGCTCTGCACACGGTGAGTACTCAATAAATATGATTGATTGATTGACCCCGCCTCTGGCCTGGAACACCCTCCTTCTCCACATCCAGCACATGACAACTTTCCCCATCTCTTCCAAGAGGCCTTCCCTGACAAGTCCTCATTTCCTCTTTCCCCATTCCCTTCTGCGTCACCTTTGCACCGGGATTTGTAAACTTTATTCACCCCACCCTCATCCCCACCCCATTTATGTCCATAGCCATCATTTATTTATTTATACTAATGTCTGACTCCCCGCTCTAGACTGTAAACTTACAGTGGGCAGGGAAAGTGTCTTCCAACTCCATTATATTGTACTCTCTTCCGGGTGCTTAGTACAGTGCTCTGCATACAGTAAGCACTCAGTAAATATGATTGATTGATTGATTGATTGGAGCAGTAATAATAATAATAATAATGTTGGTATTTGTTAAGCGCTTACTATGTGCCGAGCACTGTTCTAAGCGCTGGGGGAGACACGGGGGAATCAGGTTGTCCCACGTGGGGCTCACAGTCTTAATCCCCATTTTACAGATGAGGTAACTGAGGCACCGAGAAGTGAAGTGACTTGCCCGCAGTCACACAGTTGATGGGTGGCCGAGCAGGATTCGAACCCATGACCTCTGACTCCAAAGCCCATGCTCTTTCCACTGAGCCACGCTGCTTCAGTGGATCAGCCTCTGCCTGATCCACTGTGGGCCTGGATCGATAGCGAACTTGACTAGAACTCCCTTTCTGAACTTCAGCGAGGTTTTGGAGAGATCTGGATAAGAGCCTGGGAGAAAACAACATGCAAATGATATTTAATGCAAATGCAGCAACCTGTGCCTTTATGACACTAAGTGTTACATATTAAAGGAGCAGTGTGGCCTAGTGGAAAGATTCTGGGCCTGGGAGTCAGAGGACCTGGGCTTTAATTATTGGTTTTGACAGTTGCCTGCTGTGTGGCCTTGAGCAACTCATTTAACTACTCTGTGCCTCAGTTTCCTCATCTGTAAAATGGGGATTCAATTCCTATTCTTCCTCCTACTTAGACTGTCAGATCCACGTGAGACAGGGACTGTTTCCGAGCTGATTAACTTGTATCTAACTCAAAACTTAGAACAGTGTTTGACATATAGTAAGCATTTTACAATTGTAATAATAATAGTATAATAATATATTCGTATCACTGAGAAAAGTTGCCTAGTGGACAGAGCACGGGCCTGGGAGTCAGGAGGACCTGCATTCTAATCTCTGCTCCATCACTTGTCTCCTGTGTGACCTTAAGAAAGTCACTCAACTTCTCTGTGCCTCAGTTACCTCATCTATAAAATGGGAATTAAGACTGTGAGCCCCATGTGGAACAGGGACTGTGTCTGACCTGATTTGCTTGTCAGGTCCAAGGGCAGGGACTGTCTCTGTTACTGATTTGTACATTCCAAGTGCTTAGTACAGTGCTCTGCACATAGTGAGTGCTCAATAAATACTATTGAATGAATGCTTGTATCTACCCCAGAGCTTAGTACAGTGCTTGGCACATAATAAGGGTTTAACAAATACCATTATTATTATTCATTCTGTCCATTTTCTAAAAAAGTAATTGCAGGCTATCTCATCCATTAAGAGTTCCTTAGATTTGAGCCCCATGTGGGACAGGAACCGTGTTTGATCGGGTTATCTTTTATCTACCACAGCACTTTGTTCAGACCCTGGCACATAGTGAGAGTTTAACAAATTCTGTTATTATCATTATTATTATCATCATTATTATCTAAGAAACTTTCAGGTACAAAAGTCCCAGAAACATGTCTGAGATACGACTCCTATTTGTAATAAATGGATAACTTTCTGTCAGCCATTAAAATAATATTTTACATTAAATTCAAATGTGTCAACAGATAACCTAGCTAATGCCTAATACATTTAATATCAATGAGTAGTTCATTTCTTTCCATTTCATATGCCACTAGATGTGTAAAAATGGAAATTACTCTCATCTTTAGTGGCAAAATATGGCTACCTTTATAATCCCTAAAAATGAAGAGCCCAAACTAGTTATTATTTAAATAGCGAAAGCTCTTGTTCATAGGGGAAAAGGAGCGGGTAAAATATACGTGGCATTAAGAGCGAAGATTAAAAGTTGTAATTAATTACCCTTTTAGCCCCTTATGATGTGTTTTATATCCATTATGTGTCTGGCAGGGGAGAGAAAAGTTTCATTACAATGTTTAGAAACATAATTTGTTACATAAAACTGTTCTGATGGGAAGAGTTATAGGATTTTATTTCAAGTGCCCATCAATTCTTTAACTGGAATATTAAATACATCGCTGGTTTCTGTCAATATAAATTCAAATAGGTAATGAAGCCTTTTGTCATGATTCATGACCAGAGTTTTAGGAATTCAAGTCTACTTTGGGGGCCACCTAATTAAATATCAGTCGAACGAAACAGTTCATCTGATAGACAGATCAATTTGCTGCTCAGTTTGAAAAGTGACATTATCTAACATTTCAGTTTTTAATAGGAAAATCAATCCACGATAAATAAAATTCTGGAAAAGCCAATGTACCGATTTATCTTTAGTGCTTGGCACATAGTAAGTGCTTAACAAATATCATCATTATTATTTCTGGACCTACTCTTAATTTTGATCCTTCTTCCCTATTCACTTTCCTCCAAAACGTTTAAACATTATGAATGGGAATAGTCCTTTAGGGCTCATGTTTCTCCCTGTAAAATCACAGTCGGTTCAATGTCACCTGCAAAATTGCACACTCATTAGACTTTCTTCTAAACACTTAAATGAAAATGTTTTAATTTGGTGTGGCAGGAAGGAAGGAGAGTTTGAGTTGTCTCTGCTTGATGAAACCTTGATGAAAGCTAATAACCATCAGAAAATGAGTTGGAAATTAGGTAATATGTTTCAGCTTGTATTAAAGAACATCATTTTCGTTAATTGCTCATTGAAGTTTTCATTCCAATCTGAAAATTGCTCTGCAATATTATTTAAACATTTTACAATGTTAAGATATTATTAACTGTAGTTGGAAATGCAATACAGACTTTCAAATAGACTCTAACTCACTATTAAGAGCGTTTTGTTTAGATTTCTCTCTCTCTTTTTTTTTTTTTTTTGCTGCACCTCTTCAGTTTAGGTGATGTGAAATCAGAAAATTATAGTCTTTTCTGGTTTAGAAAAGAGTTCTGACCAGGGTTAATTCTCACCTTGTCTCTGTCTCATTGATTCTCTCTGTCTCTCTCTCCTTCCTCACCCTCTTCCTTACTGCTTAAACTACTCAAGCAATTTCTAGAGATTTAAGAAATTGATATTCCTACTGTCAGGGAATAGAATACTAATACCCCACTACACAAATCATAAAAAAATTGCATTATTTTTTCCACTGTTAGAAAACATTAACATAAAAGAATCCATGTACTGTCACTAGTCTTTCTTTCAGAATATACAGTTAACATGGAACCTCCATGTGTATAAATTCACAGTCCGTATTCACCTATAAAGAAGGACATCCAGCTGATTCTCACCTTGTTCCAGGAGTTAGAAATCTAGGAAGGCAGCCCTCTCACTGACATGAAGGGAAATACTGAGCTACAACTCAGAATTCCTGTCATGTTAAACTCAAATCACAAGGTGACACCACCTCAAAAAACCCAACACTTTGACCCATTCTTAATTCATTCACCTGTAAACTGGGGATTAATGCCGTGAGCCTCAACTGGGACATGAACTGTTTCCAACCTGATTAGCTTGTATCTATCCCAGCGCTTAATTTAGTGCCTGGCACATAGTAAGTGCTTAAAAATACCATAAAGAAAAAAGAAAGCCAAGATGGCAGCAGTAACAGTGAGCTGAGCAGTGGTGGTGGTGATTTCTATGGGTTTGGTCCCCATCGCCTCTATTCCCTCCCTCTGCTCTACCCTCCTCCCCGCCCCACAGCACTTGTGTATATTTGTACGTATTTATTATTCTATTAAGGGTGTGTATATATCTATCATTCTATTTATTTTGATGCTTTTGATACCTGTCTACTTGTTTGGTTTTGTTGTCTGTCTCCCCCTTCTAGACTGTGAGTCCGTTGTTGGATAGGGATTGTTTCTATCCGTTGCCGAGTTGTACTTTCCAAGTGCTTAGTACAGTGAACTGCACACAGTAAGCGCTCAATAAATACAGTTGAATGAATGAATGAATGAATGAATGGTCATCTCGGGCCTGTGGAGAGAGAAAAGGAAGCTATAGAAGTGGATCTGGAGAGGCAGGAGACGTGGGAGAGATGAGTGTAGGGATCAGAGAGAAGGACCGGGTAAGGATGAGAGCAGGGGAATAATAATAATGGTATTCTTTAAGCGCTTACTATGTGCCAAGCACTGTTCTAAGCGCTGGGCACTTTTCTAAGTGCTGGAATGCCAGGGATGGAGGCGGAGGAGGAGCTTTCACTAGATTGGGGCAGGACTAGCTCTCCCTAGTCAGACAAGAAAAGGGTCAAGTTCAAAACTTGTAAAATTTGTAAATTCAAATATCAGTTGGTCCCAAAACATACCTAAAAGGGGGTTTTATGCAAATAATAATGGGAACACATTGGTAAGCAAGCCTTGGGGGAGATGCGATTTAATCAATTTAATCAATTCTGATTCAGTCTCCATCCCACATGGGCAATTTATTCATTCATATTGTCTGTCTCTCCCTCTAGACTGTAAACTCCTTGTGGGCGGGGAATATGTCCATTTATTGTTGTACTGTACTCTCCCAAACGCTCAGTACAGTGTTTTGCACATAGTAAGTGCCCAATAAATATGATCGAATAAATGAATGAGGAAGGAGGATTGATATTTAATCTCCACTGTACAAAAGAGGAAATTGGGGCCCAGAGAAGTTAAGTGACCTGTCCAAGGTCACACAAGCAGGCAAGTGTCAGAGCCGGCACTAGAACTCAGGCCTCCTGACTGTGAGCTCTCTGCTCTTTTCACTAGGTGATCCCTTTTATTTCCACAGAAAGTGGTGGAAGGCCGCTTGCAGAGGGGTAACTTTTTCTCGCTCCATTATTTTACTTTCAAGGCAGAACTCTCAAAGACAGCAAATGGGATTTGAAAAGTTCTGCTTCGCAGAAACCACTGAAAAGCACTTCTCTGCACTAAAGAAAGTCAGCCTAGTTTCTTCCTTTGTTTAGCAGGTTTTATACAATTCTGAGCCTGGAGGGTGAACAATAAAAAGAGAACATTAGTCAGCATCTTACATCGGCTCCTATTCTACTTTGAAGACATCAAATCACTAGTCTTTCTGCCTTTTTGTCTCCGCAAATGAATTGCTTTTGCAGTCCCCCTATCGCTCTGATCAATGGGCTTTGTTTTTAGGATCAAAATGTGAGCCCTGCTTGCTCAACTTGTCAATCTGGCCTGGCAGGATGGTCTGAAGAATTTGGAAATGGTGTGCAAATTGCCTCACTAGCTCATTTTTGGCTCTGATTCAGTTCCCTTATCAAACTACCATTTTGTATGGGAGGGAAGGTCCATACAGCAAAGAGATTTTCTTCAAGAACAAAATGAAGTCAATAGTTTTTGTTTTGTTTTTAATGGCATTGGTTAAACGTTCACTATGTCTCAGGCACTGTACTAAGCGCTGGAGTACGTACAAGCTAATCAGATTGGACACAGTCCATATCCCACATGGGGCTCACAGAATCAATCCCCATTTTTCCAGATCAGGGAACTGAGGCCCGGAAGACTGAAGTGACCTGCCCAAGATCACGTAGTTAAAAGTCTCATTGTCTCCTACTAAGGAAAAATGCTTTCCCCGTCTTTGATATTCATATTGTTTATCTTCAAGTCTAAATTCACTGGAAAAAGTCCTCAATATCTACTCCCCTTAGCTGCAGTCACCACAGACTTGAGCTTCACAAGATTCCTTTAAAGTGAGGAAACCAAAACATGACTTCCTGGGAAAAATAAGGTGAAGCGTTCAGGAAAATCTCCAGATAATTAGAGGCTGAAAAAATCCTTTGATGGAGGAAAGGAAAAGGTCAGAAATATCTAGATTCGTTGTCTGAATTTGTTAAGTTTATTGATAAATGATCCACTTTCACTTCACTTCTCAGGCCGATAATTTGCTGATTGAAACCAATTTTAGATAGGAAGCTTCTGTTCTTCCAAATGATTCCTTATTTCCGTCAGATCAGGGAACTAATCGTTAACTCCCAAGCCAAAAGCTGACTAGAATAGTTGCTTTTTTGTTGTTTTATGGGTTTTGTCAAGCGCTTCCTATGTGACAACACTGTTCTTAGCGCTGGGATAGGGTGCAAGTTCATTAGTTTGGACACAGTCCCCGTCCCGCACGGGGCTCATGCTCTAAGTAGGAGGGAGCACAGGGGTTTAATCCCCATTTTACAGTTGAGGAAAATGAGGCACAGAGAAGTGAAGTGACTCGCCCAAGGTGACACAACAAGCAATCGGTCAAGCCGGGATTAGAATCCAAGTCCTCCCGCTCCCAGGCCCGTGCTCTTTCCACTAGGATATGCTGACTACTTGTTTTGTTCTGTTTTGTTTTGTTGTCTGTCTCTCTCGTTTAGACTGTGAGCCCGTTGTTGAGTAGGGATCGTCTCTATCTGTTGCCCAATTGTCCATTCCATGCGCTTAGTACAGTGCTCTGCACATAGTAAGCGTTCAATAAGTACGACTGAATGAATTGAATGAGTGTTTCTCAGAAAATACCCGTTTCCTAAGATCTGAAAACAAAACTGTCGGAAAACTGGCGACTAAATGGTAAGGTTAACGTCTGTGTGCTTTCAACAGAGTAAAACCCAGAAGAGAAAGCTTCCTGGGTCTGTTTTCAAATGACGGTAATTTAGTACGCAGCTCAGGTAAGAAAAATGATTTTGCTTCAAGATGGAAATGCTTAGGACAGGAAATAAAAGCTCCCAAGATAAGTGAGTTCTACAGTGTTTTTCTTTCTGAAGAATGCAGCTGAAATGAGTCACAAACAAGATATCTGATGTACGTAGGCAGGAAAACCTGCCTTTGGTGCACATTCTCGTCTGCAAATCACTTAGGGATTTGAAGATACCAACAGGCACTGTGTTGTCTGGCCCAAGTCCAGCCCTGTGAAAACCCCTACTACACAGCCGACTGCTGCTGTTCATTCAGTAGTATTTATTGAGCACTTACTACGTGCAGAGCACTGTACTAAGCGCTTGGAACGTACAATTCGGCAATAGAGAGAGACAATCCCTGCCCAATGACGGGCTCACGGTCTAAACTGCTGTTGCTGCAGTGCATCCTATAGGGGTCCAAGAAGAGCAGCGTGGCCTAGTGGATAAAGCCCTAAAGACCTGGATTCTAATCCTCCTCCGCCACTTGCCAGCTGTGTGACTTTGGGTGACTGTGTTGACTTGGGGACACACTTGACTTCTCTGTGCTTCGTTTTCCTCACATGTGAAATAGGGATTCGATAACGAGTTATCCCTCCCCTTTAGGCCGTGCGCTCCATGTGGGACGGGGACTGTGTCTGATCTGATGATCTGGTACCTACCCTAGCGCTTAGTACAGGGCATGGAACATAGTAAGCATTTAAGAAAATCAATGATTCTCCTTCTCTCTCAAATCAGAAAATCAAGACTTCAGAGAATAACACGGGGTTGAAAAGGTTCGTCTCCCGCCTCTGCCTTCAGGCGGATGTGTAATGAAATCACGTGTAGGACAATTTATTTTCTTCAAGATTTTCCCTCAACTTTAGGTGCCTATTTCCTAGGTCTCTTTCCCACCACCCCGGTCTTCCCAGCCTCGTGGTCTGACTTTAAGGGGTTGTTCAATCCGGCTGATGCTCTTCAATAATAATGTTGGTATTAGTTAAGCGCTTACTATGTGCAGAGCATTGTTCTAACTGCTGGGGTAGATACAGGGTAATCAGGTTGTCCCACATGAGGCTCACAGTTAATCCCCATTTTACAGATGAGGTCATTGAGGCACAGAGACGTGAAGTGACTTGCCCACAGTCACACAGCTGACAAGTGGCAGAGCCGGGAGTCGAACCCATGACCTCTGACTCTGAAGCCCAGGCTCTTTCCACTGAGCCAGGCTACTTCCAGAGCCTATTCTATTCTCAAATCGATTTGTGAATGATATATGGGAAGGACTGGTTGAATTTATGGATAAAATCCCATAGCTAGGCGACCTATTCCAACTCAAGCCTATCTGCTTACAAGAGCAACATCTTACAGTCTTTCTCTCGTTTTGTTCAGATTCCGGCGCCTAATTAAATTTGTACTGTGATATTTTCCAAGCCAAAAAGTGATAAAAGAGTTCAGGGGATGGGATTTTTTCCTCGAGACTTTATTTGATATGATCGAATAATAATAGCCACAACAAAAACTGTAACAACAACAACAACAAGAAGAATAATAATAATAGCATCTGTTGAGTATCTACTGGGTCAAGCACTGTTCTAAGCCCTGGAGTAGACACAGGTTAATCGGGTCAGACACAGTCCCTGTCCCCCATGGGGTTCGTAGTCTAAGTAGGAGGGAGAACGTTAAGTCTTACATCCTTAATTCCCATTTTACAGGGGAGAAAAGTGAGGCACTGAGAAGTTAAGTGACTTTCTCAAGGTCACACAACAAGGAAGTGGTGGAGATGGGATCAGGACCCGGGTCTTCTGGCTTCCAGACCTGTGCTCTATCTACTAGGCCTCACTACGACACTAACTGGAAGCAGCGTG